>NW_024871248.1:0-452500 GCF_019054845.1 Dipodomys spectabilis | reverse complement strand
GTGTGTATGTGTGTGTGCATGTATGTGTGTTCATATACTTGTCCTGGATCTTCAACTCAGGACCTGAACACTGTACCTGAGTTTCTCCTGTACAAGGATAGCACTCTTCCACTTGAGGCACACAGCCACTTCAGGCTTTTTTCTAGTGATGTAGTACTAAGGAACCAAACCTAGGGATTCATACATGCAAAGCACTGTTCTCCTAAGATACATTCCCAGCACTCTACTTCAGGTTTCTCTCTTTCTTTTGTTGGAAATTGGAGGAATTTAAATCTAGGCCTGTGTGTTATCCTTGAGCTCCTTAGCGAAAGCCAATCGCTCTACCACTTGAGCAACAGCACACATTCAGGTTTTTGGTGGGTCACTGGAGAGAAGCGTCTCAAGGAATTTCCTGCCCAGGCTGGCTTTGGACCGTGATCCTCAGCTCTCAGCATCCTGAGTACCTAGGATGACAGGCACGAGTCAGCAGTGACTAGCTTCCACTTCAAGTTTCTAAGTGGTGAATAGGAGATAATAGTCTCATGGGGCCTTTCGTGTCTGGGATAGTTTTGAACCCAGATCGTCAGATCTCAGTTTCCAGAGTAGGCAGGATGACAGACCTCAGCTACCACATGCCTAGACTGTAATACTCTGTTGCAAGGGGGTCCTTGGCTCCACATGGTAAGGCGCTACCCATGATCCCCACTGGTAAGTGTCAGTGGCTAGGCCCTGAGTTCAAGGTTCATGATCAAGAAACATAAACCAAAACAATTGTCTGCAGGAGACAATTCACTAGAGTTAGGTACATACATAATTTTGGCCCTGACATGAGGACAATCTGAGCCACAAGTTTCTCATCTGCACAATCATCTTACTTGTGTAGCTCTTACAAGAACCAGATGAAAAAATGAAAAATTGCACCCCATGAATGACTCAGCACACAACAACTCATGAAAGACTCATCACATAGCTGTAACCCACATAATGTCATTAGAATTAGGGTGCTTTCATCAGTATCACCATTCTTTCAGAAACACTCCACATACAGTCCAAATTTAAATTTTAGAGGGGTGAGGTTTTTTTTTGGGGGGGGAGTCAGGCACGGGGATTGCACTGAAATGTTGGGGGTACTGTCCTAAGGTCTTTTGATCAGACTAGAACTCTAACACTTTAAGCCACAGCTCAGTGTTTTACAGACTTCCTGCCAGGGCTGGGTTTTAAACTCACCAGTGTCAGATCTCAGCCCCCGAGTATCTTGGATGACAGGATGAGCAAGCCAGCAGCATCTAGTTCATGGAACTGGGTTGCAGCAGTTTACCTCTGGCTAATTCAGGTTAGATGGCAAATGTCAGCACTAGACTCCCAGCTTGCTCTGTGATGAGGTATTTGCAGCCCTATCCTTATATAGTTGCAGTCAGAACATTCTATATTTTCCTTTTTTTTTGTTTTGTTGCCAGTCCTCGGTTTTGAGTAAGGGTCTAGACACAGTTCCTAAGCCTTTATGCTCAAAGCTAGTGCTCGAATGTTTGAGCTACAGCACAACTTCTGGATTTTTCTATGCACATGGTAGTGAGGAATCAAACCAAGGGCTATGTACTTACTAGGCGAACACTCTACCACTGAGCTCCAGTAGTGACAAGTGTATAAACAGATAAATGTGTAGATTGGTAGATACACAGACAGACAGACAGACAGACAGACAGACAGACAGACAGACAGACAGATAGATAGATAGATAGATAGATAGACAGATAGATAGATAGATAGATAGATAGATAGATAGATGTAGATATATTTAACGAGAGATGTCTGTAAATTATGAAATTTCATATATGATATTTCTATCAAATATTGCCAATTAAATTATTCCTTCCTTTTTTAAGTATCATGATTAAATACATAATAAAGTATTAATTGAGAATTAGTCAATGTAGTATAATTGTTGTGTATAATTTCATAATATAATCGTACACTACTAATGTAATTGTTACTTTTACAACATTCTATTTCTACAGATGCCTATTGGAAAGCGTTTCTTTTTTTAATTTTAATTTTAATTTGTTTTAATTTGTTTTTTGGGGTCCGGTCCTGGGTGCTGAACTCTGGCCTGGTCGCTGTCTCTCAGCTCTTCAGCTCAAGGCTAGCGCTCTACCACTTGAGCCACAGCGCCACTTGTGACTTTTTTCTTTTTGCTTATGTTGTGCTGAGGAATCGAACTCAGGGCCTCTATTATGCAATGCAAGCACTGTACCAATGAGCCACCTTCACAGTCCTGGAAAGCGTTTCTTAGAATCTCCAGCCAGCCATTCATTATTGGGAGTCCCGGGATTCAACATTCAGGCCTAAGTTGCTGATTTCAGCTTGGCTTCCCTAATATCCCGCCAAACATCAGCAATATAAGGTCATGTACATTGTCTGGGCATGGTTATTTAGAGCCAGGATGGTACAATACAAAGGGAAAAAAAAGTAAAACCACCTTATTGAACTTCTCAGTTTTATCCTTTTCCTTTTTATTTTTATTTTTTTGCCAGTCCTGAGATTTGAACTAAGGACCTAGGATCCCAGGATCATCTTTGGCAGAGATGCCAAGAATTGAGTTCAAACCCGGTACTTGGACTACAACCAAATAACAACAACAACAATAACAATAACAATAATAAGGCCCTGGCATGGAATTAGCACCATTTTATTGGCAGGCCTGGCATTTAAACTCAAGGTCTAGGTAACTCTGCGGCACTGTGGGTGAAGGGGAACATCACCGTCCTAGAAGACAAGAAGATCAGAAAAGTTCCAAGGGCCTGAATTGAAGTTCCAGTACTGAAAATAATGATACTCATATATGAGGTATATTTACATACATGGGTTTATTCCATATGACATTTATTATCCTTATTTTTTTAGTATTATTACACATAAAACATTTATTTTATTACATCATATCACATATACTGAGACCCAGGACTTTCACAGAGAGGGAAAAAAATGGGACAAAATTGGCTTCTTACTCCATGAATAAATTATTGGCCATGTTGGGATTTCAACTCACAGCCTACAATGCCCAATCCATAAATGGGGTCACAGTCTTAGCCCACCAGCCTCCAGAAAACTGAGCTACTACCAGGAAGTTCTGAGGACTTGTGATCAAGCCACAGTAGTGCCATATATGTGTGTGTGTGTGTGTGTGTGTGTGTGTGTGTGTGTGTGTGTGTGTGTGTGTGTGAGTGTGTGTCCATGTGTGTGCATGTGCATGTGTGTGCGTGTGCGTGTGTGTGTGTGCTTGCGTGCACATGTGCATGAGTGCATCTTGGTAGTAGGGCTTGAATTCAGGGCCCGTGCTCTGTCCCTCAGTTTTTTCATTCAAGGATAGCCCTCTACCACTTGAGTCACAGCTTTTCTTCTAGCTTTCAGGTGGTTCTTGGGAGAGGAGAGTCTCACAGACATTTCTTGTTGGGCTGCATCTGAATGTTAGTCCTCCGATCTCAGCATGTTGAGGGAGCTAGGAATATGAGAGTATGAGCCATTAGCATCTGACCACGCTTTCCTTCTTGGATAAAACAGAATACCTATTTCCTAGCCAAGCACCTATCTACAGCTATCCCTCCTTCCCCTTCCCCTAACCCTCCAGGCTTCAGAGGAAACATACTCTCCTGAGGACAAAGAAATAGGATGCACTGACAGGTTTGAGCATTATGTTCTCCACAGAGTCAGGGGCTGCTGGGAGTTGATGTAGAGGTCAGAGATCTAGGCCAGGGAAAGTAGACAGATGTTAGAACAGAAAGTATGAAAAGCCATCCGTGCAGCTGCATGCCAGTGGCTCATGCCTATAATCCTAGCTACTCAAGGCTGACACTGGAGGATCAATCAAGATTCAAAGCTAGCCTGGGCATACTCTTATCTCCAAAGAATCACCAAAAAGCTGGGAAGAAGAAATATTATAATTCAAATATTAGAGCACCAAACTTGTGCAAACAAGCTAAAGGTTACCACCTAGGCTTTTCAAGCCTTGGTAAACACACACACACACACACACACACACACACACACACACACACACACACACACATCATGTGCATGCAAAATCAGAGATTTTTACACTGTAACCTTTGGGTATTCTCTACCTTTTTCCCAACTAAGTCTGGTGGTTGTTGGCCTAGGAGTTCGATGCATCCAACACCACCTGACATCTATAATTTTGGGGAACAGACTGGCTATAACATCAGCTTTCCCCAATCCCAGCTACTTGATTGGGTAATGGTCTATCCAGACCCTTTGGGATTCCTTTTACAGACTTGCCAAGATCCTTTAAAAGAGGCATCACATGCTGGGCACTGGTGGCTCACGCTTGTCATCCTAGCTACTCAGGAAGGTGAGATCTGGCTTCCAAGCCAGCTTGGGTAGGAAAGTGTGCGAGACTCTTATCCTCAAAGAACCATCAGAAAATAAAATGTGTCCCTGTGGCTCAAGTGGTAGAGTGTGAGCCTTGAGAAAAAGAGCTCAGGGACAATGCTCATGGACAACAACAACAAGGAGAGGCATTGCATATTGGCTTTGGGATTGGCATGGGCCAAATATTGGAAATTTCAAGAGTGCCAAGATAAATCAGTACCTCCTTTAGTCCCATGCTCCTCTATCTTGTCCAATCCCTGGCCTTGGCCGTGCTTCAGGTCAGGATGGCTCTGGCTTGATGGCAAGGCTCCAAGGACAAAGATCCCAGACTAATTGCCAGAGGTGGAAGTCAGCCTGGGACTAGGAGCTTCTACTCTGGGTGTGGGCTGAAGCCAGGGCTGACATTTATTTCATTCTGAGCCTTGCAGGGGTAGGGAGACAGTGTAGACACAACATTGAGTCAGGTAAGATGGGAATCTGTAGGACCACTTGTGTGGGGGAGGCTGTGGGACTCAAGGGGGCACTGTTCTTGGTACTCCTCTCTCGGACGTCCCTCTCGCTCTCTCATCCCTCAATAGTAAAAGAGAAACCTTAAATAATGGTGTCAAAGAAGGGGCAGGGAAGTATTTACGTGTGAACCAGACTTGTGCTTCATATTCATCCTAGCCCCTAATTCCTATTTATCTGAGGATTGGCCATATGGGTTTGGGGAGGGGGATAATCCTAGCTGAGAATGTGGATCAGTGATAGATTGGTCGCCTAGCAAGTCTGAAGCCCTGTGTTTGATTCTACAAAGATAAAGCTGGAAGGGGAGGTGGGGCTCAACTTGTAGACCACCAGTCTTGATCAAATAGAGCTCAAGGACAGTGGCCAGGCCCTGAGTTCAAGCCCCATAACTGGAAGAACAAATCTTTGTGGATGCTTTATTTTCCCTTTGGAAACAATTTGTGCTTTGTGATAAGCATAACATGGGCCTCTTCCCTGGCCACCACTGGGCCATTAGATGTGCCTGGAATTTGGGCCTCCTCCCAGCAGCCTCTGCTCTACTCGGCCCGCAGGTTACCCTTCCTATCACCAGGCAGATGGAGGCCTAGAGAACCCCACCTGGCCACCTAGTTCTGGTGGATTTGGGAACTCAGTATGTCACATAGGGAGTCATCATCCCCATCAGTCTACCGAGAAAAGGGACGGAGCACTGCAAGCCTGAGTTCACCAGCTGTGGGTAGTTCTGGATGTGGGGATCTGCAGCAGGATATGCTCTGTCGGGGAGTCCTGTATGGGGCAGCGAACCCTGACTTCTCCTCTTGCAGTTTCCACACTATCCTGAAGTAGCAATTCTTCAAAACCTTACTGTGCCTTCCTCATTTTGCCCACCCAGGAGCCTGAGGCCTCTGAAGCAGCTGCACTGGTAGGGAGCTCAGCCTGTGTCGGCATCTGGAGCTCCGTGTAGGAGCGACAGCAGCTCTTGCAGCTATCTACTCTTCATGTTCTCCTGGGACAGCCGGCACATGAACTCGGCTTTCTCCTGACACAGCTGATCCAGAATGAACATCTGTCCTTTACATGCCAGGAGGGATTCCTGGACAGTGCAGATATGTGCCGACAGCTGGTTGCATCGATGGTGGAGCTCATCTGTAGGATTCTGGAAGTCCACCTCATCAGACAGGTTGTGGATGAAGCAGATTTTCTTCTCGGATGCCCACATGTCCCACTTCTCATTCTCTCACATATTGTGGTGGCAGCACACGGGGCGGGGGACCTGTGGCTCCGGCTCTATCTGGTACTGAGCTGTCCGGGGAAGGGGGAGTGCCTGCAGCAGTCCGGCAGGAGTTTCCCCCTGTGGATCTCAGCCTCTGAGAGTGCTAACAGAGCCACATCCCTCAGTTTGGGGGACATCTCCATCTTCTGCCATGGGCACATTGAGGAGAGTCGCTTCTTCAGCTTTTGCTTCTCCAGGGTTCACAGCTTCCCCTTCCCCAGGGAAAGCCAGGAAGCTCAGCTGGGCCTGCAGGTGTTCCTCCTGTGGACTGGTCACTTCCAGGCATTTGAAACTGTCCTGCCACTTTGGGGTCACCACCTAGTCCCCCCATTTGGTCTCACCCTGCACTTGTTTCAGCTGCTCCAACAGCTGGGTCTGCTTCTGCAGGTGCTACTGCAGGACCTACTACTTGGAGCACAGCTGCTCATTTGAAGTGATGTGCTGCTCACAGGTGGCTCTGAGCTCCTGCAGCTAGGCCAGGGACTGCTCCTGCTGCTCCTGCAGCTCCTGAGTTTCTTGGCTCTCTCTCTCTCAGCCACCTCTTTCCATTCCTCTATCTTCTCCTCTGAGCAGTCCAACTGTTCCCGCAGATGTTTCTTCACCTGCTGCTCTGAGTCCACGATGCTGGTGAGATCCTCCTTCTCACTGCTCACCCTGCAGATAGCGTCCCGCAGCAAGGCCAGCTGTTCCTCCAGCTGTGGGTTGCACATACATGCACATCGTGGAGTCTCGGGGATCTCCTGCCGATCCCTGGTTTCCTCCTCTAGTCTTCCCAGTTACTCCCGCTGCTCTGCAATATGGAGATGGAGCCTCTGGTTTTCCTGGACCTAGATGTGAAGTTGTTTCTCCAGGTTTCTCAACCCCATCTGCGTGCAGTAGGTGTGGGCCTGCAATTGCTGTTCATCCTGAGATGGACCCTTGGGGGGCCATGGCTCTGCCAGCTTCGTTCTCAGTTCCCCCAACTATTCTCTAGGTGCAGCACCTACCTCGATCCTCACTCCTTCTCCTCTGTCAGTTGGTTTACCTGCTCAGTCAGCCACCAGGCCTCCTTCTTTGGCGTGGAACTCTCAATACTCAGGTTCTGGGAGAAAGTGTCTGTCTCCAGATTTGCTGTGGTCACCATTCAGCTCAGGTTGTCCTGTAGCCTCTTCAGTACATCACGCCTCTGCAACACTTGTTGGAACTTGCAGATTCTATTCTTCCTGTTGCTCCTCTATGTCCAGAGTGCTTCCAGTTTCTCAGAAAACTCTGTGTTCACTTGCTTCATGTCATAGAAGCTTCTGGTCTTTTCCTTGAGCTGAAGTGTTACATCATTCAGCTGTTCAAACAACATTTCAGTATCCTTCTGTAAGTAGTAACCACAGAAGCCACCATCTCCAGCTCCTCCATGCACTGCTCTGAAGCCTGGAGGCAGCTGGTGAGAGCTTCGTGCTTCATTTCTCTGTCATCGGCCGTAAGCTGCATGTGGGCTGATGCCGATTGTAAATCACTTTCTGCCAAAACCAACTACTGTATGGGTAGCTTGTGCATGTCTAGCTCTGTTTTCGGTGCTTTGTGCACTTGGGCTACCTTCTCCTCTTTCGCTTGTCAATCCTGCAGGTCTGTCTTTTCCTGCTTCAGTGGTTGGATCTTGGCACAGAGCACCTGGTTTCTTCTTTTGCTGCAGTCCAAGGAAGGCACCACATGTCAGTAGCACCTCTGCAGAGATTCTTGGTGGTATCTGGACCCTTGACACTCTGGACCCTGGTGGCTGTGACTGTGTCCAAAGGCAGGGGAGGCCTGTGATAGGCATCACCTTTGGCCAGACCCTCCATTGAATCACCCTCCCCAGTGGTGTTTGTCTTTGGAATCCTTCCCTTTTTTTTGTGTTCTTTGTTTTCTTGAATGTTGAAGGTCTGACGGGAGGATTCTTCTGCTGGTGTTCTGGCAGTAGTTTGTTGCCTGCAGCTCTGTCTCAGAGTCTTGTTATTTCAGACATCTGAGCGCTTGGATGGGAAAGTTGGGCTGGCCACATTCCCAGGCTCTGGGAAATCCTCTATTCTCCCACTCACTGACTAGGTCGCCAATTTCCTATTGTACTCCAAATTCGCCTCGACACTCTTGCTTACCACTCAGTTACCTCTACCTTCCGGAACGTCTGGTAGTGGTGTCAACCAACAGACAGCCGGATGGCTACACAGATTGTTGTTTTTGTCTGTTTGTTGCCAGTCCCGGACATTGAACTCAGGACCTAGGCACAGTTCATGAGCTGCTTTTGCTCAAAGATACCCCTCTACCACCGGAGCCACATGGGTCTACTTCTGGCTTTGTTGACACTGAAGTTGGATAGGCGTCTCAAGTACTTTGCAGCCTACGGTGACCGTGACCATGAATCTCCTTTCACAGCTTTCTAAGTATCATGGAGGACTACTGAAAGCCACTGGTGCCTACTTAATCATTGGTCTTGCTGATATTTTTGGACAGACTGGTGAATTCCCTATCTTCGGGTTTAAGTGGTGGGAGCTGGAGCCCACAATTCGAATCCTGGTCCTGCCACCTCCAAATGGCAGGAAATCCTAAGAAAGTCATTTTTTTCCTAGAAAAGGCACCATATGAATCTTTCTTTTTTAATTTTAATTTTTATTTTTTGTGAACATATTGTACAGAGGGGTTACAATTACATGGGCAAGATAATTAGTACATTTCTTATCAAGCATTGCAGCCTCCTCCTTTGTTTACCCTTCAAATCCCTTCCCAGCCTTTCCACCGCCCCCACAACCAATCCTTCCCACCTCCCCCTCACCAAAGTTGTAAAGTTCGTTTTCGACATGACAACTTGTACATCTCATTGTTGCAACAAGTCCACCTGTATCCTTAAACGAATTCTTTTTCCCCATCTCCTCCAGAAATTATACCTACATCAAATATAGTGAAAGCAAGGGTTATAGTGTGGGGCAGCTACATACAAAGCAAAAAAGAAATAATCTTATAAATGTGTTAGAAACAAATGTATGAAAGAAAAAACATTAAAATACATATCTAAGGGTTCATTTCCCTAACATCACATTATTTGACATTTTCTGCTTGACTCATACACATACTAGATATTGCAAATAAGGGAAACCATGGGACCTATGTTTGTTTGGGCTTGGCTTACTTCCCTTAATATAAGTTTTTCCAACCCTTTCCATTTACTAACAAATGGGGCAATGTCATTCTTTCTGATGGAGGCATAGAATTCCATTGTGTATATATACCACATTTTCTTGATCCATTCATCTATTGAGGGGCATCTGGGTTGGTTCCATATCTTAGCTATGGTAAATAATGCTGCAATACACATAGTTGTGCTGGTAGATTTAGTGTGGTCTTGTGTGTAAACCTTTGGGGAAATGCTCAAAAGTGGGATTGCTGGGTCGTAGGGGAGCTCTATGTGAAGTCTTTTGAGGAACAACCATACTGATTTCCAAAGTGGTTGAACAAGTTTACACTCCCACCAACAATGCAGGAAGTTTCGCTTCTGTCCACATCACCTCCAGCATCTGCTGTTGTTAGAGTTCTTGATTTTTGCCATTCTAACTGGGGTGAGGTGGTATCTCAATGTTGATTTGATTTGCATTTCTTTTATGGCTAGGGAGGTTGAGCATTTCTTCCTGTGTCTATTGGCCATCCTTCTTTCTTCTTCAGAGGAGTTTCTCTTTAAGTCTTTAGCCCACTAATTTATTGGGCAGTTGTTTCTTTGAGGATTTGTTGTTGGGGGATATAATTTTTTGAGTTCCAAGCATATTTTAGATATGAGACCCTTGTCCATTGTATGGCTAGTGAAGATCTTCTCCCAATCCGTAGGCTTTTTATTGATCTTGCTAGCTATGTCCTTTGCCATGCAGAAGCTCTGCAACTTGATACAATCCCATTTGTCCAACTTTTCCTTTAATTGTTATGTTTCCGGGTCTCTATTAAGAAAATTTCGGCGTGGGCCAAGGAGACCTAGGGTTTCTCTATTCCATTCTGTAATGTTTTCAGAGTGTCTGCTTTGTCTCCAAGGTCTTTGATCCATTTGGAGTTGGTTCTGGTGCAGGGTGATATATAAGGATCTAGCTTTAGTTTTCTACAAGTAGGTAACCAATTTTGCCAGCAACATTTACTGAAGAGGCTGTCTTTCTTCCATTCTATTGTTTTTGCTCCCTTATCCAAGATTACATGGCTATACGTCTGTAGGTTCATTTCTGGGTTTTCAAATCTATTCCATTGCTCCTGAGGTCTGTTCTTATGCGAGTACCAAGCTGTTTTGATTACTATGGCTTTATAGTAGAGTTTGAAATTTGATATTGATATCCCTCCAGCAGTGTTCTTTCCGTTGAGGAGCATTTTAGCTATTCGAGGACTTTTATTGTTCCATATGAATTTTTGGATTGCCTCTTCTATTTCCTTGAGGCATGATGTTGGAATATTGATAGGTATCACATTGAATTTGTAGATAGCCTTGGGAAGTATTGCAATTTTCATGATGTTAATCTTTCCAATCCAGGATCATGGGAGGTTTTGCCATTTTCTAAGTTCTGTTTTAATTTCCTTTTTCAATTTTTTAAAAGTTTCATCATAGAGGTCCTTCACTTCTTCGGTTAAGTTAATTCCTAGGTATTTTATTTTTTGTGTGGCTATAACAAATGGATTGCTTTCCTAATTTCAGCCACACTTTTCTCATTGTTGGCACACAGAAAAGCCATTGGTTATGGGAGGTTAATTTTATACCCTGCTACTTTGCCAAAGTTTTGAATCAGCTTGAGTAATTTGGGAGTGGAGTCTATGGGATTCTTTAAATACAAGATCATGCCATCTGCAAAGAGGGAGAGTTATTTCTTCTTTCTCTATTTGGATCCCCTTTATGTTTGCATCTTTTTTTAATGCTGTAGCTAGGCATTCTAATACTAGATTGAAGAGAAGTGGAGAGAGGGACATCCTTGTCTTTTTCCTGAGTTAAGAAGAAATGGTTTTAGTTTTTCACCATTAAGTATAATGCTGTAGGTTTGTCATATACAGCTTTTATTGCATTGAGGAATGTTCCATAGATTCTTAATTTTTCCAAAACCTTCATCATAAAGGAGTGTTGGATCTTGTCGAATGCTTTTTCTGCATCTATTCTTATTCTTGCACCTGATTATGTGATGAATAATATTAATTGACTTGCATATATTGAACCAGATTTGCATCCCTGAAATGAATCCTGTTTGATCGTGGTGTATGATTTTTGGATGATTTGCTGAAGTCGATTGGCTAAAATTTTCTTGAGAAGTTTTGCATCAATATTCATCAAAGAAATGGGTCTATGGTTCTTTTTCTTTGATGAGTCCCTGCCTGGTTTGGACATGAGGGTTATGATGGTTTCCTAGATTGTGTTCGGTTGTGAACTTTCGCTTTCAATTTCATTGAAGAGTTGTAGGAGTATTGGTGTGAGCTCTGCTTTGAAGGCCTTGTAGAATTCCGCTGTAAAACCATCTGGTCCTGGACTTTTCTTAGCTGAGAGGTTTCTTACTGTTGTTTCTATTTCAATGCTTGATATTGGCCTTTTAATATGTTTTAACTCATCTTGGTTTAGTTTTGGCATCTCAGTATTTGCTAAAAAAATGTCCATTTCTGCCAATTTCTCAAACTTACTAGCATAAAGTTTTGAGAAGTATTCACTTATAACGTTCTGAATCTTGGTTGTTTCCCTGGTCATGTTTCCATTCTCATCTCTGAGTTTATTTATTTGGGTGCATTCTATTCTTTATCTGATAAGATTTGCTAAGGGTCTGTCAATTTTGTTAATTTTTTCGAAGAACCAACTCTTTGTTTTGTTGATTCTTTCTCTAGTTTTTTTGGATTCTAATTCATTTAAATCTGATAAATCAGAATTAATTATTTCTTTCTGTCTACTGGATTGGGGTTTATCTTGCTGCTCTTTTTCAAGGAGGTTTAGATGTGTCATTAAATTGTTAGTTTCAGATCTCTCCAATTTGTTGATGTAGGAGCTCAGAGCTATAAACTTGCCTCTGACTAATGCCTTTGCTGTGTTCCAGAGGAGCTGGAAATTTGTGTGCTCATTTTTGTTGAATAGCATGAACATTTGAATTTCCTTTCTAATTTCTTCCATGACCCATTCGTGATTCAGCAGTGTGTTGTTCAGCCTCCATGTGTTACTGGACTTTTTTTGGTGGCTTTTGCTGTTGAGTTCTAATTTTGTTCCCTTGTGGTCAGGTAGAATGCAAGGGATAACTTCAATGTTTCTGAATTTAGTCAAGTTTGCTTTCTGGCCTAAAATGTGGTCTATTTTAGAAAATGTTCCATTGGCTGCTGAGAAAAATGTATATTCTAATGCTGCTGGGTAAAATATTCGGTAGATGTCTCTTTAATCTAGTTGATCTATGCAGCTGTTTAGATCTGCGGTTTCTCTATTGAGTTTTTGTCAAGTTGATCACTCTAGTGGTGAGAGTGGTGTGTTAAAATCCCCAACAATTAATGTCTTTGGATCTGTGTGGGATTTGAGGGAAAGTAGTGTTTCTTGGATAAACTTGGGTGCTCCATTGTTTGGCGAGTAGATATTTAGAATGGTAATATCCGCCTGAAAGAGAGATCCCGTAATTAGTATGTAGTGACCTTCTTTATCTCTTCTCACGAATTTTAATTTGAAGTCTATTTTATCTGATATTAGGATTGCAACTCCCGCCTGGTTATGGGTGCCGTTTGCTTGGTAGATTTTGCTCCAGCCTTTAACATTGAAAATGTGTTTGTTTTTATGGACAACATGTTGCTCCTGAAGGCAGCAGAGAGAAGGATCTTGATTTTTAATCCAACTAGACAGTCTATGTCGCTTAATAGGAGAGCTAAGTGTGTTAATGTTGATAGATAGGATTGAGTGGTATTTGGGAGTTCCTGCCATGTTATCCACCTTCTTGGGGGCTGCGAAAACTGGGTTCTGCATATGGTTCTTGGATTCTCAGTTTGGGTGCACTTTATTGGCCTTTATTGTGGTATTGTTGGTTTTCTATGTGCAGGATATCTGTAAGAACTTTGTAGGGCTGGTTTGGTGGAGATGTATTGTTTCAATTTTTCTTTCCTATGGAAGTTTTTTATTTGGCCTTCAGTTATAAAGGAGAGTTTAGCTGGGTACAGTATTCTTGCTTGATAGTTTTTTGATTTTAGGGCATGGCATACATCATATCAGACTCTTGTGGGATTGTCTCTGCTGAGAAATCTGAGGTGATTCTAGTTGGTTTCCCTTTATAGGTGATTAATCTTTTCTCCCTGACAGCTTTAAAGATCTTTTCCTTGGTCTGAATTGATCCTTTGTGGATTATAATGTGACAGTAGGATGTCCTATTTTTGTCTGGTCTATTTGGAGTTCTAAAAGATTCTTGTATCTGAATAGGCCTATCTTTTTGCATGTTTGGGAAGTTCTCTGCTAGGATCCTGTTAAACAAGTTTCCTAGACCATTAACTTCTGTTTCTAGGTTCTCTTCTGTACCCATTATCCGTAGATTAGGCCTTCTGATGGTGTCTTCCAAGTTTTGGTTAGATCTATCATATTTCTTGGACTTGTCTTGGATGGTTGTATGTTCTTTCTCTATAATATCTAGGCTGTCTTCAGTCCCTGAGATTTGATCTTCTGCATGGTCTAACCTGCGGTCAAGACTTTCTACTTTATTTTTTATTTCTTTTCCTTCTAATTGGTCAGCTTTGATGGCTTCAAATTCTTTGTTGAAGCTTTGTTTTAGATCTTGTATGAACTTCTTTACTTCCTTAATTTGGTTTTCACTGTTTATTCTCAAATCACTTAGTTGATTGGTTATGGTTTCCTTGGACTCCCATTCCTTCTGTTGGGTTCCATTCAGGATTCCCTTAATGGTCTCCCTGACTTCCTTCAACTCTTTGTTAATGGATCCCAGGAATGCCTTTAGTGATCTTTGTGTATTCTTATCCTGCTCTCTCAAGTCCTGTATTACTCTTTCCTTAGGTTCCTCCCAGTCCCATTCCTGCCATTCCTGTAGTTCTCTTTGAGTGTTCACAGCCTCTTAAGGCCATTCCTGCCTTTCTCTTTGAGTCTTCTCAAGCTGCTCACACAAATCCTGTATCAGTTTTTGAGTAGCTTCCTCACGCTCATGAAGTTCCTGTATAAACTTTTAGATTGCCTCCTCTCTCTCCCTATCACGCTCATACAGAGTCCTTTGTAGGTTTTCAATCTTTTCCTGCATTGACCTTTTGTTTGCTTCCTTTCTCTCCCCATCACACACATACAGAGTCCATTGTATGTTTTCAATCTTTTCATTTATCATGTTTGCCAGAAGTGTTTGGAGAGCTATTTGGGAACTTTGCTCTGGATTATTCATTATCTATTCTGTCCCCTGATTATCAAGAGTGGGAGTTGAGATACCTGGACTTGCCATTTTTCTTGTGTTTTTCCAGCTTACTCTGCCCATTTGGGATGCAAATAGCACCAGTTTTGTGCTAGAACACTAACTTAAGGCAAGCATCAACCAAAATCTGAATTTGCACAGTCAATAGTCTGCAGATACAATCTAGTTCAACAGCTACATCTACTAAACATCAAACAACTATATATTAATGGACTACACATCGCAAAGATGAATTTGGAAAACCAGAAATTATTAGGGTTAGGGAGAGATGTGGGTAAAAAATAGGAATAGAGTGATGTGGGAAGGCACAGGTAGAGTTAACTAAGTCCTAATCTCAAGGCAGGAGATAGGTTGGATAGGATGAAAGTAGAGAGAGAGAGAAAAAGAAGAAAGAGAAAGGGAAAAGAAAAGGGACCAGAAAAAATAGAAAATAATAATTAATAATATTATGTAGATTCCAAAACAAACTATTCAGAGAAGAACATGAATATAATGAGAGAAGGGAAGGGATATAAAGGAGATGTGAAAAACTTAACAATAAAAATGCTTAAAATATTATATAGGTATAAAGAGGTAGTACTGCTATTAAGGAATTTAAGTCTCAGAGGTTTTGAATTGAGTAATAAATTTGTGGATTAAGTGTGTACACAATGGGGGATAGGGTCTAATAATCAAATACGGGTTTAACTGAGCATGTTCATTACAACAATTAAGTCACAAAAAGAAGACGAAAGAGAAGAGAAGGTGAAAAGGATAAGAAAGGAAGAAAAAAGATCAGAAGTTCAGTAGAGCTAAACAAAATCAAAAAGGAAATTTTAAAAAAGAGAAAGAATTGCTAAGGGTCTGTCAATTTTGTTATTTTTTTTCGAAGAACCAACTCTTTGTTTTGTTGATGGTTTCTATAGTTTTTTTTGGATTCTAATTCATTTAATTCTGATTTAATTTTAATTATTTCTTTCCGTCTACTGGATTGGGGTTTATCTTGCTGCTCTTTTTCAAGGAGGTTTAGATGTGTCATTAAATTGTTGGTTTCAGATCTCTCCAATTTGTTGATGTAGGAGCTCAGAGCTATAAACTTGCCTCTGAGTACTGCTTTTGCTGTGTCCCAGAGGAGCTGGTAATTTGTGTGTTCATTTTTTTGAATAGCATGAACATTTGAACTTCCTTTCTAATCTCTTCCATGACCCATTCGTGATTCAACAGTGTGTTGTTCAGCCTCCTTGTGATACCAGACTTTCTTTGGTGGCTTTTGGTGTTGAGTTCTAATTTTATTCCCTTGTGGTCAGAGAGAATGCAAGGTATAACTTCAATGTTTCTGAATTTGGAAAAGATTGCTTTCTGGCCTAAAATGTGGTCTATTTTAGAAAATGTTCCATGTGCTGCTGAGAAAAACGTGTATTCTCATGCTGCTGGGTGAAATGATTGGTAGATATCTTTTAAATCTAGTTGATCTAAGCAGCTGTTTAGATCTGCAGTTTCTCTGTTGAGTTTTGCCGAGTTGATCTATCTAGTGGGGAGAGTGGTGTGTTAAAATCCCCAACAATTAATGTCTTTGGAGTTATATGGGATTTGAGGGAAAGTAGTGTTTCTTGGATAAACTTGGGTGCTGCATTGTTTGGCGAGTAGATATTTAGAATTGTAATATACTCCTGAAAGAGAGATCACTTAATTAGTATGTAGAGACCTTCTTTATCTCTTCTCACAAATTTTAATTTGTAGTCTATTTTATCTGATATTAGGATTGCAAGTCCTGACTGTTTATGGGGGCCGTTTGCTTGGTAGATTTTGTTCCAACCCTTAACATTGATAATGTGTTTGTTTTTACGGGCAAGATGTTTCTCCTGAAGGCAGCAGAAAGAAGAGCCTTGTTTTTAAATCCAGCTAGACAGTATATGTCGCTTAATTGGAGAGTTGTGTCCGTTAACGTTAAGAGAAAGGACTGAGACGTATTTGGAGTTCCTACCACGTTATCCACCTTCTTGGAGGTTGCAAAAACTGGGTTCTTCCTATGGTTCTTGGATTCTCAGTTTGGGTGTAGTTTCTTGACCTTTATTGTGGCCTTGTTGGTTTTCTATGTGTAAGACATCTTTAAGAATCTTTTGTAGAGCTGGTTTGGTGGAGACATATTGTTTCAATTTTTCTTTGCTATGGAAGGTTTTTATTTGGCCTTCAGTTATGAAGGAGAGTTTAGCTGGGTACAATATTCTTGGTTGATAGTTGTTTGTTTTTAGGGCATGGCATACATCATTCCAGGCTTTTCTTGCTCTGATTGTCTCTGCTGAGAAATCTGAGGTGATTCTAATTGGTTTTCTTTATAGGTGATTAATCTTTTCTACTTGACAGCTTTAAGGATCTTTTCCTTGGTCTGAGTTGATCCTGTGTGGATTTTAATGTGACACTGAGATGTTCTATTCTGGTCTATTCTGTTTGGAGTTCTAAAAGCTTCTTGTATCTGAATAGGCCTATCTTTTTGCATGTTGGTTAAGTTCTCTGCTAGGATCCTGTTAAACAAAATTCCTAGGCCATTAACTTCTGTTTCTAGGTTCTCCTCTACACCCATTATCCTTAGATTAGGCCTTCTGATGGTGTCTTCCAAGTGTTGAATAGATCTATCATATTTCTTGGACTTGTCCTGGATGGTTGCTTCTTCGAAAAAATTAACAAATTGACAGAACCTTAGCAAATCTTATCAGAAAAAAAAGAGAACACACCCAAATAAATAAACTCAGAGACGAGAATGGAAACATCACCAGGGAAACAATCAAGATTCAAAACATTATAAGGGAATACTTCTCAAAACTTTATGCTAATAAGTTTGAGAACTTGACAGAAATAGACCTTTTCCTAGCAACTATTGACATGCCAAAACAAAACCAAGATGAGTTAAACCAGCTTAACAGGCCCATATCAAGCATTGAAATAGAAACAGCAATAACAGACCTTCCAGCTAAGAAAAGTCCAGGACCAGATGGTTTTACAGCCGAATTCTACAAGGCCTTCAAAGCAGAGCTCATACCAATACTCCTCCAACTCTTCAATGAAATTGAAAGAGAAAGTTCACTACCGAAGCATCCTATGAAGCCATCATATCCTTCATCCCAAAACCAGGCAGGGACTCATCAAAGAAAGAGAACTATAGACCCATTTATTTGATGAATATTGATGCAAAACTACTCAACAAAATATTGGCCAACCGACTTCAATAATTCACCTCAAAAATCATACACCATGATCAAACAGGATTCATTTCAGTGATGCAAAGCTGGTTCAATATATGCAAATCAATTAATATTATTCATCACATCAACAGGAGCAAGAATAAAAACCACATGGTTATTTCAATAGATGCAGAAAAAGCATTCGACAAGATCCAACACTCCTTTATATTGAAGGTTTTGGAAAAATTAGGAATCCATGGAACATTCCTCAATACAATAAAGGCTGTATATGACAAACCTGCAGCCAGCATTATACTTAATGGTGAAAATCTAAAGCCATTTCATCTTAACTCAGGAACAAGACAAGAATGTCCACTCTCTCCACTTCTCTTCAATCTAGTATTAGAATGCCTAGCTACAGAAATAAGACAAGATGCAGACATAAAGGGGATCCAAATAGGAAAAGAAGAAATAAAATTCTCCCTCTTTTCAGACAACATGATCTTGCATTTAAAGAATCCCATAGACTCCACTTCCAAATTATTCAAGCTGATTCAAAACTTTGGCAAAGTAGCAGGGTATAAAATTAACCCCCCAAAATCAATGGCCTTCCTCTATGCCAACATGAGAAAAATCTGGCTGAAATTAGGATAGCAACTCCATTTGTTATAGCCCCACAAAAAATAAAATACCTAGGAATTAACGTAACCAAAGAAGTGAAGGAAATCTACGATGAAAACTTTAAAATCTTGAAAAAGGAAATCAACACAGAACTTAAAATATGGCAAAACCTCCCATGCTCCTGCATTGGAAAGATTAACATCGTGAAAATGGCAATACTTCCCAAGGCTATCTACAAATTCAACGCAATACCTATCAAAATTCCAACCTCATTCTTCAAGGAAATAGAAGAGGCAATCCAAAAATTCATATGGAACAATAAAAGACCACCAAATAGCAAAAAAGCTCCTCAATGGAAAGAACACTGTTGGAGGAATATCAATACCAAATTTCAAACTCTACTATAAAGCCATAGTAATCAAAACAGTTTGGTATTGGCATAAGAACAGACCTCAGGACCAATGGAATAGAATTGAAAACCAAGAAATTAGCCTACAGACCTACAGCCATCTAATCTTCGATAAGGGAGCTAAAACAATAGAATGCAACAAAGACAGCATCTTCAGTAAATGGTGCTGGCAAAATTGGTTAACTACTTGTAGAAAACTAAAGCTAGATCCTTATATATCACCCTGCACCAGAATCAACTCCAAATGGATCAAAGACCTCGAAGTCAAAGCAGACACGCTGAAAACATTACAGGATGGGATAGGGGAAACCTTAGGTCTCCTTGGCTCAGGCCGAATTTTTCTGAATAGAGACCCAGAAACACAACAAATCAAAGAAAGGTTGGACAAATGGGATTGCATAAAGTTGCAGAGCTTCTGCATGGCAAAGGACATAGCTAGCAAGATCAATAGAAAGCCCACGAATTAGGAGAAGATCTTTACTAGCCATACAACGGACAAGGGTCTCATATCTAAAATATACTTGGAACTCAAAAAATTAAATCCCCCAACAACAAATCCTCAAAGAAACAACTGCCCAATAAACAAGTGGGTGAAAGACATAAAGAGAAACTCCTCTGAAGAAGAAAGAAGGATGGCCAATAGACACATGAAGAAATTCTCAACATCTCTAGCCATAAAAGAAATGCAAATCAAAACAACATTGAGATACCACCTCACTCCAGTTAGAATGGCAAAAATCAAGAACTCTAACAACAACAGATGCTGGAGGGGATGTGGACAATGGAACCTTACTTCATTGTTGGTGGGAATGTAAACTTGTTCAACCACTTTGGAAAGCATTATGGAGGTTCCTCAAAAGACTCCACATAGAACTCCCCTATGACCCAGCAATCCCACTTTTGGGCATTTACTCAAATGTTTACAAACAAGACCACACTAAATCTACCAGCACAACTATGTTTATTGCAGCATTATTTACTATAGCTAAGATATGGAATCAACCCTGATGCCCCTCAGTAGATGAATGGATCAAGAAATGTGGTATATATACACAATGGAATTCTTTGTCTCCATCAGAAAAAATGACATTGCCCCATTTGTTAGGAAATGGAAAGACTTGGAAAATATTATATTAAGCGAAGAAAGCCAGGCCCAAAAAACATAGGTCCCATGGTTTCCCTTATTTGCAATATCTAGTATATGTATGAGTCAAGCAGAAAAATCCAGATAATGTGATGTTAGGAAAATGAACCCTTCGATATGTATTTTAATATTTCTTTCTTTCATGCATGTGTTTCTAACGCATTTATAAAATTATTTCTTTGTTGCTTTGTATGTCCCTCCCCCACAGTATTACCCCTGCTTTCACTATATTTGATGTCAATAGAACTTGTGGAGGAGATGGGGAAAAACAAGTCGTTTAAGGATACAGGTGGATCTGTTGCATCAATGAGAAGTACAAGTTGTCATGTCCAAAACGAGTTTTACAACGTCAGTGCGGGGGGACTGGGGGGGGAGAAGGATTGGGACTGGGGGGAGGGGGGAAGCTGGGAAGGGATGTGAAGGGTAAACGAAGGAGGAGGCTGCAATGCTTTTTAAGAAATGTACGCATTATCCTGCCCATGTAATTGTAACCCCTCTGTACAGTATGTTTACAAATAAAATTAAAAAAAGAGAATATAAAGAAAGAAAAACGCAAATACACATGTATTCCTAAAATAAAAATTATAAGAGGAGAAAAAGTTACTAGAAAACAATATTTTTCAAAAAAGGTAAAAATTAAAGATTAAAAAAAGTTTTAGAAAAGAAAAAAAATTTATAAAAGGTACAAAAGAAGAAGAAGAAGAAGAAGAAGAAGAATAGTTCTTTAAGTTTTTTTAGGAGTGGTTGGAAAAATCCTGTAACTCCCTTGTGTCTGTAATCAGCCTCTTTTTAGAGTCTCTGGTCTGTTTGTGGTCCTTTGGCTTGGTTGGTTTCTTAAGTCAGTTTGTTCGAACAGGCAGAAAAATGCTCTGCTTTAACCAGGATTTTGCTATCCTCCTCCCAGGCTAGTTCAATGGCAGTAGTATCTGCTTTGAGTATCACAAAAGAGGGAGATGGCTTTTTCCTCAAGTTTGGAGATGCTGTGATGAGGCTAGGTTCTGGGTAGAGTTGAGGCATTTCAACAAGCAGTAGCTTTTCCGGGGGCTAGTTTGTGAGAAACTCACAGAGCCCAGCCTAGAGCCATTCTCAGTGTTTCTGTTTACTTAATTTCAATTGATTGTCAATGCTGCTAAAGGGAGGGGCAGCCTCTGGGTCTGATAACCCAGTGAAGAAAGCCACTCCTAGGGCTGGCACCCGAGCTGGGTGACTTTTCCCTGGGTGTAGCTGAGTCTGGAAAGTCAGGTTAAGTTCTTGTGACCTGCTAAATGACTCTAGTTTTATTCCAAGGCCTAAGTTGGAACTAACAGCTCTGCCAAGCTTTGTCGGTATCCAAGATGGAGATCTCCAGTACTGGGGGGTGGGAGAGATGGCCTTCCCTCCTCTGCTCCCTGAGAAGGAGTGAGGACGTCAGGCTTCTACTCACACCGAGTCTTGTTTCCTGGGTTGTCTCTGGTCTGGTCACTGCAGGATGAATAGGTCCCAAGAAACTCATTTTTATCCATATGAATACCAATGGAATGTGATGTATGTCATGATTGAATGGGCAGTTTCTTGAATGATTCTACTATAAATTATATACAATTATATTCTAGGATACTGATTGATTTTAATCAATACTTTATTAACCATTTAAAAAATTACATTCATTAAAAGGAGAAATAATGAAATACCTAAGAATTGGTTGTCACATAGCATAGAGATGCCATTTTTTTTCTGCCAGGACTGGGATTGCAACTCATGGTCTGGGTAACTCTGTTACACTGTGTAGGAAGGGGAAGCTTGCTTTCTTGAAGTCAAGAAATTCAAGTCTGTTCCTTAGGCCTGAAATCGATCCCCACCACTAGCAAACATCCTATTTGTGTACATTTTAAATATATGATTTATATTTACATATATATATTGACTCCATATTGCATTCAGTGTACTTATTCATTTAAACTGTAGTTTTGTTCATGTAGTAACCAGTTATTTTATTGACTATTATGGCACATAGAATATTGATTACATTGATTACATAGGATATAGATCTGCATATGTATTCCACTTCATACCTGACATGCAGGACTTTCACAGAAAAGGAAAACATGTGTCACCATCTGTTTTTTACTCCACGATTCATTCTTTGGGAGTGCAGGAATCTGAACTCATGGCCTACAGGGCCAAATTTATGAATGATTGAGTGTCAACCTGCCATCCTGGGACAAACTGAGCTGACAGGCATTTCCCAGGACCTGAGATTGAGCCCCTTGGGTTGACAAAATAAGAACAGATATAAATATATATATTTATAATGTGCCAGAGATGTCTATCCATTATTCAGTTATATAGACTACATTCCTAACAATTCTTGGGTATTTATTATGCTTCCATATAATTAATATTATTGTTTTCATCCTTAATAAACTATTAATTAAATCAGTGTCCTGAAATTATTGTGTCCCTGTAAGAAATACAAACAAGACCACACTAAAGCTCCCAGCACAACTTTGTTTATTGCATCATTATTTACATTAGCTAAGATATGGAACCAACCCTGATGCCCCTCAGTAGATGAATAGATCAAGAAAATGTGGTATATATACATAATGGAATTCTATTCCTCCATCAGAAAGAATGACATTGCCCCATTTGTTAGGAAATGGAAAGACTTGGAAAAAAATATAGTAAGTGAAATAAGCCAGACCCAAAGAAACATAGCTCCCATGGTCTCCTCTATTTGCAATAACTAGAATATATCTGAGCCAAGCAGAATAGGTCAGATAAGTTGATGTTAGGGAAATGAACCCTAAGATGTGTATTCAAATATTTTTTTTCTTTCATGGGATTGTTTCTAACACATTTATAAGATTATTTCTTTGTTGCTTTGTAGGTCCCTCCCCCATGGTATAACCCCTGCTTTAACTGTATTTGATGTAGGTATAATTTCTGGAGGGGAAGGACAAAAACAAATCATTTAAATAGTAATACAGGTAGACCCATTGCAACAATAAGATGTACTAGTCATTATGTCGAAATCAAACTTTGCAACTTTGGTGGGATGAGGCGGATTGGGTGGGGGCGCAGGGGCAGGCTGGGAAGGGATGGATAGGAGAGACAAAGTAAGAGGCTACAATGCTTGACAAGAAATGTACTCATTGTCTTGCGCAGGTAATTTTAACCCCTCTGTACAGTATTTTCACAAGAAAATTAATAAATTTTTAAAAAGAAAAAAAACAGAAGAAAAAAATCATGAAGATGACATGATCTTGTATTTAATGGACTCCATGGACTCCTCTCCCAAGTTACTTGAGCTGATATGAAACTTTGCCTAAGTAGCAGAATATAATTTTGCCTCAATAAAACCAACCAAGAAAGGAATAAAAAATAAACAAGAAAGGAAAACACAGTTGGAAATTTGGGTTGATTCTGTCATTATGTTTTGAGAACTCAAGTTTCCCATAGAAATGTAACTCATATATAATCCTCAGTTGTGTTTTAAATGTTGTCTTAATTACATAACATTTCTAGATGCAAAAGAGCTCATGATTCCCAACCAAAAATTTGAAAAAGTAAGCATCATTCTGTTAGATTCCAAAGAAATGATGAAGAATTACAAAAGTTTAAGCCTGGAAAAATAGGAAAGTTCATTTAATATAGGAATTTGTAGACTTGCCTAAATTAGAATTTAGATTCAAAA
This sequence comes from Dipodomys spectabilis, assembly GCF_019054845.1. Lineage (NCBI taxonomy): Eukaryota > Metazoa > Chordata > Mammalia > Rodentia > Heteromyidae > Dipodomys > Dipodomys spectabilis. Next base: position 428,996 of record NW_024871248.1, on the reverse strand, counting down.
TAGATCATTTTTGTTTGTAATTTAATATTCTATAGGATACTACAAAATGCTTTTCAAATAAAAGATTTAATTTATAATTTCACAAATGATTCTGGCATTCTAATTGACTAGAATAGTCTTTCAGGTGAGGTACAATAAGAACTTAGTTAATAGATAATTTCAACAGCTCATGAGTAAAATGATAATGTGAATAATCTAGACAAATTGTCAACAAATTGATGATATTAATTTATAAATATAGAAAAAGCGCAATCTTTTGAGACTTTGGTGTAACATGGTATGAAGAGAGTAATTGTGTGACATCTTTTTTTTTTCTACCTTTACATAACACAGGAAGTAATTTCCTTAATTATGTACCTCTGTATACAATGAGAAAAATGCTAGGTTTGAGGATTTTTAATTTTGTTTTTGTTGTTTTGTTTGTCCTAGGGCTTAACCTCTGGGCTTGGGCACTGTCCCTGAGCCTGTATTTCCTTAAGGCTACTGCTCTACCACTAGAACATCAATGCCACTTGAGTCTGACTTTTCCTTATGAGTTTATTGGAGATAAGAATCCAAGGAACTTTCCTGACTGGGTGGGCTTTCAACCATAATCTTCAAATCTTAATATTAAGATATACATATCTCCTGAATATCTATGATAGATAATATATATAGTAAAATAAAAAATAAAATTAAATTAAAAATAAATACTATTTGCAAGTGTTCTGATCTCAAGAATACCATTGCGGGGAAAATGATCTAGCAAAGTTAAGTGTAGTATTCTTTCCACAAGAGGAAGGGCATCACATTAGCAGAACTGTAGTATTTTTTTCACAATAGTGATAAACTAGTCATGATGTGAATTTAGGGAATTTTAACGTGCACCTTACAATTTGGAAACTGTTGGGCTAGGATGACTTTACGGCATAAAATCTTGGGATTGATTGTCATAGATATAATAGCTTACTCTGATGAACAAATGTTTACTCTTACGGAATTTTTATTGGAAGTGGCGCTGTGGCTCAAGTGGTAGAGTGCTCATCTTGAGCTGCAGAGCGCAGGGACAGTGCCCAAGCCCAGAGTTCAAGCCCCACGACTTACCAAACAAAAAAAAAAAGGAATTAATTATTATAGTTACTTCATAGTATTATCCTCTACAAGAACGTGTCTATTTTTTTCTGTTGACTTTTAAGTATGTAATGCCTCATTCAAAACTGCATCTACTGAAGAATTAAATAAAATAAAAACAGGTACTCTTTTGAATGTCTCTGGTATGGGATGTTCAGAATTGGAAAATGAGTAGTTAGTAGTTATAGGAATTTTGAGGAACAGATACATTCTCTCCTCTTAACAATTAGTAAGTTTTCAAAGTTAGGAATTTCCATAGAATTGAACTGTTTTCTGTTTTAGTATGAGACAACACTAAAATAATATTTTTTTCAAAATAATGGCAAGTATATTCTGAAAATATTGTATAGTTTGATAACATTCCAGTTGATGTCTGATAAAGAAAGAGGTAATTCAAATTAGCAACCAAAATGTTCATTTTTTAAAGGTAATACACATAGATTAATATTTACTATACTAATACAGTGAAATTATATTTTATGTAGCTCATTTTTTAACTTAATTTTATTGTCAAGGTGATATATAGAAGGGGTTGCAGTAATTGTAAGGTATTGAATACATAACATATCAAAATTTTTATCCCCTCCCTCATTTTGCTCACACTTTTCCTTCACCCCAATACCACTCACAAGTTGCATTGTAAATTTTCAACATATTGTCCTGTGACTATTGCTATTGCATTGGTTTGCCTTTTGTCCTTTGTCTCGCCATTTTATTGTTCTGCTTCCCTTGCCAAATGAAGATAAATGTATATACCATACACAGGATACTGAATCCAAGTACAACAATGGACAAACCATATGGGATAACATAAAGGAAAAAAAGAATCACATAGTACATTAAAAACAACATCCACAAAGAAAGACCTCTCTTTCCATATATAGGAGTTTATTTTGCTCAGCATCATTTTATATGGTCATTTATACATAGATATTGATTCATTCTGCTCATCTGCTAAGACTATCTTACATATTTCCTAGTTATTACAAATGAGGGAAACTATGAAATTTGGTTCTTTGTGTCTTGCTTATTTTTTTAGTAGGATTTTTCCAAGTTTTTCCATTTCCTTATGAATAGGAAGCATAGAATTACTCCGTACATATATAAACCACATTTTGTCAATTCATTCATCTACTGAGTGGCATATTGGTTTAAAACATGATTGCATGTAAGTATCACTTAAGGCCATTCAAAAATGACAGATGCTGCCTCACCAGATATACTAATATCATGATTTCTAAGTAAGATAGTATTTTATGGTGGTACAAATGTTGAGATATAGGATGAGTCTAATATATATCTTGCAGGAATTAGCCAGGAAGATATCCAATATCATGTAGGATAAAAATGGTAGTTTCAAAATGTTTCCCTTGAGAAAGATATAGGAGGCTGCCAGAAGTATGAAGTAGTTCAGGTAATTTGGAAGAATTTAGACATGCAAGCTCAATTATGTCTCTTTAAATAATAATTATGTAAGTGGAAGGACAAAAAAAGGGTAAGAGAAGAAAATAACTGACAGCAGGTCATCGTCCCAAGTTAGAGTAAAAAAGTCATAATCTATAACTGTTAAATATATAACTATAATTAGTTAAAGAGAGACCAATATAATACGTCCCACTTAATTTAGGTACATGCAAAATATTTACTTGGCTTTTCCCTACTTAAATGCTCCAAAATAAATGAACACTTATAAGAAAAGTTATGTGATTGCCATTGTTTCAACACTAACTGTGATCAGCCCTCTTTTTCTCACTTTGAACTTGGTGAGTTGATGATGTTGTGGCTGATTAGAGTCAGAATTAGGGGCTTCTACTTGTACAATTATCCCAGAACAGTTTAAAGCAGTTTTCCGCCCAAGATATCCAACTACATTGTCTGAACCTGTACTTTGAACACACCCTCACACCTGAGAACCTTATTTGAAATTATACTTTAGCTTTTCTTGGCACATTCTACTTTGTGCCTTTGTCTTCTTTGCACATTCCTTTTGAGTTCATAGTTGCTCTATTTCCATTTTATCTGTACAAACTGCTAAGAACATTGTCCAACTACTACTTCTTGTTTGTACACGCCCAGTCTATGTATGAAGGTATTTTGTCCATGTTAAGCTCCACAATATAACCCTATGCCCACATTAAAAAGCTCCACAATATAACCCTATGCCCACATTAAAGGATGTAGAAATTAAAGCATTTTGAGACAGTGATATTAGAATTGAAAGGCTCCTTAAGGACATTTTCCTGGAGTTCATTAGTTTACCCAGGAGAAATATAAATATCCACAAAATTTGGAGCTAATTAGTAAGTGTCCAAGTTAACATTAGATCCTAGATGTTGTGTTAATACAAGTCACGATTGTATTATTGTTAAATCAGAATCCTTCACTACTTGACAATGTGTATGAGAAAGTGAAAGAAAGGCATTAAAGCAAAATGTCTTATCTTTTTAGGCATTTAATCGTAGTGGTGAGAGTAATGTCTGAATTTTTCCATTCAATAAAAGCTTGAAGTTTATAAGAACATTTTCCTACATATAAGAATTTGTGTCAGAAAGTTTAAAGTGAATATCAAAAGATCTGAAAATTAGAAAGCTTTGTTCACTGTTAGAATTTAGATGGCTTATTTATTCATAAATCTCTTTACCTACAAAAAATTAAGTCTTGAAGTTAGATTTAGTGGGCATTCTTTTTACCTAAATGAGTATGCTCTTAATATTAATTTGTGTATTTTATGTACTCCCTCATCTTAACACACATATGTATTTGGAAGCATGTATATTTCATGCCAGTTGAGTTTTCATATGTTTTCCAGTGTCAATCTTAAGCTAAGGATTTATGATCCAGTTTTCATTATAATTTATATGGTAAGTGATATTTTTCCCTTTATTATAATATAATAAAAGATAAGAAATACACACACACACACACAAAAAGAATTTGTGTCAGGTTGGTTGACAGGGTTATTTCAGTATGGAGATATACCTAACAAGAATTAGATTTCAATAGTGTATATGGCAGTTATGATGTGTCAATTGCTATTGAGGCATTTTCTATTCTAAAGAGGAATCAATTACAGGAGTCTTCAGTCACATCAGTTAAGCTGTATGTTCAACCTAATACTTGGCGTTACTTGTCCTACATTTATAATGAGTAGGCTGATAAGATATCCAAACATATCTAAATATATTTCAATAAAATCCCAAACTGATATGGATAGATGGGTCACTAATTGGAACTGTAGGACAAATTAGGCTTTTTTGTGCTGTAGTTCAATCTTTAATCTCCTAGCTAAATAAAGTTTTCAAAAATATTCACAGAATACCAGTAATAAAAGTTCATGACAGTTATATCTGTATAATATTTCTAAGGTCAGGATTAAGTATTTGTTCCCAACATTTAGAATCAACAGGATCTGTTGAATTAATCGATCCAGAATTTTGTCCTCACATTCACATCTCAACATTTTATCAATATGACTTTCACCAAAACACTGTTCTTATTGAACTTGTCTATGTCCTTTTACTTTTCAAATCCAAATAGTAGATTTCATTCAATATCTTCCTGAAAATTCTTTCCTTCCTTTTCTTCTGTAAATCGGTGTTTATTCCTTTTTTGTTTCCTTATTTATCACATTCCTCCAATCTTGTCCACACTGGTACTCACATTGTTCACACTTTCGTCAGAACTTTCCTTTTCCTCTTCCCTTTAATAATGTCCCTGATTTTATTACTTTTCATATTCATGGTCATGAATATTTTGATGATGTCCAAACAGACCTATCTTTGCATCTGTTTAACATAAATATTAGAACTATCAGAGAGTTTTTTTCCTCTAAATCCATCTTTATCACCAAGATAAATCCATCTAAATCCATCCTTATCACCAAGAATGTAACTAACACAGTTAGGAGACAGAGATGTGCAAAAACTTTAGATTTCCTCTTACCCTACCTCCATCCATTAGATAAGATGAATGATCAAGATTTTCTCAGTTTCTGTCACTAATGTAATTTCTATGTACTCCTTTTTATGACCCTGACACACCAGCCTATTGCAAATACTCATCACCACTCACTCAGTCCTAAAACAACTATTTACTAAGTATGCATTTCTCCCCATAGTCTTTTCATATTGGTCCTCTCCTTCACCCAATGACTCTCCTTGTAAGCACACAGAGTGAAGAACTCAGACAAAAATTCGAGTACCACCATTATTTACTCACAACATTGAATGTTGGTCTTACATTTAATGGATGTAATCTACCAGAAATATTGAAGAATATATTTGTTGACTTCTAGAGCAAAGAAAAAGAAAGTAAACAGTCCTTACATTTTCTAACTTAGCTTACAAATAAGGGAAGAGTCAAATTCAGTTTGTTGGTATAAAGTCAGAAATAGTTTCATACAGAAATAAAAATAAATTTTAACTCCTGGCTCTGCAGCTTGTGTCCTTTTATTGAATGGTATCTATATGAGAATGTTATCTGAACTAATCACACTAAGTTGAAACCTACATCTTAGTCCATCAAAATGTGGAAATAAACGATTTTATTTACAAGAAAATAATACCACCAAGAACAGTGAGTATACATTAGAAAGACTGCCGGAATAACATTAGGGTTTTTACTGTCTGTACCTGTTTACGTGATTGTATTTCTTGATATTCAAACTCTCCTCTTGTTATTCTGTTTTGTTTTGTTTTGTATTGTTTGGTTCGTCGGGGGGCCTGGACTCTTGGCCTGGCATTGTCCCTCAGCTCTTCAGCTCAATGCTCTCTACCACTTGAGCCACAGTGTCACTTCCCGCTTTTTCTGCTTATGTGGTGCTGAGAAATCAAACCCAGAGCCTCATGTAGACAAGGCCAGCACTCTGCCACTGAGCCACCTTCCCAGCCCTCCTCCTGTTATTCTTATTGTATGTAATATAACGCTGTTTATAACTATGCATTCAATGTGGGAAATCCAGCTTCAAAGTTATCTACGTATTTTTTTCCTTTTCAATCACAACATCGTCATTATCAGGCTACACTGTGGTCATCATCCTCCCCATCAAAATTATTATTAGCAACATAAGTGCTAATTATTGAATGTCGGATATGTGTTTATGATTTTATTATTTGTCTTTTGATTAATAATTTTAATGTTACCACTGTGCATGAATCCATATTGAAATTTTGAACAAATAAAAAAAAAACCTAAAACATATCAGATAGTTTGACTATGTGTTTATAACAAATTATGGCATAGATTTTTTGAAGCATTGCAAATTCCTAATCACTATGAATTAACTTCCTCTCTCCCCCTAACTACAATCAAATATTTAAGAGTTTGGGCAGAATCTTTTCAAGTAATATACTGTAAATGTTACTACAATAATATGTGTATATCTAAAATTCACTTGAAAGTAATAAACTCTACTTTCTATTGAAATATTAGTTATTTTATTCTAGGAAACTTTTAGAAAAATAGACTGTATATCTTTGAAATGAAAAAGTTCAAAAATAGTAGCATAAAATTTTTAAACCGAGTCTGTCTTCTCTCTCTCTCTCTCTATATATATATGTCTTCTCTCTATATATATAAATGTTATGTGTAGAATAGTATATTTTTAGAGATTATTTGTCCTCAGAAATATATAAATATACCTAAATTCATGTGTAGAATGATATACATCATAGTGAAACAAGTAACTTAACATATAATTAAAATTTTAAAAAATACTTCATGAAACAAAGTGCCGGTAACTCACCCTTATAATAAGAGCTATTCTGGGTGCTGAGATCTTAGAATTGTTTTAGAAACTAGCCCAGACAGAAAAGTACTTGTTAGATTCTTATCTCCAATTAACCACTAAAAACAACACCCACAACAAAAAATGTATCACATTAATTTCACAAAAGCATCTTTTAACTGCTGTGAACATTTCTTAGAAACATGAATACATACCCCTGGAAAATGTTAAGTAAAAAAGTATAGAATACTTAAGGCTATGTTAAAGACATGACTGTTTAGATTGTTTAAGATATTTAGGTAATGATTAGAAGTTAAGAATAATGATAGGTACATCATATATTGGGAATGGTTTTTTTTATTCTATTTTACAATAGTAATAAAATGATATTTATAATGATTATATAAAATTACTCTTGCTTAGTATTTGAATTATCATAAGTGACAAATATTTTTAAATGATTTCCAAAGCAAAGGAGTATCAATTCTTTTGTAATTTCAAAACAATTAAGAAAATTATTTCAAGGCTGGTTCACTCTAAGTCTATATTTGTTTTCTTGTTCTAGTTTTCCTATGTTAGTAGAAATCAAAATTCCAAAAATTTAATGGATATTGGCATTTAGGAACATCTTCACATACGCTAATATTAGAGTTCCTTAAGTGGAATTATTTTATTTCATTTGTTACTTTCACAAATAAATCAAGATGATTGTGTATTTTGTTCTTTTCACTGCTTTTGGCTCTTATCTTGAGAATACGTTTTTCTTAGAAAACTAGAGATAAGCAATTGGATTGAGCATGTAACATATGACTTTCATAAAATGCAGATGCATAGATTTGTGTCTTCTGTCATTTGCTAAAAGTTTCTTCCAGAAAAGTTTCTCATTTACTTAGAAGTTTTACCCCTTCCCCTCCACAAATTATACCAACATCAAATACAGTGAAAGCAGGGGTTATACTGTGGGGGAGGGAAATACAAAGCAACAATGAAATAATCATAAATGTGTTAGAAACAATCGCATGAAAGAAAACATTTGAATACATATCTCAGGGTTCATTTCCCTAACATCACCTTATCTGACCTTTTCTGCTTGACTCAGACATATACTAGATATTGCAAATAAGGGAAGCCATGGGAAAACATTAGGGATACAGGTGGACCCATTGCAATAATGAGATGTACAAGTCGTTATATCGAAAAGTGAACTTTGCAACTTTAGCGGGGGTAGCGGGGAGTATTGAGTGGGGGACAGGGGAGGATGGGAAGGGATGGGAAGGGGAAAGAAAGGGGGAGGCTACAATGCTTGATAAGAAATGTACTCATTATCTTGCCCATGTAATTGTAACCCATCTGTACAGTATTTTCACAATAAAAATAATAAAAAATTATTAGAATTGATGCATAATTCCTAGGTATTCCAGTTATACTTTTGGATTGAGTTATCTCTGTATAAACCCAAACGGACAAAATACCCTCAAAATAAACAGAAATCACATCTTTGCTTTAAATGCAATAGTTTACAAAGAGTTTTTAGCCAACGCCAAAAACATCTTTTTATCTATTCTGCATTTTGTGTGAAGAAGTTTTAACAATAGTTTTTTTTTCCTGACATGCAATTCACTTACAATATATTATCTCCTTTTATTGTATACATTTTAATGCTTTGGAAGTGAATTGTGCCTTCATAAGTTTTCAAAGCCCGATTTTCACAAACTTGCATTCCTTCAAATAGAAATGCTGTAAATTTTAGAACAGACATTAAAAATAGATATAAAATTCAGTTACAGGAATTTGCCCATCATACAGCCTCTATAGTGTGTCTTTTCAAAATTTGTTTTTGGGGATCATTTCCAGGGTCTCACACATACTATTCAAGTTCACTGTCAATTAACTACAATCTCTATCCAAAAAAAGTTTTTACTTCTGTTTAATACATTCATAGAAGTGTAATGCCTGGATCCTATAAAATTCTCTTTCACCTTTTGAAGACTTGAAATCTTATTTGCTAAAATGATTGCAGTATTATACAAATCGATCACTACTAGAAGTATATCAATTTCTCCACAAATGCATTACTATATTTTGCGTCCTCTTTTTATATTATGGACTTATTAGTGAGTTTTTATTATTTCTTAGACACTAAAAAGGAGCTTATTTCATATGCTGCTCCTATTGACTATTAATTTGCATGTTATTTAATGAAATATACTATTCAGGAAAAAAATTTTATAGAATTAGAAGATATAAAAATACTTATGTTTTAGGGGCTGGGAAGGTGGCTCAGGGGTAGAGCGATGCCTCGCATGCCTGAGGCCCTGGGTTCGATTCCTTACCACCACATAAGCAAAAAAAATCCAGAAGTTGCTCTGTGGCTCAAGTGGTAGGGCGCTAGCCTTGAGCTAAAGAGCTGAAGGACAGCACCCAGGCCCAGAGTTCAGGCCCCACAACCGGATCCCTCCCAAAAAATACTTAAGTTTCAGAATCATTGTAGCATTAACAAATATATGCCCTCTATCTGTTGGATATGGTTTTGTTCCTGTTATAGTGTCCTTTGAATTATGAAAGGTTATCACTTGATATAATCCAGTTCTTGCTTTTCTTTAGCCACTAATGTTTTCCATGCCAAATTTTTAGAAACCTTTACTATTCCGATGTCATGAATTTTTACATTTATGTTTTATCGGTTTTTACATCTCACATTTAGTTTGATAATCATTCTTTATAAGGTTTGAGGTAGGCCAGGTGCCGGTGGCTCACGCCTGTAATCCTAGCTACTCAGGAGGGTGAGATCTGAGGATGGTGGTTTAAAGCTATCCCGGGTAGGAAAGTCCATGAGGCTCTTATCTCCAATAAACCACTAGAAAACCGGAAGTTTTGCCGTTGCTCAAGCGGTAGAGTGCTCACCTTGAGCTGAAGAGCACATGGACAACGCCCAAGCCCAGAGTTCAAACCCAATGACCAACATACATACACACAAACAAAGGATTGAGGTAGTAGTCTAAGATTATTCTTTAAATCTAGAGAGGCAATAGTGCCAATACAAACATTTAAGATTCTGTTTTTATTTCATAAAATCTCATAGCATCCTTTTCAAAATCTATGGACCATAAATCTAAGAATTTATTTTTGAAAATCTGTTACCTTCTTCATTGGACTGAAAGTCAGATAACATGGAAAAAATAAAATAGAAAACAAAGCATTGTATAGAGATGTTACAATGTAAAAAAGTTGTAATAGGAATATAATTCATTTCCAAAGAAATAAGAGAAAGAATAAAACTAACAATTGCTAATGTGGATAGAAGATGGATCACATTTTATCATATATAATTTTGAAAAAGCATAGTAGGAATGAAACTTTTAAGAAGTCATAACTTAAAAGACTATTTGTATTATAACTAGACAGTATAGTTCAGTGATAAAACATTGGCCTAACATATGTAAAGCAATTGTGTGATCTCCCAAGCATTACAAAGTACACACAAAGCACACACACACAAAACCCACATAAGCACACACACACACACACACACACACACACACACACACACACACCACATACACACACTTGGAATATTTTTATTATCATATTAAACAGAGCAAATTATCAAAAACAGTAAAAGTATTTTAATATATGAAATTATAATATTGCTCATACTATTTAAAAGTTTAGTAGAAATAAAACAGTCACAAAATACTTGGATTCTTATAGATTAAGTAAATTGAAAATTAAGAAATAAAAGACATGAGAAATTTGCAAACAAGTTTTAAATAATAAACATTTTGAAACATGTATCCTTTTATTTTGGCAAAAGATTGATGTTACTGGTGTTTTAACTCAAGATTTAGAATATAATAACCAGGTGCTCTATATCTTGCTAGGCATGGCTATATCTCTAATCATTTCACTCTGGAAATTTTATGATAAGTTCTCATAGTTTCCCAGTCTCTCCCGAATTACAAACCCTATTTACACTTCCCACCATAGTTAGAAAGTAGAAACCACAAATCACTATGCCCAGCTCAGTTTTTTTTAATTCAAGTATAAATATTTTCAAAAAGTGACCATGTAATGCAGCCTTTTTTAATAAAGTATGTGCTTCTTGAAAATACAGTATTCATTACCTGGACAAATATGTTTAGAACTATAAGAAAATAAATTTATTTAAATTCATCAACCATATAAAATTTAAGAAAATAATTTTTAAATAGTCACATGTTAACTATTTTGAAAGCAAAAATATATCTCTGAATAATTTACATGTGTTAAAATTATGCAAAACTAAATTAACTAATCCTACAACTCTGAAAAAAGAATTACCCTAAAGAAACAAAAGAAAATAATTAAGTTCAAAATTTGAAATTTAGAAAATAAAATGAAGTGTATTCTTTTGTTGATTTAAATAACTGTAAGCCCTCTGTATATCAATTTCATAATAAAAAATGCATGAAGAAAGAAAAGTACCCATTGGTCAATAGCGACAGGAAAAGCATCAGTAGTTTTTTTTTGAGTGTGCAAAAAAATCAATGGAAGAGATAACAATGTTCCTTCCATAATAAATGTACTCATTACTTTATTTAGCTAACTAAATAATCCCCTCTGTACATTACCTTTACAATAAAATTAAATTGAAATTAAAAATAAACTAAATAATATACCAATTAAGAATTCATAGAGAGCTAGGAAGGTGGCTCAGTGGTAGAACTCTTGCTTTGCATATTTGAGGCCCTGGGTTCAATTCCTCAGCATCACATAAACAGAAAAAAAAAAGCTGGAAGTGGCGCTGTGGATCAAGTGGTTGAGTGCTAACCTTGAACTAGCCTTGAGGAACAGCGCCCAGGCCCAGAATTCAGGTCCCACGACCGGACCCCCCCCCCCAAAAAAAAACAGAATTACTAGAAACCATTGGTTTAAAACATTTAAAAAAACTGCCCTAAGTACCCAAGTAATATAATTTGATGATACTATTTAAATACTTCAACTTCAGCAGAGAACCCAAAAGTTTAATAACTGTTACACAGTAAATTAATAAATCTGAATATATTACCATTAATAATAATCATAAGATGAATTTATAGTGGTAGTCAAATAGGTAAGAACTTAGGTAATTTGCCATTAGTTTGCATTTAATATGTGAGAAAGAATTTTCTAGGTTTTTTAAAAATATATAATTAGTTTAATGAAGAAACTATTCTGTCACATCATATGATAATTAGATGAAGCTGATTTTAGAGCAAAGAGAAGATTGTACTAAGTTTTTGCATGTTAAAGTATATGCTTATTTTGGTTGTGGGAAATTGTGTTCAACTTGGGTATTGTTTTTGTTAGACTGGTGTCATATCAATGGTTAATTTTAGGATAGGGGTTCCCTTTCAAAAGAACATGCACCTGATCTGACTTTTTAGACTTCTCATTATCAATGGCATAAGAGTTGCACACCAAATTGTCTAGCTTCCTAACTTGGCTGTCCTGGATTCGGCAGTCCTTCAAATCTTAACCTGTAGATAGTGCAGGATGGTGGAAATGATTCAATGCACCCAGCTATAGATTGAGAAGGAAGTCCACTAAACTTTTGGCCTGGGTTGTGTTCTCAAGCTTCCTCAGTAGTTGAGTTCAGATGGGAGCCCCTGGTGCCAAGCAGTCAGAGTATTTCTTAAAGCAACTAGACATATATATGACTTAGGCATGTAAACACCTCAGGACAAGAATAAAAGAGCAGTGAAGTATAGAGGACAGGCCCAATTTTAACTAGCTACTTGGAGGCTGAGTAAGATTAGCTAGCTACTCTGGAGGCCGAGATATGAAGACCACTATTCAAAGCCAGTCCAATCATGAAAATACATGCGATTATCTCCAAAAAGCCAGAAGTGGAACAATGGCTCAAGTGGTAAACCACTATCCTTGGACACAGAAGCTTAGGGATGATGAATGAATAAATGAGCACTTGCACATGCACGTGCGTGTATACACGTGCATGTACACACACACACACACACACACATGAGTATTTCAATGCAAAGTTCATTTTTTACCATGCTGTACCCTATTTCCCTGTATTAGTTTACAAATTAACAAAATCAACTAAGCACCTATTTACATAGAACTCATCATGTTTCTCTAAAGTCAACTCTCTTTTTAGAAGCATGCTTTTATTTGACCCATATGTAAACTATTCAGGAGTTTGATTCTTCTCCCTCAATTCTGTAGAATTAGATGATTGTTTAGCTTCCTCCTAGCAATACAATTTTGTGAAATCTTGCATCAAGCAAAGTATTTCTTTCACTAGAACTCAAGCCTCTGTCAAAAAATTAATAATAGTTTTTTCTTCTCTTTGCTTGCATCTGTAGTTTTATTACCTTCATATATTTCATGATCTGTCTGTGCATGACAAAGACTGCTGTGGAAATAAAAAGACCCGTCGCAGCACTTATCATTTATGTACCATCCATAGATATGAAGATGTTTAAATATTACTGAAATTGCTTTGGAATAAATCATGTACACCTTGACTATCATGAAAAAGAAGAATTGGTTTCTCAGCACTTTAGGTAAGAACTTGATTGAAAGGAATAAAAGGAAAAGTGAGGAACAACTCAACACATACATTCAAATGAAACAAAACAACCCAAGAAAACAAATTAATTCAGTAGTCAAGAACCTGCAGGAAATGCAAAGACTTAAAAAAAATCAGCTATGACAAACTTATGAAAATCCTGACTACATGGGAGTCTACTCTTGTGAGGATAGAGGTTAAAGCCCAGAGTGGACAGAAAGATCTGTACACAATACCATGCACCTGTTATTCTAAATTCCAGGAAGTATAACATAACGTGGACTGAGCCCAAGGTCATACACAAGGATCTGAAAAATAATCAGGATAATTTAGGACTGGGGACATGACAAAGTGGTAAAAACACCCATTTAGGGGGCACAAGACACTCAATTCAAACTCTAATATTTGGGTATTAAAGTAAAAAGCTATGATTTTAAATAATTGGAATAATTGTAAGATTTGAGTGGAAAAGTGCATTAGAGTGATAGAATGAACCCATGGTTCAATGCTTTCAACTTAAGTGAAAATATTTTATGGTACTTCAGACAAAACAGAGTTACCTTGCAAATGAACATGGTTGTGCATTTGGGTGATGGAAATACTTTAATTACACAGGTGTAAATTAAATAGATTTTATTTGGGTAGATTGTACTTCTTAAACTAAGAACCTGGATGATGTCCCTGAGGTTTTTCTCTCAAGGCTACCACTCTACTACTTTGAACCATAGTTCCAATTCTGATTTTCGGTTGGTTGTTTGGTGATAAGATTATCCTGGACATTCTTGCCCAGGATGGCTTCAAACTATGATCGTCAGATCTCAGCCTCCCGAGTAACCAGGATGCCAGGCATGAGCCATCGATAGTTTTAATAATTTAGTAAATTGTACACTTACTGAAATTATACATTATCATTATAACCTGCATAATATATGTGTGTATGTATATATCAATGCATATGGATAGAAATATTTTAACATATTTTTGTATCTACAGTACATTTATGAAATCATCCATTATAAAATAAAATGGAAACAAAAGTTAATAAGGAGCAAAACAAAGGAAATTATCACATGTTTCTTGTTGTTCAATGGAATACGAATTCGAGAATCAGTTTGGGAAAACCATCTCTATGTTAACAAAATGGATAAGAGCTATTAATTCTAATCCATCTATTTGCCCATGTTGTGCAACCTCACACATGAGTGTCAAAATCAAACCACACTTTTTGCCTTTGCTTTTAACTCACCTGACATAATTTACAGGTTAGATGAAGTAATCAAATAAAGATTAAAATAATATTATGTGAGGTTATGAATTAGAGCTGAACATGATTTTGAATATGATAATAGCTAATTAAGTTGCATATTTCTTACATTTACTCTGTCTTGTCCCTCATTCTCACATTAGGAAAGTATATAGAAGGTTCTCACTAACTTATATGTACAATTATGAAAAAAATGTATTGAAAGAATATGGGCACAGTGTGGTTTTAGCTTATTGAGACCTGTAGGAGTAAGTGTGTTTTTGAGGACTTGCAATACATTGTGATGAAGATGAAGGGAGGGATGTTCTTATTCTGGAAAACTGGCTAGAGGATTGCTCCCACAAAGGAAGTGATGAATTCTTCCAAAAGGTTACAGTAAAATCACTTTCACAACCATGTTCACTGCTGCACTATTCACTGTAGCCAAGTTACAGAAACAGCCCAGATGCCCTTTGGCAGAGTGATGGTTAGAGAATGTGTGGCACAAATACACAATTGGATTGAACCCATCCATTTTGAAGACTGTTACATTATTTGCAACGAAATGAATAGGTCTAAAAATATATTAAGTGAACTAAGTCAGAGCCAGACACACAAAGGACCCATATTCTGTGTCATATTTGGAAGCTAGAAATTTATACAAGTTTACACAAAAATATTAACCAAAGCATGCTATTTGCAGAGGAGTATTTCAAAGGTGTAATTTCTTATAAAATTGAACTTTATTCCAACAAAATGAAGACCAGGAAACTATCACTTGAAATATGTGAGTGGAAGTCAAAAGGAAGGAATAAAGAGAGTTATGGAGGAAGAGAGTGATGGTATAATATTCAATGCAGATAGTATGAAACTAGAAAAAATTAAAGTGGGGTGAGGTTTGGAAGGGTGTGGAAAATTTATTTAAAGATTCATTTTACTTAAAAAAACTGATATGTTGAATGAAAATTCCCTTGTACAAGTATTTAAGATAATAAGAATATAATTAAAAACAATGGAGACATCTGATCTTAAATTCTATTTCCATCTCTTTTAAAAAATAAAATTATTTGCTCTATAATTTGATCAGAGGGATGGATTTTGTGGCTAGCTAGATCATTGCACATCTGTCTCTCTCTTCCTCTCTCCCTTTCATGGTTCTCATAGGTAATATGATTGCTCCATAATTATCCTAATTTATTTTGCTTTTATATTTTTGGTTGCATCATTTTACTTTCTGCTCTGCCATATCCCAATTCATTTACACAGAAGACATTATTTCCTCTTTTCTCATTCTTAGAATAAGCTGCACATGAAGACAACACTGGTCCTCATTTCAGTCTGTACCTTTAAATACGGAGGAAAATCTTTCCTCTGCTCTCTACCAATTTCCTACTCTCCAGTTAGAATAATTTAGAATAGTAAAAATGAAAAAAGAGAAAATAAAAAATAGTGAAAAAATAAACAGATGCAGAAAATTCACCGCATTTTTCTGACCATTTCATCCAATGTGAACTATTGGGGAAATACATGGACAGCAAATTCTCATTGGCACTCAAAGTCTCTGGTTAGGCAATTCTGATGAAGTTGAGGAACAAGGTGAAAAAGTGAGAAATGGTATCAATCGCAAAAAAAAAATGAAAAAGTATCCAAGCAAATTTCTTCTTTGTTCTGCTGAAAATAATCGCCTTACTACAGTGCAGAGACTACTTTCCAAAAAGGCCACTCATGTGATTACTAGGGATGACGATGAGTATAACCCTCTTCATGGAGAAGCCTACAGTGGACACTTAGACATTGTCCATGAGGTGGTGGCTCAAGGCAGACATTCATGCAATAACTGCGAATGTCTGGACATCCCTGAACAGTACTTATACATGGAATAATAACAGAGTGGCTTCTTTATTTCATCATAATGCAGATACCAATGGCCAAATTAAAGGCCTCTTGACCCCCTTACATCTTGCTGCTGGGAATAGATATAGCAAAGATACACTGGATCTCCTTCTGTTGAACCATTATATCAAGCCATGTCTGAAGCACAACTTGGAAGAAACTGCATTTGATATTGCCAAAAGTGTAAGTATGTATCACTACCTCTTTGAAGTTGTGGAAAGCTGTACAAATTGTTCTCCTAAGTCCTAATGGATCAGTTAAGTTTCTTAAATTTCAAAATTGCCAGTCCATCCTATGTGTCCATAGAAAATATTTTCACAATACAAAGCAACAGCAATACCTTACTTTAAAAGTTCATGGATTCCATGGTATTCTTCCAAGTGAATTGCCTGACTTTGATGTCAAAATATATTCGAGTTGTTTGTATACATCTATAGTGATTTCTATAGAGTTTGTAATTTTTTAAATCAGAAATAATTTTAACTTATCTGTTGAAATGAGTAGTACAGAAACTAAAGATATTTCTGGTGCTTGTCTGAAAAAGTATATTTTAAAATATTTAGTATTCTGTTTGTATAATGTCCATAATCTATTTCATTCTCTCCTAGATATAATACTTTGAATTTGACATTGTTTTATAATACATAGGTTCATTAATAAATGTGTCCTTTCAGATTGCATTCCATATAGAAACATTTTAAGATAAAATGATAATGTTATCTTATTTCAAAAGTTTTGTAAAGGTTATGCTATGTAAAGGCCTTTCTAAAACGGTGAAGATTGAATACACTGATGTCAAACTAACTTTTATTTCTATTAATTACATATATTATTACACTTGTATATTTGTAATCAACTTTTTAATAACTGTTTTTCATTTCTTGCATCTGAAGAATGAAAAATATGGAATACTTCACAAATTTTCATATCATCTTGGTGCAAGAGCCATGTAAATCTCTGTATTGTAATTCAGGTAGACCTGCTGCTGAAGCATGTACTATCCTGTAAATTTAAGTAATTAATGCTGCAATCTTAAGACAGGCATAGATCTTTGGTTGCCTATTTGTATCAAGGAAACCTTATTGTTCCCAAAATTGCTATTCATCTTAATTCTGTAAAATTCTGTGTATGGTGGAAAAAACCTATGTTGTTTGTTCGATTGTTTACATTTGCAAGTTTTTGTCAATGACTATTTTAAATCATTTTCATTTGAAATTTGATCATACGTTGAAGCCTTTATAGATAGGTGCAAAGGTGATTGATTTTCAAGTACTTATTTATTAACTGAGTTAGCTTTGTGGAGCTAATGGATTCAAAGTAAGCCTTGCTTAACAGCTACTTCTAAACATCTGCAGCTTAAAATTTCCCAAATGAGGTCTTGCTGGCACAAATGTCTCCTTGACCCTTTACCCTTGCTCCATGTAGGAACAGCCCACCCAGAATGTCTTACCCTGACAGCGTAGATTGTCTTACTGGAGCAAAACTAATCATAGTTACAAGGGATTATAGAGAGACGAACAGTTCAGACAGAACTGTTTGGACTAGAAGGTATTTTTCAAAATATAACTGCTTATTACACCCTACCATTTCAAAAGTAGCTAAAGCGAAGAAGGTGAAAAAATTGTTCATATGCATGATTACCTAATGTCCTGGCCTGTCTACCATCCAACCAGGTAGGAAGTTACACCACTGATTTTCTATCACCAAATATAT
This sequence comes from Dipodomys spectabilis, assembly GCF_019054845.1. Lineage (NCBI taxonomy): Eukaryota > Metazoa > Chordata > Mammalia > Rodentia > Heteromyidae > Dipodomys > Dipodomys spectabilis. The sequence goes on along the minus strand of NW_024871248.1, from coordinate 410,759 downwards.
TCCATAGCTCCAGGAGAAGTCCATATGTTTCTCCTCCTTATTAGGCCTTAAATTGGGAGTGTTTTAATCACAGTGTTTCCTCTTGCCTCTAGGCTGTACATCTCTGAATGGTAAAGCTTTAGTTCTAATTCTATCAAACACTGAGGTAGAGGTAATGGAATAATACTTTAAAACAGTTGCCTTTGATACCTTAACCATAACAGAACAATGAAAAACATTTTTTTATATTATAGATAATTATATATTTTATATTTATATGTGCTGATTTTATATTTCATACAGTAAATCTTAGTAGAATTAATTGATAATTTGACTAATTTATATTATTCCAATAAATAGATTGGAATATAAATAATCAGGATTAGAATATATATTAGAATATAAAAAGTATCAATGCAATGTTTTTGGTATAAACTTGTGATACCTTCTACGTGTTCTTGGTCTTCTGAATTCACATGGTAAAAAAAACAATGTTTTCCTCTAATCTATAAGGGATTTTACTCTGCTGCTCTGTTTAATGTTTTAACTCGCTGGTCCCAAATTGTTTTTCTCCATATTTTTGAAACATTCCTACTGATTATACTCAAATTTTGCTGATATGATGTCTAAAAAGTATTATTCTTCCACAGGATCCATGGGTCCTAGGATCCCAGGTCCCAGTTATCCGCATCATCAGATAACTAGGACAAGAGTTCCCACCTACGCCCATGCAACATGCCAAGAGAAAGTCATTGAAGACCCATCTCAATTTCTCATTTCTTATATTTCAGGGCCCCAATTCCTTGAAATGCAGGAATTAGCAGTGAGCAATTGGTAAATGCAAGGCAACTTAAAATGCAAGATGAAATTACAAAATGTGAAAGTACAGTAATTCAAACTTTCAATTTTCAGATGACCATCCCATATGAGTGAAAAAGTCCACAAATGTCACAAGATTATTTGTAATACCCCTCTCTTAATGATTGATGAATGATTTCAGTCCAGTATCAGCAAGCTAAAAAATAGTTCCTGAAAGATAGATCCATAATTGGTCTACCAATGCTAGGAATACTTGACATAGAGGTCAAATATAATTCAGAAAAACATTAATTGAGAAGATCTTTAGTGCTTCAAAACACTGGTACTTCAGTAAAATTTGGTTCTGTAGTATAAAAATGTTGTCATTCTCAAACAAATGATAACCTACATTTAATCTGCTGAAAGTATATTCCTTTTCAAATAAACTTTAAAAAATCACATTTGCCAAAAAAAACACTTTACAAGTGATGATGTTTAGTGAGGTTACTAGTTTTTCAAGTGTAGGGAGCAAGTTACAATAGAGTTGATTTATTTACCCAGCACTAATGCCAAACAGGTTCAACCATTCCTTAAAGTGTATGAATAGTACCCCCCACCATTTGTGTTTTTCAGTAGGTGGCTTCGCAAATTTGTTAAATAGATCAGCCTCCCATATTTCAAACCAAAACATTAGCTAATAAAGTAAATTTCATCACATAATAAGTACATTTTCAAAAGTCATGAATAGTTGCCTTATCATATGGTGTTTTATGTTTTCCCTGTCTAACATAGTAAGAAATATGACTTAAAGAATTGAATATGAGTACTCATCAGAGATTTGACAAACATACAATCTGTCTTCTATTTCTATCATTTTCCTTTACAGTAGTAAATTTTAGTTTTCTTCTTTTGCCAAAACTTATAGGTAGTAGAAAATATTATCCCATGTAAAATAAAATAATCACAAACCATTGTACAAAGCCATTTATAAAAACTGGTAGTTAGGAATACATTCTAAGCTATTTTTAAACTTTCTTGTTGACTACAGATTAACCTTCCAAATGGATGGCAATGAAATCATGTCTAGGTGCTTCAGGTCTCCAGTCTTGCAAATTGTTACTTCAGATGAATGAATTATGAAAATATAAGCTGACATCAGTTCAAGTATATGCAGAATTGAAACTCCATGGAATGTATATAAACCTTTCAAAGTACTGACAGACAGTTTAACAGAATGACTATCAGGAAGTTGAAATAATGGTAATAATAGTAAAGACATAGAATGAATGAAGAATGGAACAAGGGGCAAGTACAGCTAGAATACCTAATATACACATGTGAGAAAGGAAGTGGCAAATCGGAAATAAATCTTGTAGAAGGGGTTGGTTGAGAATGATAGAAGGAGTGACTCTGATCCCGAAACATTGGGCAATTAGATGGACATATTTAATTGTAACACACTTTCAGAACCTTTTGAAATTGAGTGAAAAAACACAACATAAAACAAAAACACACAAAAAGCACAACCAAACATCAATCTCTATAGAGTACGATTATGACCTCTCAAAATTTTAAATAGTTAATGAAGGACAATCTTGGGAAAAGCATACAAAGCTGTTCGAAGTGAGCAATTTTGGGTAGAGGAGGATTTTTAACAGATGTAAATAGATTGTTTAAAGTTATAAATCACCTACATCTGCTGCAAATATTTTCTTCTGTGAGTTCTCTTGGTCTGAACTGGATATTCTAGTCTTGAGCCACACTTGATAGCTTGTGAAGATAGAATGGAAGAAACAAGATCAAGAACCCATTCCCATTACTCCATTGGAGAGGAAACAGTCCTCTACGTTTTCTCTCATTTCTATTGACTAGTTTTACTCATAAGTTTAAGTCAAGTGATTTGAATTATATATTTCCTTCTTTGTTCTGGCAAAGTAAGTGGTCAAAATAATTCACTAAATATTATTAGCCATTTTTTTCTATCATCTGTTTTCTTGTCCAAGTGAGTCCATTAAACTTCCCCCTTGCCACGGAAACCCAGCATCAATGTTAATGAGGACAATCTCTAATGTAAAACTTTGTCTCCAAAATACCAGTCAAAGAAGCTGTGATCACAAATATTTAGCTATACATTTTTCTTTTTTCTTTTACCTTAAAAGTCTTCTTGTGTCTAAAGTGCCCTCAAAAATAAGTACTCCACCGATTTTTGGATGAGTCACTTATAACCTCAAAGATATATTTTGCTAACAAGATGCTTAGAGGAAACTGAAGTATACTGCACTTTTATCTTCTCTCTTAAGACTCTCCTTAGATACCATATCAGCAACAGTGAAGTTATTCTTTGCAAAAATATTTCAATAGATTATTTTTTTCTCTTCGTCTTTCATTTGCTCAACAAGATGTATGGAGAAGAATAGAGTTGAATCACCCATACCTTGGATGACAGTGTCTTTTACAAAAGGACAATGCTCCTATGTCCTATTTCTCTATCCTCCTCTTAGCTCTTGCCTGATTTCCAACTAATCACAGATTCTTAGCTTCAAGTCTAATGAAGGTGAAGGACTATAAGGCCTCCCCCATTGCTATATTGTAGGGCTAGATCTCTGGCAGGAGGTAAGTGTGAACGACGCACTCAAGGAACACACGTTAGGAGAACAGGCTTAAGCAGGTCTGGTTTATTTCTGCACAAGGGTTGGGATTTTATAGCCCCAGGTTTCCCAACCTCCTGAGTCCTTCCCAGCCAATTATTTAGCGGGGAGTTGATGATGGGCACTGCTTGGTGACAGGCACTGATTGGGCCCCCAGGGGCATGTAGGGAGCAAGGACAGTTCATGGCTTGCAAGCTAGGCAGACGTGCCTGTGGGTCACGTCTCTATGAGCAGGAAGTGTGCTTCAACTGCTACTCTAGCTGTCTCAACCAGATCTGACCGGCTCTACCCACAATTTTCCCCTTTTCTATTAAAAGGACCATCATTATGGTGACCCGTTGTTGGAGGCGTTTTTGCCAGGAGTGCAAGCATTTAATAATTCCTAGGAGAGTAAGCCCTACAAGTGCAAGGCCTCCCCAGATGACCAGAGAGGATGGCAAAAACCATTGTTGTAACTTTTAAAGCACATCTTCTAAAAAGGAGGCAGCGGGAATAAGCTGTATGGTGGTCTGGTTTAGGTGGGTAAGATCATGCAGCAAGTTTTGGGTGAAGTTTAAGTACTTAAGGGACCAAGGGCCTTTGATGTAGTTACTAAGTTCAGTGAAATTGGGTGCGGGAGTGGAAAGCTGACAGACAGAAGTAGTCATAGCATTACATAGTCCTCCTTGTTGTAATCAAAGAAACGTAATCTGTTCTTGGAGCAAGTCTATTCGTTGTTGGAGCACAAGGAGGCCTCCCTTAAGATGATTGAGGGATGAGCTGGTTTATCTGTTTCATGGTGGACACGCTTTGGGACAGCAATATAGCGGCGGTGGTAGCTGAAGCCTCTGTAGCAATGATTACGGACCCGATTGCAAGGGTCAATCCTACTGCTCTTTTAGTGCGCGGACGAATCAATTGAACCTGGGAAAACTGAGAGTCATTAGTAGCCAGAACAATGAATGGGGGAACACGTACCAAACCTGCAAAAGGATATGAGTCATTGGGTTGCCAGTGATTGCTGAGAGTGCCAGTAGCGGAGGAGTTGTCTCCTAGACAAAAAAAGAACGGGGCTCTAACCACTACCATTCGTGACACCTGGTCATATCCAGATCAGTTACAGAGACGAGTATTGGCCAATAGGAAAGGGAACAAACCGAGGCAGGAATATGATGAGCAAACGATTGGCATGGGGAATCCTAGGTCTCCCAATCGTCCTCCTGAAGAGTCATAAAACTCCTTTAGATTTTGTGGTTTGTGATCTTTTTCAGATTGGTTGTATATAGCTGGGTCTCTACCCTTAAAAGAGTTTTAAAAGAGAAATTATGAAGATGAAGCAGTGGGTGAGGCTTCAATAGACTTGAAGCCAAGAAGCTGTGTTTAATTGGAAATCAGGAAAGAGCTGAGAGGAGGACATACAAGTAGGACACAGAAGTGTTGTCCTTTTGTAACAGACCTTTCTTCCAAGGAATGGGTGATTTACCTCTATTCTTCTCCATACATCTTGGTGAGCAAATGCAAGAACAAGAGAAAAATAATATATTGTAATAATTTTGCAAAGAATAACTTCACTGTTCCTGATATGGTATGTAAGGAGAGTCTTAAGTGAGAAGATAAAAATGGAGTATTTTTTGGTTTCCTCTAAGCATCTTGTTAGCAAAATATATCCTTGAGGTTAGAATTGATTGAAACAAAAAGTGATGGAGTACTTATTTTTCTGGGCAATTTAGACACAAGAAGACTTTCAAGGTAAAGGATAAATAAAAAAGTTAGCCAAGTATTTGTAATCACAGCTTCTTTGACTGGTTTTCTGGAGACAATTTTTACATTAGATTTGTCCTCATTAACATAGATGTTGTTTCATGGCAACCAAATGCAAGAGGAAAGTTTAATGGACTCGCTTAGTCAATTAAACAGCATAATCAAAAAAATGGCAAATAATCTTTAGTGAATTATTTGACCAATTACTTTGCCAGAATAAAGAAAGAAAATGTAATTCAAAAAGAATTGACCTAAAAGTATGAATAAAATGTAGTGAAGAGAGATGAGAGAAAAAATAGTGGATTGTTTTCTCTACAGTGGAGTAATGGGTTCTTCATCTTGTTTCTTCCATTCCATCTTTCCAAGCTATCAATTGTGGCACAGGACTGGAGTATCCAGTTCAGACAAAGAGAACACATAGAAGAAAGATAATATTTGCACAGATATAGGTGATTTATAACCTTAGATAATCTATTTAAATCTTTTCGGAATCCTCCCCTACACCAAACTGCCCTCTTTGAACATCTTTGTTTGCTTTTACCAAGACTTCCCTCCATTAACTGCTTAAAATTTTTGAGAGGTCATATTCATACTCCCTAGAGAGTGCTGTTTGGTTGTGATTTTTATGTGTTTTTGTGTTTTTTAACTGAATTTCCAAAGGTTGTGCAAATGTCTTACAATTAAATATGTCCACCTAATTATCCATTGCTCCTGGATCACAGTGACTCCTTCTATCATTCTCAACCACTCCCTTCCCCAAGATTTATTTCCAATTTACCACTTCCTTTCTCAAATGTGTAGATTGAGTATTCTAGCTGTACTTGCCCCTTGTTCCATTTTTCATTCATTCTATGTCTTTACTATTATGCCTGTCTGGTTTCAACTTCCTGATAGTCATTCTGTTAAACTGTCTGTTAATATTTGAAAGGTTTATATACATTCCATGGAGTTTCAGTCCTGCATATACTTGAACTGATGTCAGCTTATATTTCCATAATTCATTCATCTGCAATAACAATTTGCAAGACTGGAGACTTGAAACACCTAGACATGATTATATTCTCATTCATTTGAAGATTAATCTTTAGTCAACAAGAAAGTTTAAAAATGGCTTTGAATGTATTCTTAACTACCAGTTTTTATAAAGGGCTTTGTAAAATGATGTGTGATTATTTTATTTTACATGGAATAAGACTTTCTACCTCCTATAAGTTTTGGAAAAAGAAGAAAACCAACATTTACTACTATAGAGGAATATGATAGAAATAGAAGATAGATTTTGTCACATCTCAGATGAGTAACCATACTCAAGATTTAAAGACATATTTATTACTATGCTAGACAGAGGGAAAACAAAACAGTATATGATAAGGCAAGTATTTATGACTTTTTAAAATGCCCCTTATTAAGTGATGAAATTTACTTTATTAGCTAACGTTTGGGGTTGAAATATGGGAGGCTGATCCATTTAACAAATTTCTGGAAGGCACCTACTGAACAACACAAATGGTGCGTGGTACTATTTCTAGATTTTAATGAATGTTTGAACCTGTTTGACATTAGTGCTGGGTAAATAAATCAACTCTATTGTATCTTGCTCCCTACACTTGAAAAACTTGTAATGTCACTAAGTGTCATCTACTTATCAAAGGTTATTTTGGCAAGTGTGATTTCAAAAAGTTTATTTGAAAAGGAATACACTTTCAGGAGATTAAATGTAGTTTGGTTTGAGAATGACAACCTTTTTATACCACAGAACCAAGTTGTACTAAAGTACCAGTGTTTTGAAGCACTACCGATCTTCTCAATTAATGTTCTGCTGAATTACATTTGACCTCTAAGTCAAGTTTTCCTGACCATGGTAGATCAATCACGGATCCATCCTTACAGGAACTATTTTTTGGGCCCACTTATGCTGGACTGATATATTACATTAGTCATTAGGGGAGGGGTATTAAAAATAATCTTGTGACATTTTCTGATCTTGTTCACTCATATGGGCTGGCCATCTGTAAATTCAGTTTGAAATACAGTAATTTCTCTCGATTTTGTGACTTCATCTTTCATTTTAAGTTGCCTTGCATTACACAATTGCTTGCTGCTAATTCTTGTTTCTCAAGGAATTGGAGCCCTGAAATATAAGAAATGAGAAATTGAGATGGATTTTCAGTTACTTTCTGCTGGCATGTTGCGTAGGCTTAGGTGAGAAGTCTTGCCCCTGTTATCTAATGATGCAGGTAACTCAGCCATAAGATATTAGAACCCATGGGTCTATAGAAGAATAATGTCTTTTAGATATCATATTAGATATCATTTTAGATATCATATTAGCACAATTGGAGTATAATCTGCATCAGAAATATGGAGAAAAACAGATTGAGACCAGTGAGTTAAAACAATAAAAAGAGCATCAGAGTAAAATCTGTTATAGATTAGAGGAAACAACATTGATTTTTAACAATGTGAATTCAGAAGACCATGAACACATAGAAGGTATCACAAGTTTATATCAAAGACATTGCATTGATACTTTTTATATTCTAATATATATTCTAAGCCTAATTATTTATATTCCAATTCTATTTATTGGAATAAATAAATATCAATTTACTTTTCAAATTATCAATTGATTCTAGTAAGTTTCACTGTGTGAAATATAAAATCAGCACATATAAATATAAAATATATAACTATATATAACGTAATATAATGGCACATGTTTTGCATTGTTCTGTTTTTGTTAGGGTATCAAAAGCAACTCTGTTTTAAAGTATTATTCCATTATCTCTACCTCAGTGTTTGGTAGAGATAGACTTAAACCTTTACCTTTTGTAGATTTACAGACTGAAGGAAAGAGGAAATATTACCAATTTAAGGCCTAATATCAAGGAGAAACATATGGACTTCTCCTGGAGCTATGAAAATATTTGGTGATAGAAAAGCATTAGTCTAAGTTCCTGCCTGGTTGGAAGGTAGATAGGCCAGGACATTAGGTAATCATGCATATGAACAATTTTTTCACCTTCTTGGCTTTAGCTACTTTTGAAATGGTAGGTATAATAAAAAATTATATTTTGATAAAAACTTTCTAGTCTGAAAAGTTCTGTCTGAAATATTCATCTTTCTATAATCCCTTGGAACTAAGATTTGTTTTGTTCAAGTAAGACAATTTACACTATCAGGGTAAGATATTCTGGTTGGTCTGATATTACATGGAAGAATGGTAAAGTGTCAAGTAGACATTTGTGCCAATGAGACTTCATTTGGGAAAATTTCAGCTGCAGAAGTTTTGAAGTAGCTCTTAAGCAAGGCTTACTTTGAATCTGTTAGCTACACAGAGCTAACTCAGTTGGATAAATAAGTACTTGAAAAAGCCATCCCCTTTGGACCTAGCTAAAAATGCTTCAAAGTATGATTAAATCTAAAATGAAAAAGATTTAAAATAGTCATTGACAAAAAAATTGCAAACGTGAGCAATCAATTGAACAATATAATTATTTTCCATTATACACAGAATTTTAGGGAAAGATCAGTAGCATTGATAGGAACAATAATGTTTCCTTGTTACATATAGGCACCCAAGGATATAATCCTGTATAAATATTGCATCATTAACTACCTTAATTTAGAGGACATTATATGCTTCAGCAGCACATATATCAAAATTACACCAATATAGAGATTAACATGGCAATTGCAAAGGATGATATGAAAATCTGTGAATTATTCCATAATTTTCATTCTTCAGATGCAAGAAATGAAAAACAATTATTAAAAAGTTGATTACAAAATTACAAGTGTAACAATACATGTAATTCATATAAATAAAAGTTAGTTTGACATCAGTTAAATATTCACCTTAGAAAGGCCTTTACATTGCATAATCTTTATAAAACTTTTAAAATTAGACAACATTGTCATTTTATTCCAAAGAAATATACTATAAAGACCTAGTAAAAAAGGAATCTTAAACTGTTTTGGTATGGAATGCAATCTGAAAGGACACATTTATTAATGAACCTATATATTATAAAACAATGTAGTATTCAAAGTCTTATATCTAGGAAAGAATAAAATAGATTATGGGCATTATACAAACAGAATACAGAATATTTTAAAGTATAATTTTTCAGATAAGCACCAGAAATATCTTTAGTTTCTTTAGTACTCATTTCAACAGATAAATTAAAATTATATCTGAATAAAAAAAGCAAAAACTCGAGGGGGTCCAAGATGGCGACGGGGAAGTAGGGGAATGCCACAGCTCTCCCCAACCAAAAAGAGAGTTCGAGTTCCAACGTTGAATCTCCCCAAGATACCGACAACAAAAAAATCAACATCCAGAGAAAAACAGGAGTAAAAAGAAGAATTTCACAACAGAGAAGCATGAAGACCCCTCCCCCAACGTCTAATGGTTACAAAGCAGCATGCCAAGCCATGGCCAGCCTGGCCTGGTGGGAGCTGCCGGTGGCCCAGAGACACAGGGAGCTGTGTGCAGATCACCCGCACCAAAGCCCCTTGAGGTACCAGTGTCAGACCCGCTGATCGTGATGAATGAAGAAACCTCTGAGCAGGGAACTTACACAAAGATCCCACCCCTTCCCCTCACTCTCCATTCGAGCAGAGAGGCACCATCCCACCAAAGCCACTCAGCCCCATGGCAGGAACCTCAGAGATACATGAGATGCCCACAGAACACCAGAGCAGAAGAACTGAAAGGAACTGATGCTGATCAAGAGAGCGCAAACAGAGACAAACCCCAGAGATCAGCACCTGCACAGAGGCCCCTTCCCCACCCCTCGGGTGGAGGCCGGAGGCCCATCCCGTGGAGTGGACCCAAACAGTATCAATGGAGGCAGTGACAGAAAAGAAACACACGGAGCCACCACCTCTCAGCCTAGCCCACAACTACCTCAATTGAACTCTCACTGCAACGGCAACCAGTAACCTACATCACACAGAAACAACTAGCTCCAGGGTGAGTACTCCACAGGGGACAGTGTATTCCTCAAAGGAGACCAGAGCTGGTGGGAATCCCCAGACCCCCTACCCCAAAACCTGCACCACAGGACCCACTAAAACTAGAAACTGTTCAAGAGCTCCACCAGCCCATGGATCACACTCAGCTGGCAAGGCTTGAACAAGAGAGACCCTGGAAGGAAGCTTAAATGCCCAAGCCTGGAACAATGCCACTGGGTCATGACACCCAACAGTGGAAGAAATTTGAACTGTGTACTCCAAGCTGCTTAATCTAGGTGGGATACATAGCAGCACAGGTCCATCAGGTGTGCCCCAGGCTGGGGTCTGGGACCAGGCCTGGGGATCTGGTGCCTGAGCAACATAACTAACTCCTCCCAACTGAAATCAGAAGGTGAGTATACGCTTCAGCAGAGGGGAGAAAAACAGGGGAAATGCACCCCTGGTAATCATGCCTGTGACAGCAAAAGACGCAGGGGGTTCAGGACAAGAGAAGCCCAAACCCCACAAGAACCCGACCCATGTATTCTAGGCTGGGAATTGAACAAGACAGGCCTCCAGCACCTGATAATAGTCAGGAGCTCAGGCTGATAAGTTGCTCAGCAGTACAGTGCTTGTCTTATGTGCAAGAGGCCCTGGATCTGATTCCTCAACAAAACATAAGCAGAAAGGGCCAGATGTGGTGCTATGGGTCAAATGGTAGGGTGCCAGCCTTGAGCTGAAGAGCTGAGGGACAGCACCCAAGACCAGAGTTCAGGCCTACAACTAGCCAAAAAGTAAAACAAAACAAAACATCAGGAGACCATAGCAGACTCCAGCATCTGGGAGAGTACATCCAGCACATCCGAACTCGCCCAGAGCACCTGTAGAAACAAACAGGAGCAATCTAGGCTGCTCAACCATTCTAAAGGCGGGAACTGCCAGTGATCTACAGCAGAGAGCTGGGAATCCTGTGTGGGTCAGACCAGCAGCTGGAGGTCGGCCCCCAACAGAACTGAGATCAGGTACAGACTCTCTCTACCAGCACAGAAACAGTAATCAAGCAAAGACAGACACCTATTGACCAAAACAAAATTTCAGATTAGTCTGCAATAATCCCTGAATCCCCATGAGAAAATCACAGAGAAATATTACAAGGTTTATCAACACCTAGGATAGCAAGCTATCTCTAAAAGCCAGCAGCAATCCAGGGGAGAGCCCCAGTGGGAGAAAAGCAGGAATGGAAGACAAACACTATATCCAAGACATGCTGGAGGCAATGACTCAAGAATAAAGTGAGAAATAGACCAGAATTTGAAAGAACACTGGGTCGAAATACCAAAAGAGGTGCAGGACATCAAACAGGAGATGCATGCAAAAATAGAGGTAGCACACACCTCACTAAGCCGTGAGATAAGTGACAAAATAGAGGCAGTACATACCTCATTAAGAGGTGAGATTAGTATTTTGAAAACCAACATTGAATCCATTGAAATCAACAATGAGTCCCTTTCCTCCATGCAAACCACAATGGAAACCACAGTTAACAGAGTGAACAAAATGGAATACAGAAGACAGAATACATCAACTGGACCAAAAAATGACAGATATTGAAAAATCACTTAAATTATACCAAAGGGAAATTCAAGGACAAGCAGATAGTGCCAAGAAATTTAACCTTCATATACGAAGATGAGGAATATCAAAGCAAGGGAATGCAGCACCTATTCCACAAGATAATCGGTGAAAATTTTCCCCATCTCTAAAAAGAACATCTTACCCACATAACAGAAGCATATAGAACACCTAACAAGCAGGATCCCAGGAGAAACACTTCTAGACACATTATAGTATAAATGATAGATCTGAATGATAAGGAAACAAACTTGCATGCAACAAAAATGAAGAAGGAGCTATACTACTATAGGAAAAATATTACAATCACTACAGATGTCTCCACACAAACACTGAATGCAAGAAAGGCCTGGGAAAGTACCACATGAGCACTGAGAGCCAATAACTGCCAACCCAGACTGATATACTCGGCAAAGCTAGCATTCACATTCCATGGAGAAATGAAAATTTTTAATAGCAAAGAAAAAACTAAATTAATACATAAACATTAAGCCAGCATTACAAAGACTACTAAAAGGTGGAACACAACCTGAGAAAAGCAACCAGGAACAGGGACCTGCACCCAGACAAGCATTAATAGAAGTCTATCTGAGCAAGGACAGAGGAAAAGAAAGAAGAAAAACAGTGACCATAATGCATCTCTCTATTCTATCTCTTAAGATTAACGGACTTATTTCACCAATCAAAAGAAAAAGAACTGCAGATTGGATCCTAAAACAGGACCCATCCATCTCTTGCCTTCAGGAGACCCACCTCTAAGCCAAACATGCAAACTCAGAGTAAAGGGTTGGAAAAGGATCTACCAATGAAATGCCAATAATAAGAAAGCAAGTGTAGCAATCCTTATATCTGATAAAAATAAACTTGTCATTAAAATCATTACAATGTCAAACCATCCCTGCATCTCTGGGATGAAGCCTAACTGGTCATAGTGTATGAATTTTTTTATGTGTTTCTGGATTCTTTTAGCTAGAATCTTGTTAAGGATCTTTGCACCTGAGTTCATCAAGGAAATTGGCCTGTAATTCTCCTTTTTGGTTGGGTCTTTGCATGGTTTGGGGATGAGTGTGATATTGGCTTCTCTGTTTCTCTGAAGAGCTTGAGGAGTGTGGGTATTAGTTCTTCTTTAAAGGTCTTATAGAATTCTGCTATGAATCCATCTGGTCCTGAGCTTTTTTTGTTGTTGGAAGACCTCTGATTGCTTCCTGTATCTCGTTGTAGGACATTGGCTTATTTAATTGGTTCACTTCTTTGCTCAGTTTGGGCAACTTGGATTTCTCTAAAAATGCATCCATTTCTGCCAGGTTTTCTTCCTTTAGAGAGTATAACTTTTGAAAGTAGCCCATTAGGATTGTTTGGATATCTTGGATACGTGTTATGATTTTTCCCGTGGCATCCCTAATCTTGTTAAAATGGGTTTCCTCTCTTATCTTTTTAAATTAATCTTGCCAACGGTCCATCAATTTTGTTTATTTTTTCAAAGAACCAGCTTTTTGTTTGGTTAATTTTGGCTGTAATTATCTGATTTTCTAATTGGTTAATATCTGCTCTTAATTTGGTTATCTGGCTCCGTCTAGTAATTTTAGGTTCCATTTTTTCATGATTTTCTAGCTGTTTTAATTGCAACATGAGATTATTTACTTGGTCTGTCTCCATTTTCTTGATGTGGGCAATGAGGGCGATGAATTTACCCCTCAGGACAGCTTTTGCTGTGTCCCACAAGTGTCTTTGCGAGGTTTTTTTTTTTTTCCATTTTCATTGAGTTGTAGGAAATGTTTTATTTCTTCTCTGATCTCTTCCATTACCCAAGCATTGCTAAGAAGTGTGCTGTTCAATTTGCATGTATTAGAGAAATTTCTGCGGTATGCTTTGTTATTGAGAACTAGCTTGATTCCAGTATGGTCAGATAGGATACAGGGGATTATGTCGTCCCTTTGTATTTGCTTAAGTTCCTTGCATGAACTATGATATAGTCTATTTTGGAGAAAATTCCATGAGCTGCTGAGAAGAATGTGTACTGTGTTGTGTTACAGTGAAATACTCGGTAGATATCAGTTAATTCCGCTTGAAGTATGGCCTCACTTAATTTGGTAGCTTCTTTTCCAATCCTCTGGTTGGTAGGCCTGTCCTTTGGTGAGAGTGGTGTGTTGAGGTCTCCTAGTATTATCGTATTGGGATCTATTTTATTCTGTAAGTCAATAAATGTAATCCAACTCATCAACAGAGCCAAGGTCAAGAATCACATGATTTTTGCCACAGATGCAGAAAAGACCTTTGATAAAATTCAACATTCATTCATGCTAAAGGCTCTGGAGAAAATAGAAATAGCAGGAACATTTCTTAAAACAATTAAACCAGTTATGACAGACCAATAGCCAATAATACACTTAATGGGGAAAAGCTACAACCAATTCTCCTAAAATCAGGAACAAGGCAAGTATGCCTACTGTCTCCACTGCACTTCAATATAGTCCTGGAAGCCTTAGCCAGGTCAATAAGGCAAGAAAAATACATGAAAGGGATCCGCATAGGGAAAGAAGAGGCTAAACTATTCCTTTTTGCAGACAACATGATACTATACCTTCATGATCCCAAAAACTCCATCCCCAAACTCTTAGAAATCATAAATCACTTCGGCAAAGTAGCAGGATACAAAATAAACCCACAAAAATCAATTGCCTTCCTGTACACTGACAATGTACAAGAAGAGAGGGAAATAAAGGGAGTAACCCCATTCACAATAACCTCCCCCAAAATAAAATATTTAGGAATTAACCAAAGATGTAAAAGAACTATTTAATGAAAACTATAAAAAGATAAAGACAGAAATTGCAGAAGACTCTAGGAAATCGAAAGACCTCCCATGCTCTTGGATAGGCCAAGTTAATATAGTGAAGATGGCAATACTGCCAAAATTAATATACAAATTCAATGCATTCCCTATTAAAATCCTAATGACTTACATCACTAAAATACAGAAAACAGTCCAAAAATTCATATGGAACAACAAAAGACCTAGAATAGCCAAACCAATTCTAGGGAATAAAGGCAAAATGGGAGGGATATCCATGCCGCACTTCAAACTATACTACAGAGCTATAATAATAAAGACAGCATGGTACTGGCACAAAAACAGACCAGAAGACCAATGGAACAGAATAGAAGATCCAGAAATAAATCCACAGGCCTAGAGTCAGCTGATATTAAACAAAGGAGCCCAAGACATACAATGGAAGAAACACAGCCTCTTCAACCACTACTGCTGGGAAAACTGGGCTGCCACATGCAGAAAACTAAAAGTGGACCCCAGCCTATCACCATGCACCAACATCAACTCAAAATGGATTAAAGATCTTAACATTAAAACTGAATCTCTGAAACTACTGCAGGACAGAGTAGGAGAGACACTTGAACCAATAGGCACAGGAAGGAACTTCCTGAACAGAGTCCCAGGATCACAACAAATTGGAGAGAGACCCAACAAATGGGCCAACTTTAAAATATAAATCTTCTGCACAGCTAAATCTATTGCAACCAAGCTAGAAAGACAAATAACTAATTGGGAAAAAATATTTACCAGAAATATATCAGACAAGGGGTTAATATCCAGTATATACAGGGAACTCAAGAAACTAATCCCTCCTAAACCTAACAAACCAATTACTAAATGGGCAAGGGAAGTAAAGAGGGACTTCTCAGAGGAAGAAATAAAAATGGCAAAGAAAGACATGAGGAAATATTCATCATCCCTGTTGGTGAAGGAAATGCAAATAAAGACAAAGATACCACCTTACCCCAGTCAGAATGTCACACATCCAGAAATCATCCAATGACAATTGCTGGAGGGTATGTGGAGAAATAGGAATCCTATTACACTGCTGGTGGGAATGTACACTTATACAACCACTTTGGAAAGCACTCTGGAGGGTCCTTAGAAAGATAAAGATTGACCTCCCTTATGACCCAGTCATACCACTTCTAGGCATCTACCCTGAACAATAGGAAACAATATACAAGGACACGTGCACCTCAATGTTTATTGCAGCACTGTTCACAATAGCTAGGATATGGAAACAACCCAGATGCCCCAACACAGATGAATGTATCCAAAAATTGTGGTATCTACAAACAATGGAATATTATGCAGCCATTAGAAATGACAAAATAATGGCATTTGCAGGGAAATGGATGGAGCTAGAAGGTGATCATGTTGAGCAAGGTAAGCCAAGAGCAAAGAGACAAACGGTACATGGTCTCCCTGATAAGTGGATGCTAAATCCAAAATGTTAGGTGATATGACAAAATTAACAGGACTTAAGAAACAAAGAACTCCCACTCATCTGGTCGAAACACTACTAAATATCCCCATACTGCTGATCACATGTATGTTGTATTGTGTACACTGTTATATGTTATAGACTGTGATAGACAATTTGCTCCAGGAAATTTAGAATGAACTTGTGACTTTAAAGGAGCATCATTATTTCACAATACTGTGAAATTTGGGAAGTTATGTAATCACTTAATCACAATTTTTAAAAAAAAAGAACCTCGGGGAAGTAAGGAGGGCAGGGATGGTAGGAGGAAAACAATGGAGGGGGTAACAATGCTCAATAGGAAGTGTACTCATTACCTTGCTCACGTAACTGTAACCCTCTGTATAGTATCTTTACAATAAAAAAATTTAAAAAAAAGATCCAATCAACAGTAAAAAAATAAGCTAAAATCAATACAAAAAGACAAGGATGGACACTACATATTAATACAGGAAACAATACAAGAGGGGGATATTACCATAATCTACCTAACATTCCCCAAACATTGATGCACCCAAATATGTTAAGCAAATACTCTCAAACTTACAGAATAAAATAGATCCAATATGATAATACTAGGAGACTTTAACACCCCACTCTCACCAAAGGACAGGTCTACCAACCAGCATATTGGCAAAGAAGCTATCGAATTAATGAGGCCATACTTCAAGCAGAACTGACATTTACCAAGTATTTCACCCTAAAAAGAACATAGTACACATTCTTCTCAGCAGCTCATGGTACTTTCTCCAAAATAGACCATATAATAGTTCATGTAAGAAACTTAAGCAAATTCAAGGGGATTGACATAATCCCCTGTATCCTATCTGACAATAGTGGAATCAAGCTAGTTCTCAATAACAAAACATACTGCAGAAATTACTAAAATACATGGAAATTGAACAGCTCACATCAAAGCAATGCCTGGGTAATGGAAGTGATTAAAGAAGAAATTTAAAAAATTCCTACAACTCAATAAAAATGAAAATGCATCACAAAAACCTTTTGGGACACAGCCAAAGCTGTCCTGATGGACAAATTTATTGCCATCAGTGCCCAGACCAAGAAAATAGAGACAGACCAAGAAAATAATCTCATGTTGCAAATAAAACAGCTAGAAAAACATGAAAAAATGGAACCTAAAGTTACTAAACACAGCCAGATAGCCAAACTAAGAGCGGAGATTATTCAAATAGAGAATTGGAGAATCATAGCCAAAATTAACCAAACAAAAAGCTGGTTGAAAAAAACAAATAAAATTGATAGATATTTGGCAAGATTAATTTAAAAAAGAAGAGAGGAAACCCATATTAACAGGATTAGGGATGCTACGGGAAAAATCACAACACGTACCCAAGATGCCCAAACAATTTTAACGGACTACTTTCAAAAGTTATACCCTCTAAAGAAAGAAAACCTGGCAGAAATGGATGCATTTTCAGAGAAATATAAGTTTCCCAAATTGAGCAAAGAAGAAGTAAATCAATTAAATAAGCCAACATCCTACAACGAGATACGGGAAGCAATCAGAGGTCTTCCAACAACAACAAAAAAAAGCCCAGGACCAGATGAATTCACAACAGAATTCTATACGATCTTTAAAGAAGAAGTAATACCTATACTCCTCAAGCTCTTCAGAGAAACAGAGAAGGAGGGAGCTAACCCAAACACATTCTACGAAGCCAATATCACATTCATCCCCAAACCAGGCAAAGACCCAACCAAAAAGGAGAATTACAGGCCAATGTCCTTGATGAACACAGGTGCAAAGGTCATTAACAAGATTCTAGCTGAGAGAACGCAGAAACACATAAAAAAAGCCATACACTAAAACCATGTAGGCTTCATCCCAGAGATTCAGGGATGGTTTAACATACGTAAGTCAATAAATATAATCCAACACATCAACAGAGCCAAGGTCAAGAATCACATGATTATCTCCACAAATGCAGAAAAATTTTTTGATAAAATTCAACATTCATTCATGCTAAAAGCTCTGGAGGCAATAGAAATAGAAGGAACATTTCTTAAAACATTATAAGCCATTTACAACAGACCAATAGCTAATACTATACTTAATGGGGAAAAGCTACAACCAATTCTCTTAAAATCAGGAACAAGGGGACTGGGAAGGTGGCTCAGTGGTAGAGCACTTGCCTTGCATGCCTGAGGCCCTGGGTTCGATTCCTCAGCACCACATAAGCAAAAAGAAAAAAGCCAGAAGTGGCGCTGTGGCTCAAGTGGTAGAGTGCTAGCCTTGAGCTGAAGAGCTGAGGGACAGCACCCAGGCCCAGAGTTCAGGCCCCATGACCGGACCCCCCCCCAAAAAAATCAGGAACAAGGCAAGGATGCCCACTGTCTCTACTCCTGTTCAATATAGCCCTGGAACTCTTAGCCAGGTCAATAAGGCAAGAAAAAGACATTATAAGGATCTGTATAGGGAAAGAAGAAATTAAACTATCCCTTTTTACAGATGACATCATACTATACCTTCACGATCCCAAAAATTCCATCCCCAAACTCTTAAAAATCATAAATCACTTCGGCAACGTAGCAGGATACAAAATAAACCCCCCAAAACCAGTTGCATGCCTGTACACTGACAATGTACAAGCAGAGAGGGAAATAAAGGAAAGCAAGCCCATTCACAATAACATCCCCCAAAATAAAATATTCAGGAAGTAACCTAACCAAAGATGTAAAAGAACTATTTATTGAAAACTATAAAAAGTTAAAGAAAAAATTACAGAGGACACTAGGAAATGGAAAGACCTCCCATGCTCTTTTATAGGCAGACAATATAGTGAAAATGTCAATACTGCCCAAATTAATATACAAATTCAATGCAATTCCTATTAAAATCCCAATGATGTATATCCCTGAAATATAAAAAACAGTCCAAAAATTCATATGGAACCAAAAAAGACCTAGAATATCCAAAATAATTCTAGCAAATAAAGACAACATGGGAGGTATACCCATGTCAAACTTCAAACTCTACTATAGAGCCATAATAACAAAGACAGCATGGTACTGGCACAAACACAGACCCGAAGACAAATAGAATAGAATAGAAGATCCAGAAATAAATCCACATGACTACAGTCAGCTGACATTTGACAAAGGAACCAAAGACAGACGATGGAAGAAACACAGCCTCTTCAACCACTAATGCTGGAAAAACTGGGTGGCCATATGCAGAAGAATAAAAGTGGCCACCAGCATATCACCATACACCAACATCAGCTCAAAATGGATCAAAGACCTTAGCATTAAACCTGAATCTCTGAAACCACTGCAGGCAGAGTAGGGGAGACACTTGTACTTATAGGTCCAGGAAAGAATTTCATGAACAGAGTCCCAGGGTCACACCAAATTGGAGTGAGACATGACAAATGGGACTACCTTAAAATAAAAAGCTTCTGCAAAGCTAAAGCTATCGCAACCAACCTAGAAAGACAACCAATTAATTGGGGAAAATATTTACCAGCAATATATCCGACAAGGGGTTAATATCCAGTATATACAGGGAACTCAAGAAACTAATCCCTCCAAAACCTAACAAACCAATTACTAAATGGGAAAGGGAACTAAAGAGAGACTTCTCAGAAGAAGAGATAAAAATGGCAAAGAAACACATTAGGAAATGTTCACCATCCCTGGTTTTGAAGGAAATGTAAATAAAGACAACCATGAGACACCACCTTACCCCAGTCAGAATGTCCCACATCCTCAAGTCAGCCAATGACAAATGCTGGAGGGTATGTGGAGAAAGAGGAAACCTACTACACTGCTGTTGGGAATGTACACTCATACAACCACTTTGGAAAACAGTCTGGAGGGTCCTACGAAAGCTAAATATTGACCTCCCTTATGACCCAGTCATACCACTTCTAGGCATCCATCCTGAACAACAGGAACCGGTATACAAGGACACATGCACCTCCATGTTTATTGCCGTACTGTTCGTAATAACCAGGATATGGAAACAACCCAGATGTCTCAACACAGATGAATGGATCCCAAAATTGTGGTATCTATACACAATGCAATATTATGCAGCCATTAGAAATGACAAAATAATGGCATTTGCAGGGAAATGGATGGAGCTAGAAGGTGATCATGTTGAGCAAGGTAAGCCAAGAGCAAAGAGACAAACAGTACATGTTCTCCCTGATAAGTGGATGTTAAAACCAAAATGTTAGGTAATACGACAAAATTAACAGGACTTAAGAAACAAAGGACTTCCACTCATCTGGTCGAATCTCTACTAAATAACCCCATGCTGCTGATCACATGTATGGTATATATGTGTACAATGGAGGGGAACCAGGAAGATGACATAGAAGTAGAGGGAATCAGGGAAAAACCCGTCAGCTGCACTGGACACTGACCAAAATGAACTAAGCAAGTTAATGGCAGGGATGGGAGGGAGAAAACAATTGGGAAAAAGGGAACAGCTGATGTTATGCAAAACCAAAGAAATGCACATACCAACCAATGTGGAAGGAATAACTGTATTGCAAAGCTCATAGAACTCATAAATGTTATAGACTGTGATAGACAATTTGCTCCAGAAATGTTAGAATGTGTTTGTGACTTTAACTGAGCATCACTATTCCACAATGCTGTGAAATTATGTAACCACTTAAGTACAATAAAAATACCAAAACTCTCCAGAAATCATTATAGATGTATAAAACTAACTCTTGAATACATTTTGACATCAAAGTCATGCAATTCACTTGGAAGACTTCCATGGAATCCATTAATTGTTACAATAAGCTATTGTTGTTATTTGGACCGTGAAAATATTTAGTATGGAAACAAATAATGCAATGGCATTTTTGAAATTTAATAAACTTAACCGAACAATTATGATTTAGGAGAGCAATTTGTGCAGCTTTGCAAAACTTCAAAGAGATAGTGATACATACTTATCCTTTTGGCAATATCAAATACAGTTTCTTCCAAGTTGTTCTTCAGACCTGATTTGGCATAATGGTTCAACAGAAGCAGATCCAACATGTCTTTGCTATCTCTATTCCCAGCAGCAAGAAGCAAGGGGGCCATTGGTATCTGAATCATGATGAAGTAAGAAAAAAGCCACTCTAGTATTATTCCAGATATAATCACTGCGCAGGGTTGTCCAACCATCTACAGTTATTGCATGAATATCTGCCGCTTGAGCCAACAACTCATGGACAGTGTCTAAGTGTCCACTGTAGGCTTCCTAATGAATATGGGTATACTCATCGTCATCTCTAGTATTCACATGAGTGGCTTTTTTGGAAAGTAGTCTCTGCACTGTAATAACCTGATTATTTTCAGCAGCCAAAAGAAGAAATTTGCATGGATCCTTCTCCATTTTTTTTGCAATTGATACCATTCCTCACTTTTTAATCATGTTCCTCATATTCCTAAGAATTGCCTAACTAGAGGCTTTGAGTGACAGTGAGAATGAGGTGTCCATGTATTTCCCTAATAGTTCACATTAGTTGAACTGTTCAGAAAAATACGGTGAATTTTCTGCATCTGTTTTTTCACCATGATTTATTTTCCCCTTTTCCATTTTTACTATTCGAAATTATTCTAACTGGAGAGAATGGAATTGATGAGAGCAGAGGAAAGATTTTCTTCCATATTCAAAGATACAGACTGGAAATAAGGACCAGTAGTGTCTTCATGTGCAGCTTATTCTAGGAATGAGAAAAGATGAAATAATGCCCTCTATATAAATCATTTGGGAAATGGCAGAGCAGAAAGTAAAATGATGCAACCAAAAATATAAAAGCAAAATAAATTACAATAGTTATAGAGCAATCCTCTTATCTATGAGAAACATTAAAGAGAGAGGAAGAGAGACAATGTGCAATGACCTAGATAGCCACAAATGCATGCCTCTGATTAATTTATAGAGCAAACAGAATTTTATGTTTTAAAAAAGATGGAAATAAAATTTGTGTATTTACTTGAATTTGCTAAATACATTTTTAGCAGCCTCCATGAAGAGACGTAGGTTTAATCTTATTGCAGACAAGAATCTAAATTCTTGATAATTGTAGGAACAGATCTGAATGAAATCAGTTGAATCACACTTTGCATGTACAATGAAGGAATAGGTCCAGGCTAGGAAAGCAGCAAAAGGAGGTAGGCCGATTGTATCTGTGACAAAACTTTGTGGAAAATGGTATTGAGCATTACTTATGTTGATTCACTTGCACTGGAAGCATGATTCTGGACAATTGCTTACTGATTCTCAACTATTGCTTTGATCATTATATTCTCCAAAAAGACAAAGTGAGATTTAATTGATAGCAAAGAACTACTAATACATTTTTATTTCGCATTAAGCACCTTCAATCATTGAAACCACATGAAGAAAATAGACAGGCTTATTTTTTTAGATGAAAACAAGTGTCTTTAAAAAAACAAGGAATGTAACTAGTCATGTAAAGGTCTTCTATTTTAGTACTACATTATACATTTTTTTCTAATTTTGGGTACCAATAAATAATGGATCTATTAGAAAGCTCTTAAAACTCATATGTCCAATTGTGAGTTCTCTTATACTATATCATGGTATTTTTTGTGTATGTTCTTAAGAAGAAATTTACATTACTAACTTGAATTTCTGACAGGACAAAATCATCACTGTACATCTTGCTTCTATACTCTCATTTTTAAATTACTATCTAAGTATGTGCATTAGATAACTATAAAGGAAAAAGCAAAAGCCACACTGGTGGCTTATGCCATTAATCGTAGCTAATCAGAAAGATGAAGTCTGAGGACTGTGGTTTGAAACCAGATCAAACAAAAAAAAGTCCATTAGATTCTGCTTTGAAAGAAACCAACAAAAGCTAGAACTGGAGCTGTGGTACAAGCAGTAAAATGATATCCTTGAGAAAACTAAAACAAAAAAATAACAAATTCTGGGACAGAGACAGGCCCTGAGTTCCAGCTTTAGTATTAGCACCAAACAAATAATTGAATTAATTAGTTAATTAAGTAATTAAATATAAATAAAGTGGTCACATGTGGATAGGCAGGTAAAATGTAACATTTGTGGTGCCTGGATTGTGTTTTATTTTGTAGTAAGGCAAATTATCATTTGTACTAATCATTAATTTTTTATTTGAACTTTTTTGTACAATAAATCATGAATTTAGCATGCATGTATAGGTGTGTATACATGTATGCATATGTGTGTATGTGTATATGTGTGCATGTGCTGTTGCAATGTTGCTTGCCAATGTGGACAGGGTGAGGCTGAAAAGAGCTAACTTTGTTGCAATGTTTTTATTTATCAGAATTCTGTCATGTCATTTCAGTTGGACCACTCTTTTGTACATTTTATTTGTCAAATAATATCATCAGAATCAAAGGATTTACCATATTAAGTTAGATAAAAGAGACTGCTTTCAGCTCTTATTATATGTTAGGTGAGAAGATTCAGACATATTTAGGTAGTAAATTAGAGCTATATGATGACTGTCGTTACAAAATAAGTATTTGACCTCTTAAATTTGTTATACTTTTAACATATGCTCATGGAGTGAGTTTGACCAACTGGACCAAATAGGTATTGCTTTCTGGTTATTCCCGTGAAACACAAAGTGGATAAACTCTTTCTAGCTTTCTGTTGAAAATAACTTTCTTTGTAAGATCATATCTATTCACACTACGAGGTAATCAACCCAATATTTATCAATTTTGAATATCCCATCATATTGACTGAAAATCGGTATTGTTGATATGCTTGTTAGATATTTCTTTCAAAAACAAACGAACCAAAAGCATGTGTCATCTCCACAAAGTGGATGTATCTGAAGTTGTTTTGTACATGCAAAGGGCTAATGGCTCTTTTGTGGGAGTAACTATCGCAACTTAACAAATAAGGCTTTTCGAATATCTTTTCCAATATAAATAACATCCCAGAGCGAGTCTTGCAATTTCAGAAAACCCTTTGAATATTTTAGTATAATTTCATTTCATTGAATATAGAGCTAAAGACATTTCTGAAATAAATATTGTTAAGATCTGAAAAAGGAAGTGGGTATACAGACATTTTATGCATAATCTTATGAAAATCTAGTTTTTATGAAACTAAATGAAATAGAATAAAAGAATGTAAGTGAATTTGGTAAGCTAATTATTAGTTTAACTTTGTTTTCTATTAACACAGTCCTTTGAATGTAGATGATGCAGTTAAATTATTTCTTTGTGTTTCTGTACTTCAGTTATTTTTCATATCATTGTAGTTATGGGAGTGAATTTGGAGTATAAATAAAGGTCCTTTAAAATGATTAGGATTAATCTTGTGCTTTGTGTCCTACTCCCAAGAAAATGAGTTATTTTCAAGTGTTAATAATTTATAATTGAATCTTCATTTCATAAGAAAATTTTTAAAATGCAGTAGTATTGATGACTTTTTAAACCAATTGTATTGACAAGGTGGAGAGTCTTTAATTCATGCTTAGGTCTTGGGTCTATGATTTTTAACCTCTTGTTCATGACATTAATGATACTTCAGACTGCATTTTGGGGTATATGAAAGGTAAAATATTTATCTGGGGTCAAAGGTGATTTTTATATCAGTCTTGATTTAATAACATTTTATTTTTTGGTTGTGGGGCCTAAACTCCACTTCCAGCTTTTTCTGTTTATGTGGTGCTGAGGAATCGAACCCAGGGCCTCATGCATGCAAGGCAAGCATTCTACCAATGAGCTACCTTCCCAGCCCTTAATAACATTTTAAAGTAGTACATTTTCCTCAGAATGTTGGGTATAAAAAGCAATCAAAATACTTATAATGGTAAACAACCTAGGTGAGCTACAATGTGGAAATTATTGGTCCATAACACCTGCAGTCTGTTTCCATCGGGAATTGGGCAGGACACTCTTTCGGTATGACTCTGTTAAACAGAGATGGGGTCCCCAAGCAGTGCAGTGTTGAGTGAAGGGATAGAATATGATTTCTACTATTTTGAGCTAGAAATCAAGAATGTTATACTTTAGCAGTTCCTTTCACCAGGGATGTTTGAATTGATTATGAGCTTGGAATTTTCATATTATAGCTACCTATTTTCTAACAAAGATAATGTCACATATTATTAGAGTGTACACAATAATTCTGGGAAATTTTCCTAGAATTAGTAGACAAAGTGCTGGTATTTTAGTCATAAAATAAAATGAGGTTATTTGATAGAATGGGAGATGGGCCTCAGGCTAACACTTACCAGCGTGCAATGCTGTACTAGTAATTCCAATTCTGAAGATTTCAATAACATCATCAGAGAATTAAAAATGGAAGTAGTTCCACTTTATGGGATTATTGTGAGGATTAAGTTTGATACCATAGTTAAAGTACTTGGAAAAACTATCATTCAGCATTTGATACTTTCTACCTGTTATTTTATCATGTGATGAATTCTAACATTTTTTACTGTGATTTTTATATTGTGTCTATTTACAATATGCAATGTGATATATTGATATTCATTGCATTGGTCAGTTTTTTGGCATTATGAGGAAAATGCCTGCAAAGAAAATTTCTGAGGAGGAAACTATTATATTGATTCATGGTTTAAGAGAATGCAGTTTAAGATCAGATGTCTCCATTGTTTTTAATTATATTTTTTTTAAATAGTTGTTCAAAAGAATTTCCATTCCACAAATCAGGTTATAAGGACAATGTATCTTTACATAACTTTCACATTCTCTTCAAAACCTCACCTCACTTTCATGTTTTTTATTTGAATATTATGCCTTCACTCTCTTCCTCCATAACTCTCTTTATTCCTTCCCTTTGACTTCTGCTCACATCTTCCAAGTGATAGATATCTGGTATTCATTTTGTTGGATTAAAAGTTCAATTTTATAAGAAATTACACCTTTTAAATACTCCTCTGCAAATAGTATGCTTTGGTTAATACTGTTGTGTAATTGTAACCGCTCTGTATGGTATTTTCACAATAAAAAAATTACTGATTTATGGTCAATAGATTTGAAAAGGATGCCATGACTTTATGAAATAAAAATAGAATCTTAAATGGGTGTAGTGGCACTATTTCCTCCCTAGATTTAAAAAAAGTTCTTATACTACTACCTAAATCCTTATACAAAAATTTAAAAATTTTAAATAAAAAATGATTATGAAACAAAATGTGAGATATAAAACATAAACATAAAAATTCATGGCATTGGATCAGTAAGGTTTCTAAAATATGACATCGAAAGCATTAGTGGGTAAAGAAAAGCAAGAATGAACTGGATAATATCAACTTACAATCTTTCATAATTCAAAGGACAATATAAAAGAAGTGAAAACATATCTAACAGATAGAGGACACATATTTGTTAATGCTACAATGTTAATGCTACAATGATTCTGAGTCTAAGTATTTTCATATCTTCTAATTCCATATATCTTTATCCCAAATAGGATATTTCTTTAAAGAACATTTGTAAATAGTAGGAGCATATGAAATAAGTTCCTCTTTAGTATCCAAGAATAAATAAAGAGAAAACTCACTAGTAGGACCATCATCTAAAAAGATGACACAAATATAGTAATACACTTGTGGAGAAATTGATATACTCCACATAGCAAATGAATTTGTATAATACTTCAATCATTAAAGCAAGCAAGTTTTCAAAAGGTCAAAGAGAATTGAATAGGTTCTATCCATTACACGTCTATGTATGTATTAAAGAGAAGTAAAAAACTTGTTTGGACAGGGAATGTGGTTGATTGAGAATGAACTTGAGTACTCTGTGTGAGACCCTGGAAATAATCCCAAAAAACAAATTTTGAAAAGGCTCACTATAGAGGATGTATGCCTGACAAATTCCTGTAAATGAATTTTATATCTACTTTAATGTCTGTTCTAAAATTTACAGAATTTCTATTTGAAGAAAAGCAAATTTGTGAAAATTAGGCTTGGAAAACCTATGATTGTACAATTCATTTCCAAAGCACTAAAATGCATACAATAAAAGGAGATAATATATTTCAAGTGAATTATATGTCAGCAAAAAAACTATTGTTAAAATACTTCACACAAAATGCAGAATACCTAAAAAGATATTTTCTGTGTTTGCTTAAAAACTTAGTAAACTACAACATTAAAAACAATAATATGATTTCTGTTGATTTTGAGGATTTTTTGTCTGTTTATTTTGAGTTTATTCAGAGCTAACTCAATTAAAAAGTGTATGTGATAACTGGAATAACTAGAAATTAAGCAACCCTTATAAATAATTGATAACCTTTTCTGGAAGAAACTTTTGGCAAATGACAGAAGACACAAATCTATGCATCTGCATCTTATGAAAGCCATGTTACTTGGTCAATCCAATTGTTTTTCTCTACTTTGCTAGGGAAAAAGTATTCTCAAGATAAGAGCCAATAGCAGTGAAAAGAAACAAAATACAATATCATCTTGATTCATTTGTGAAAGTAACAAATGAAATAAACAATTCCACTTAAGGGATTCTAATATTAGTATCTATGAAGATGTTCCTGAATGTCAAAATCCATTGAATTTTGGGAATTTTAATTTCTATGAACATATGAAAACTAGAACAAGAAAAGATATATAGTCTTAGAGCAAACCAGCCTTGGAATAATTTTCTCAATTGCTTGAAATTACATAAGAATTGATATTCCTTTCCATTGGAAACATTTAAAAATGTTTATCATTTATTATAATTCAAATACGAAGCAAGAGTATTTTATATAACCATTATAAATATCATTCTAATACTATCATAAAATAGAATGACAAACCACTCCCAATAT
Source organism: Dipodomys spectabilis (assembly GCF_019054845.1). NCBI lineage: Eukaryota > Metazoa > Chordata > Mammalia > Rodentia > Heteromyidae > Dipodomys > Dipodomys spectabilis. The sequence continues at coordinate 382,881 of NW_024871248.1, read as the reverse complement.
ATTACCTACCGATCATTATTCTTAATTCCTAATCATTACCTAAATATCTTAAACAATCTAAATAGTCATGTCTTTAACATAGAAGTAAATATTCTATACTTTTTACTTGACATTTTCCAGGGGCATTTATTCATGTTTCTAAGAAATGTTCACAGCAGTTAAAAGATGCTTTTGTGAAATTAATGTGATACATTTTGTTGTTGTGGGTGATGTTTGCAGGCCTGGGCATTATCCCTAAGCCTTTTTATGCTCAAGGACAGCAATCTCCAATTTGAGACAAAGAGCTAATTCATGTTTTTAGTGGTTAATTAGAGATTAGAATCTAAGAAGTAGTTTTCTGTCTGGGCCACTTTCAAACACATTTCTAAGATCTCATTACCCAGGTCGAATTATAAGAGTGAGTCACTGGCACTTGGTGTGCTGTATTTTTTTTTTTTAATTATGTTTTAAGATTTTTGTTTCACTATAGTGTACATCATTCTACACATAAATTTAGATATATGTGTATATTTCTGATGACAATCTCTAAAAATATATGTCATTCTACACATAATATTAATGTTTATATATACATATATTTCTGAAGACAGACTTTCTAAAAATTTTTGCTATTTTTGACCTTTTATATTTCAAAGATATGCAGTCTATTTTTGTGAAAGTTTCCTAGAATAAAATAACTAATATTTCAATGGAAAGTATAGCTTTTATTTTCAAGGGAATTTTAGATATTCTTATGACATTGTAGTAATATTTACAGTATATTACTTGAAAAAGTTCTGTCCAAACTCTTAAATATTTTTGTGTAATGAGGCAGAGAGAGGAAGTTAATTCATACTGGTTAGGAATTAGGAATGCTTCAAAAATCTATTCCATAATCTGTTATAAGCTCACAGTCAAGCTACTTGATATGGTTTAGTTTTTTGTTTCTTTATTTGTTCAAAATTTTAATATGGACGCATGCACAGTGTTAACATTAAAAATATTAATCAAAAGACAAATAATAGCAAAATCATAGTAACATATAAGACTTTCATTAATTAGCACTTATAATGCTAATAATAATTTTGATAAAGATGATGATGATGACCACAGTGTAGCCTGACAATGATAAGGTGATTGAAAAGGAAAAAACTTTACAATTCTTTGAAGTAGATTTCCCACATTGAATACATAGTTATAAACTGAATTGGATTACATACAATAATAACAAGAGGAGAGTTTCAATACCAGGAAATAAAATTACATTAATAGGTAGAGACAGTAAAAACCCTAACGTTATTTCTGCAGCCTCTCTAATGTATACTCACTTTTCTTTTTTATTGTGAAAACACTGTACAGAGGGGTTACAATTACTTGGCAAGATAGTGACTACATTTATTATCAAGCATTGTAGCCTCCTCCTTTGTTTACCCTTCCCATCGCTTCCCATCCTCCCTTCCCCCCACCCAATCCTCCGCCCCACCCAAGTTGTAAAGTTCGTTTTTGACATGACAGCTTGTACTTTTTATTGTTGGAACAGGTCCACCTGTATCCTTATATAAACGACTTGTTTTTCCCCTTCCCCTCCACAAATTATACCGACATAAAATACAGTGAAAGCATGGGTTATACTGTGGGGGAGGACATACAAAGCAACAAAGAAATAATTTTATAATTGCGTTAGAAACAAATGCACGAAAGAAAAAAACATTTAAAATACATATCTTAGGTTCATTTTCCTAACATCACATTATCTGATCTTTTCTGCTTGACTCATACATATACTAGATATTGCAAATAAGGGAAATCATGGGACCTATGTTTCTTTGGGCTTAGCTTACTTCACTTAATATGTTTTTCCAAGTCTTTCCATTTCCTAACAAATGGGGCAATGTCATTCTTTCTGATGGAGGCATAGAATTCCGTTGTGTATATATACCACATTTTCTTGATCCATTCATCTACTGAGGAGCATCAGGGTTGGTTCCAGATCTTAGCTATGATAAATAATGCTGCAATAAACATAGTTGTGCTGGTAGCTTTAATGTGCTCTTGTTTGTAAACATTTGGGTAAATGCCCAAAAGTGGGACTGTTGGGTGAAATGGAAGCTCTATGTAGAGTCTTTTGAGGAACATCCATACTACTTTCCAAAGTGGTTGAACAAGTTTACACTCCCACCAACAATGAAGTAAGGTTTCCTTCTTTCCACATCCCCTCCAGCATCTGTTGTTATTAGAGATTTTGATTTTTGCCATTCTAAATGGGGTGAGGTGGTACCTCAATGTTGTTTTGATTTGCATTTCTTTTATGGCTAGGGACATTGAGCATTTCTTCATGAGTTTATTGGCCATCCTTCTTGTTCTTCACAGAAGTTTCTCTTTAAGTCTTTAGCCAGCTTACTTATTAATGGACAATTATTTCTTTGAGGATTTGTTGTTGGGGGATATAATTTTTTGAGTTCCAAGTATATTTTAGATATGAAACTCTTGTCCGTTGTATGGCTAGTGAAGATCTTCTCCCAATCTGTGGGCTTTCTATTGATCTTGCTAGCTATGTCCTTTGCCATGCAGAAGCTCTGCAACTTCATGCAATCCCATTTGCCCAACCTTTCTTTGATTTGTTGTGTTTCCAGGTCTCTATTAAGAAAATTTCGGCCTGGGCCAAGGAGACCTAGGGCCATCCTGTAATGTTTTCAGAGTGTCTTCATGACTCCTAGGTCTTTGATCCATTTGGAGTTGATTCTGGTGCAGGGTGATTTATAAGGATCTAGCTTAATTTTCTACAAGCAGTTAACCAATTTTTCCAATACCATTTACTGAAGAGGCTATCTTTCTTCCATTCTATTTTTTTAGCTCCCTTATCAAAGATTAGATGGCTATAGGTCTGTAGGTTCATTTCTGGGTTTTCAATTCTATTCCATTGGTCCTGAGGTCTGTTCTTGTGCCAATACCAAGCTGTTTTGATTAATATGGCTTTATAGTAGAGTTTGAAATTTGGTATTGATTTTCCTCCAGCAGTGTTCTTTCTTTTGAATTGCGTCTTCTATTTCCTTGAAGAATGACGTTGGAATATTGATAGGTATCACATTGAATTTGAAGACAGCCTTGGAATATATTGCCATTTTCACGATGTTAATCTTTCCAATCCAGGAGCTTGGGAGTTTTTTCCATTTTCTACGTTCTGTTTTGATTTCCTTTTTCAATTTTTTAAAGTTTTCATCATAGAGGTCCTTCACTTCTTTGGTTAAGTTAATTCCTAGGTATTTATTTTTTGTGGGGCTATTACAAATGGAGTTGCGTTCCTAATTTCAACCACACTATTCTCATTGTTGGCATACTGAAAAGCCATTGATTATTGAGGGTTAATTTTAAACCCTGCTAATTTGCAAAAGTTTTGAATCAGCTTGAGTAATTTGGGAGTGGAGTCTATGGGATTCTTTAAGTACAAGATCATGTCATCTGCAAAGAGAGAGAGTTTTATTTCTTCTTTCCCTATTTGGATCCGCTTTATGTTTGCATCTTGTCTTATTGCTGTAGCTAGACATTCTAATACTAGGTCGAAGAGAAGTGGAGATAGTGGACATCCTTGTCTTGTTCCTGAGTTAAGAGGAAATAACTTTAGTTTTTCACCATTAAGTATAATGCTGGCTGTAGGTTTGTCATATACAGCCTTTATTGTATTGAGGAATGTTCCATGGATTCCTAATTTTTCCAAAACCTTCATCATAGAGGAGTGTTGGGTCATGTCGAATGCTTTTTCTGCATCTATTGAGATAACCATGTGGTTCTTAATCTTGCTCCTGTTGGTGTGATGAATAATATTAATTTGTTTGCCTATATTGAACCAGCTTTGCATCCCTGAAATGAATCCTGTTTGATCATTGTGTATGATTTTTTGGATGAATTGTTGAAGTCGGTTGGCCAAAATTTTGTTGAGAAGTTTTACATCAATGTTCATCAAAGAAATGGGTCTATAGTTCTCTTTCTTTGAAGAGACCCTTCCTGGTTTTGGGATGAGGGTTATGATGGCTTCATAGAATGTGTTCGGTAGTGAACTTTCTCTTTCAATTTCATTGAAGAGTTGGAGGACTATTGGTGGGAGCTCTGCTTTGAAGGCCTGGTCCTGGACTTTTCTTAGCTGGGAGGTCTCTTATTGCTGTTTCTATTTCAGTGCTTGATATGGGCCTGTAAAGATGGCTTAACTCATTTTGGTTTAGTTTTGGCATGTCAATAATTGCTAGGAAAAGGTACATTTATGACAAGTTCTCAAACTTATTAGCATAAAGTTTTGAGAAGTATTCCCTTAACATGTTCTGAATCTTGGTTGTTTCCGTTGCGATGTTTCCATTCTCCTCTCTGAGTTTATTTATTTGGGTGTGTTCTCTTCTTTTTCTGATAGGATTTGCTAAGGGTCTGTCAATTTTGTTAAGTTTTTCGAAGAACCAACTCTTTGTTTTCTTGATTCTTTTTATACTTTTTTGGATTGTAATTCATTTCATTCTGATTTAATTTTAATTATTTCTTTCCATCTACTGGATGGAGTTTATCTTGCTGCTCTTTTTCAAGGAGGTTCAGATGTCTCATAAAATTGTAGGTTTCAGATCTCTCCAATTTGTTGATGTAGGTGTTCAGAGCTATAAACATGCCTCTGAGTACTGCCATAGCTGTGTCCCAGAGGAGCTGGTAATTTGTGTGCTCGTTTTGTTGAATAGCATGAACATTTGAATTTCCTTTCTAATCTCTTCCTTGACCCATTCATGATTCAGCAGTGAGTTGTTCAGCCTCCATGTGACACCGGACTTTCTTTGGTGGCTTTTGGTGTTGAGTTCTAATTTTATTCCCTTGTGGTCAGTGAGAAAGCAAGGGATAACTTCAATGTTTCTGAATTTGGACAAGTTTGTTTTGTGGCCTAAAATATGGTCTATTTTAGAAAATGTTCCATGTGCTGCTGAGAAAAACGTGTATTCTGATGCTGCTGGGTAAAATATTCAGTAGATGTCTGTTAAATCTAGTTGATCTATGCAGTTGTTTAGATCTGTGGTTTCTCTGTTGAGTTTTTGCCAAGTTGATCTATCTAGTGGGGAGAGTGGTGTGTTAAAATCCCCAACCATTACTGTCTTTGGATTTATGTGGGACCTGAGGGAAAGTAGTGTTTCTTAGATAAATTTGGGTTCTCTGTTGTTTGCAGAACAGATATTTAGAATTATAATATCCTACTGAAGGAGAGATCCCTTAATTAGTATGTAGCAACCTTCTTTATCTCTTCTTACAAATTTTAATTTGAAGTCTATTTTATCTGGTATTAGGATTCCAACTCCCGCCTGTTTATAGGGGCCGTTTGCTTGGTAGATTTTGTTCCAATATTTAACATTGAAAATATGTTTGTTCTTACGGGCAAGATATGACTCCTTAACGCAGCAGATAGAAGGATCTTGTTTTATAATCCAACTAGACTCTCTATGTCGCTTAATTGGAGAGTTAATTCTGTTAATGTCAACAGATAGGACTGAGAGGTATTTGGGAGTTCCTGCCATGTTATCCACCTTCTTGGGCGCTGCAAAATCTGGGTCCTTCGTATGGTTCTTGGATTATCAGTTTGGGTGCAGTTTCTTGGTAGTTATTGTGGTCTTGTTGGTTTTCTATGTGTAGGACATCTTTAAGAATCTTTTGTAGGGCTGGTTTGGTGGAGATGTATTGTTTCAATTTTTCTTTGCTATGGAAGGTTTTTATATTGCCTTCAGTTATGAAGGAGAGTTTAGCTGGGTACAGTATTCTTGGTTGATAGTTATTTGTTTATAAGGCATGGCATACATCATTCCAGGCTCTTCTTGCTTTGATTGTCTCTGCTGAGAAATCTGAGGTGATTCTAATTGGTTTCCCTTTATAGGTAATTAATCTTTTCTCCTTAACAGCTTTAAGGACCTTTTCCTTGGTCTGAATTGATCCTGTGTGGATTATAATGTGATTGTGGGATGTCCTATTCTGGTCTGGTCTATTTGGAGTTCTAAAAGCTTCTTGTATTTGAATAGGCCTATCTTTTGCATGCTTGGAAAGTTCTCTGCTAGGATCCTGTTAAACAAATTTCCTAGACCATTAACTTCTGCTTCTAGGTGCTCCCTGCGCCCATTGTCCTTAGATTAGACCTTCTTAGGTGTCTTCCAAATGTTGGATAGATCTCTCATATTTCTTGGATTTGTCTTGGATGGTTGTATGTTCTTTCTCTATAATGTCTTAGCTGTCTTCGATCCCCGGGATGTGATCTTCTGCATGGTCTAACCTGGTGTCAAGACTTTCTACTTTGTTTTTTATTTCTTTTCCTTCTAGTTGGTCAGTTTTGATGGCTTCAAATTCTTTGTTGACGCTTTGTTTTAGATCTTGTATGAACTTCTTTACTTCCTTACTATATATTAATGGGCTACGATCCACAAAGAAACATTTGGTAAACCAGAAATTACTAGGTTTAGTAAGAGATGAAGGTAAAAAATAAGAATAGAGTGATGTGGGAAGGCACAGGGTGTGTTAACTAAGTCATAATCTTAAAGCAGGAAATAGGTTGGATAGGATGAAAGTAGACAGAGAGAATAAAAAGAAGAAAGAGAAAGGGAACAAAAAGATGCGAGAAAAAATAGAAAGGTAAAAATTAGAAATATTTTACAGGTTTCGAAAACACACTATTCAGAGAAGAACATGAATATAAGGAGAGAAGGGGAGGGATATAAAGGAGATGTGAAAAACTTAAAAATAAAAATATTTAAAATATTATATAGGTATAAAGAGGTAGTACTGCTATTATGGAATTTAAGTCTCAGAGATTTTGAATTGAGTAATAAATTTGTGGATTAAGTGTGTACAGAATGGGGGATAAGGTCTAATAATCAACTATGGGTTTATCTGATGATGTGCAGAACAGCAATTAAGTCACATAAATAACAAAAGAGAAGAAAAGGTGAAAAGGATAAGAACGAAAGAAAAAGAGATCAGAAGTTCAGTACAGCTAAACAAAAAACAAAACAAAACAAAACAAAAAACAAAAAAAAGAGAAGAAAAACGCACACACACTTATACCCCTAAAATAAAATTCTAAGAGGAAAAAATATTACTAGAAAACAATTTTTTCAAATAGGTAAAAATTAAAGATTAAAATAAATGTTTAGAAAAAAATTTTTTATAAAAGGTACAACAACAACAAAAAAGTTCTTTGATTTTTTTGGGAGCGGTGGGAAAAATCCTTTGTCTCCCTTATGTCCGTAACCAGCCTCTTGTTGGAGTCTCTGGTCTGCTTGTGTTCCTGTGGCTTGGGTGGTTACTTAAGTCAGTTTCTTTGAACAGGCAGAAAAATGCTCTGCGATCCTCCTCCAGGTTAGTTCAATGGGAGGAGATGGCTTTTTCCTGGAGTTTGGAAATGCTGTGATTAGGCTAGGTTCTGGGTAGAGTTGAGGCCTTTCAGCAAACAGTAGCTTTTCCCGGGGGCTCATTTGTGAGAAACTCACAGAGCCCAACCTGGAGCCACTCTCAGTGTTTATGTTTACTGAATTACAGTTGATTGTTGAGGCTGCTAAAGGGAGGAGGAGCCTCTGGGTCTGATTACCTGGTGAAGAAAGCCACTCCTGGTGCTGGCACCCGAGCTGGGTGACTTTTTCCTGGGTGTAGCTGAGTCTGGCAGGTCAGGTTAGGCTCTTGTGACTCGCTAGATGACACTAGATTTATTCCCGGGCTTAAATTGGAGTTAGCAGCTCCGCCGAGTTTTGTCAGTATCCAATATGGAGATCTCCGGTACTGGGAGGGGGGAGGGGTGGCCTTCCCTCCTCTGCTCCCTGAGAAGGAGTCAGGAAGTCAGTCTTCTACTCATGCCAAGTCTTGGTTCCTGGGTCATCTCTGGTCTGGGAACTGCAGGATGAAGATGTCCGCTCCTTGTCTGTTCTTGCTGGTGTTGAGTGGAATTCGCTGGTCCGCTGTGTCTGACTCCTTCCTCCTGGACTATCTGTGATTCAGGTATGGCGTCTGCAGTTGCCTCCACCACCCTGTCTTTGCCCCGGTGGCTGCTGTCAAGTGTTCAGGGCTTTCTCCTTTCCTGTATTTTCTCTCTCTGGCCTAGCTCTCTGTCCTGTGATGGCACACTTGGTGTGATTCTCTGTCTTAGGACTCTTCACTGGAACTCTAAAACTGCTTTCTATGCAAGAGCTTGTTTAGCCTCCAGCTTCTCCTCTGCCATCTTCCCAGAACTCATGATAAACCTACTCACTTTTCTTGGTGGTATTGTGTTCTTATAAATAAAATCATTTACTTCCACATAACCCAGTATGATTAATTCAAATAACATTCTCCTATAGGTAGTATTCAATAACCAATGTTTCCAATAATTTATTAAGAGTATGTCCTTCAGTACAGCTGTGAACACATGGCACAATTTACATAATACCACTTATATTTCTGTAGTTACCATTAAAGGACCCAAGCCATAGAGCCAGGAGTTAAAATTTATTTTTATTTCTGCATGAAACAACTTGTGACTTTATACCTACAAACTGAATTTGACTCTTTCCTTATGCGTAAGCTAAAGTGGAAAATGTAAGGACTCTTCACTTTTTTTCTTGCTCTAGAAGTCAACAAATATTCTTCAATATTTCTGGTAGATTACATCAATTTACAGATGAGAAATGTAAGGCCAACAGTCAATGTAGTGAGTAGTTTCATAGAATGTGTTCGGTAGTGAACTTTCTCTTTCAATTTCATAGAAGACATGGAGGAGTATTCGTGTGAGCTCTGCTTTGAAGGCCTTGTAGAATTCCTCTGTAGAACCATCTGGTCCTGGACTTTTCTTAGCTGGGAGGTCTGTTATTGCTGTTTGTATTTCAATACTTGATATGGGCCTGTTAAGATGGTTTCATCTTGGTTTAGTTTTGGCATGTAAATATTTGCTAGGAAAAGGTCCATTTTTGACAAGTTCTCAAACTTGTTACCATAAAGTTTTGAGAAGTATTCCCTTATAATATTCTGAACCTTGGTTGTTTCCGTGGTGATATTTCCATTCTCCTCTCTGAGTTTATTTATTTGGGTTGGTTCTCTTTTTTTTCTTATAAGATTTGCTAAGGGTCTGTCAATTTTGTTAATTTTTTCAAAGAACGAACTCTTTGTTTTGTTGATTCTTTCTATAGTTTTTTTTGGATTCTAATTCATTTAATTGATTTAATTTTAATTATATCTTTCCATCTACTGGATTGGAGTTTATCTTGCTGCTCTTTTTCAAGGAGGTTCAGATGTGTCATTAAATTGTAGGTTTCAGATCTCCCCAATTTGTTGATGTAGGAGTTCAGAGCTATAAACTTGCCTTTGAGTACTGCCTTAGATGTGTCCCAGAGGAGCTGGAAATTTGTGTGCTCATATTTGTTGAATGGCATGAACATGTGAATTTCCTTTCTAATCTCTTCCATGACCCACTCATGATTCAGCAGTGTGTTGTTCAGCCTCCATGTATTACTGGACTTCTTTGGTGGCTATTGGTGTTGAGTTCTAATTTTATTCCCTTGTGGTCAGAGAGAAAGCTAGGGATAACTTCAATGTTTCTGAATTTGGACAAGTTTGCTTTGTGGCATAAAATGTGGTCTATTTTAGAAAATGTTCCATGTGCTGCTGAGAAAAACCTGTATTCTGATGCTACTGGGTAAAATATTCGGTAGATGTCTGTTAAATCTAGATGATCTATGCAGCTGTTTAGATCTGCGGTTTCTTTTGAGTTTTTGCCCAGTTGATCTCTATAGTGGGGGGAGTGGTGTGTTAAAACCCCCAACAATTAATGTCTTTGGATCTATGTGGGATTTGAGGGAAAGTAGTGTTTCTTGGATAAATTTGGTTCCTCCATTGTTTGGCGAATAGATATTTAGAATGGTAATATCCTCCTGAAGGAGAGATCCCTTAATTAGTATGTAGCGACCTTCTTTACCTCTTTTCATGAATTTTAATTTGAAGTCTATTTTATCTGATATTAGCATTGCAACTCCGGCCTGTTTATGGGGGCCGTTTGCTTGGTAGTTTTTGCTCCAGTCTTTAACATTGAAAATTGTTTGTTTTTACGAGCAAGATGTGACTCCTGAGTGCAGCAGATAAAAAGATCTTGTTTTTTAATCCAACTAGACAGTCTATGTCGCTTATTTGGAGAGTTAATCGATTCATGTTGATAGATAGGATTGAGTGGTATTTGGGAGTTCCTGCCATGTTATCCACCTTCTTGGGGGCTGTGAAAACTGGATTCTTCCTATGGATCCTGGAATTTTATTTTGGGTGCAGTTTCTTCTCCTTTATTGTGGTCTAGTTGATTTTCTATGTATAGGACAACTTTAAAAATGTTTTGTAGGGATGGTTTGGTGGAGATGTATTGTTTCACTTTTTCTTTGCTATGGAAGGTTTTATTTGGCCTTCAGTGATGAAAGAGAGTTTAGCTGGGTACAGTATTCTTGGTTCATAGTTATTTGTATTTAGGGCTTGGCATATATCATTCCAGGTTCTTCTTGCTTTGATTGTCTCTGCTGAGAAATCTGAAGTGATTCTAATTGGTTTCCCTTTATAGGTGATTAATCTTTTCTCCTTGACAGCTTTAAGGATCTTTTCCTTGGTCTAAGTTGATCCTTTGAGGATTATAATGGGAGAGTGGGATGTCCTATTCTGGTCTGGTCTATTTGGAGTTCTAAAAGATTCTTGTATCTGAATAGGCCTATCTTTTTACATGTTTGGGAAGTTCTCTGCTAGGATCCTGTTAAACAAATTTCCTAGACCATTAACTTCTGTTTCTAGGTGCTCCTCTACACCCATTATCCTTAGATTAAGCATTCTGATCGTGTCTTCCAAGTGTTGGATAGTTCTGTAATAATTCTTGGACTTGTCTTGCATGGTTGTATGTTCTTTCTCTATAATATCTAGGCTGTCTTCAATCCCTGAATTTCGATCTTCTACACAGTCTAACCTGCTGTCAAGAATTTTACTTTGTTTTTTATTTCTTTTGCTTCTAATTGGTCAGCTTTGATTGGTCAAATTCTTTGTTGAAGCTTTGTTTTAGATCTTGTATGAACTTCTTTACTTGCTTAATTTTGTGTTCAGTGTTTATTCTCAAATCACTTAGTTGATTTGTTATGGCTTCCTTGGACTCCCAGTCCTTCTGTTGGGTTCCTTTCAGCAATCCCTTTGTGTTCTCCCTGAATTCCTTCAGCTCTTTGTTAATGGATTCCATCAATGCCTTTAGTGATCTTTGTGTATTCTCATCCTGCTCTCTCAATTCCTGTATTACTCTTTCCTTACGTTCCTCCCAGTCCCATTCCTGCCATTCCTGTAGTTCTCTTAGAGTATTCTCAGCCTCTTAACGCCGTTCCTGCCTTTCTCTTTGAATATTCTGAAGCTGCTCACACAAATCCTGTATCAGTTTTTGAGCAGCTTCCTCATGCTCATGATATTCCTGTATAAACCTTTAGATTGCCTCCTCTCTCTCCCTATCACGCTCATACAGAGTCCTTTGTAGGTTTTCAATCTTTTACTGCATTGACTTTTGTTTGCCTCCTCTCTCTCCCTATCACGCTCACACAGAGTCCTTTGTATGTTTTCAATCTTTTCATTTATCATGTTTGCCAGCAGTGTTTGTAGAGCTGTTTGGGAACGCTCCTCTGGATTATTCATTATCTGTTCTGTTTCCTGATTATCATGAGTGGGAATTGTGATACTCGTACTTGCAATTTTGCTTGTGTTTTTTCAGCTTACTCTGCCCATTTGGGATGAAAATTAAACCAGTTTTGTGCTAGAACTCTATTTTAATGCAAGCATCAACCAAAGTCTGAATTTGCACAGTCAATAGTCTGCAGATGCAATCTAGTTCAACAGATACATCTATTCAACATCAAACAACTATATATTAATGGGCTACGAGCCCCAAAGTAGAATTTGGAAAACCAGAAATTATTAGGGTTAGGGAGAGGTGTGGGTAAAAAAATATGAAAAAAGTGATGTGGGAAGGCACAGGGATAGTTAACTTAACTAAGTCATAATCTCAAAGCAGAAAATAGGTTGGGTAGGATGAACGTAAAGAGAGAAAAAAAAGAAGAAAGAGAAAGGGAAAAGAAAAGAGACCAGAAAAAATAGAAAAGTAAAAATTAATAATATTATGCAGAAACGAAAACAAACTATTCAGAGAAGAACATGAATATAATGAGAGGAAGGGAGGAATATAATGGAGATGTGAAAAATTAAAAATAAAAATACTTAAAATATTATATAGGTATAAAGAGGTAGTACTGCTATTAAGGAATTTAAGTCTTAGAGGTTTTGAATTGAGTAATAAATTTGTGGATTAAGTGTGTAGACAATGGGGGATAGAGTTTAATAGTCAACTACGGGTTTATCTGAGGATATGCAGGACAACAATTAAGTTACATAAAGAAGAACGAAAGAGAGGAAAAGGTGAAAAGGATAAGAAAGGAAGAAATAAGATCAGAAGTTAAGTAGAGCTAAACAAAAAACAAAAAGAAATTTTTTTAAAAAAAAAAGAAAGAAAAACGCAAGCAACACATGTATCCCTAAAATAAAAATTATAAGATGAAAAAAAAGTTACTAGAAAACAATTTTTTTCCAAAAAGTAAAAATTAAAAAAAAAGTTTTAGAGAAGAAAAAAAGATTTATAAAACATACCAAAAAAAAAAAGAAGAAAAAAAATTCTTTCATTTTTTGGGGAGGGGTGGGCAAAATCCCTTTTGTCTGTAACCAGCCTCTTGTTGGAGTCTCTGTTCTGCTTGTGTGCCTGTGGCTTGGTTGATTTCTTAAGTCAGTTTGTTTGAACAGGGAGAAAAATCCTCTGCTTTTCCCAGGATTTTGCGATAATCCTCCCAGGCTAGTTCAATGGGAGTAGGATCTGCTTTGAGTATCACAAAAGAGGGAGATGGCTTTTTCCTCAAATTTGGAGATGCTGTGATCAGGCTAGATTCTGGGTGGTGTTGAGGCCTTTCATCAAACAGTAGCTTTTACTGGGGGCTAGTTTGTGAGAAACTCACAGAGCCCAGCCTGGAGCCATTCTTAGCGTTTCTGTTTACTGAATTTCAATTGATTGTCGAGGCTGCTAAAGGGAAGGGCAGCCTCTGGCTCTGATTACCCGGTGAAGAAAGCCATTCCTGGGGCTGGTGCCCGAGCTGAGTGACTTTTCCCTGGATGTAGCTGAGTATGGCAGGTCGGCTTAGGTTCTTATACCTGCTAAATGACTCTAATTTTATTCCAAGGCCTTATTGGAGCTAACAACTCCACCAAGCTTTGTCGGTATGCAAGATGGAGATCTCCAGTACTGGGGGGGGTGGAGGGGTGGCTTTCCCTTCTTTGCTCCCTGAGGAGGAGTGAGGACGTCAGGCTTCTACTCATGCCAAGTCTTGGTTCCTGGGTCGTCTCTGCTCTGAGAACTGCAGGATGAAGATATACACTCCTTGTTGGTTCTTGCTGGTGTTGAGTAGAATCCGCTCGCCTGCAGTGTCTGGTTCCTTGGTCTTGGGCTCTCTGTGATTCAAGTATGGTGGGTTTGGCCAACGCTGTTACTGCTGCCGCGGTGGCGATGGCGGCTGCTGGCAAGAGCTCTTATCTCTCTCCTTGCCTGGATTTTCCTTCTCTGGCCTAACTCTCTGTCCTGTGATGGCACACTTTGTGTGATTCTCTGGCTTAGGACTGTTCACTGGAACTCTAAAACTGCTTTCTATGCGACAGCTTGTTTAGCTTCCAGCTTCTCCTCCACCATCTTCCGAGCCTTTCACTTCTAATATCACTGTTTGTCTCAAAATGCTTTAAATTCTACACCCTCTAAGGTGGGCATAGGGTTATACTGTGGAAATTTTCTCCTTAGAGAGTGAGTATTACCCTATTGTTTAACATAGACAAAGTACCTTGATACAGACACTGGGTGTATGCAAACAAGAAGTGATAGTTGAACAATGTTATTAGTAGTTTATAAAGATGAAATTGAATAGAGCAACTATGAACTCAAAAGGAATGTGCAAAAAAGACAAAGGCACAAAGTAGAATGTGTCAAGGAAATGCTGAAGTATAATTTCAAATTACGTACTCAAGTTTGAGGGTGTGTTCAAAGTACAGCTTCAGACAATGCAGTTGGATATCTTGGGCGGAAAACTGCTTTAAACTATTTTGGGATAACTCTACCAGTAGAAGTCCCTAACTCTGACTCTAATCACATCACAACATCATCAACTTAGGGACTATTTTCCAAGTGCAAAGTGCGAAAAAGAGGGCTCATCACAGTTAGTGTTCTGGTTGAAGTAATGGCATCACATAACTTTTCTTATAAGTCTTCATTTATTTTGGAGCTTTAAAGTAGGAAAAAGCCAAGTAAATATTTTGCATGTATCTAAATTAAGTGGGGCACATTATATTGATCTCTTTTCAACTGGGAAGTTATAGATTATGTCTTTTTATACTCTAACTTGAAACAATGGTCTCTTGTCAGTTATTTCTTCTCTTCGTCTTCTTTTGCCCTTCCACTTACATAATTTTTATTTAAAGAGACTTAATTGAGCTTGCATTTCTAAATTCATCAAAATTATCTGAATTTCTTCATATTTCTGGAAGCCTCCTAAAGCTTTCTCATGGTAATATTTTGTCACTACCATTTTTATCCTATATGATGTCTTCCTGCCTAACTCAGTGCAAGAAATACATTAGACTTATCCAGGTATCTCAACACTTGTACCACCATAAAAACTATCTTACTTAGAAATCGTGATTTTAGTATATCTGGGGAGGTGGCATCTGTCATTTTCTTTTTGGGTCCAGTCGTGGGGCCTGAACCCTGGGCCTGGGCACTGTCCCTCAGCTCTTCAGCTCAAGGACAGCACTCTACCACTTGAGCCACAGGGCCACTTCTGGCCTTTTCCTTTTTGCTTATGTGGTGCTGAGGAATCGAACCCAGGGCCTCATGCATGCAAGGCAAGCGCTCTACCACTGAGCCACCTTCCCAGCCCCTTGCATCTGTCATTTTTGAATGACCCTAATGATACTTACATGCAATCATGATTTAAACCAATATGCCACTCAGAAGATGAACAAATCCATTAAACACACACACAGTGGAATTCTAAGCTACCAATTCATAAGCAAATGGAAAGACTTGAAAAAATCCTACTAAGAAAAATAAGCAAGACACAAAGAAACAGATTCCATGGTTTTTCTCATGTGTAATAATTAAGTAAGGTCTAAGGTAGTCCTAGGGATGAGCAGAATGGCACAATAGCTATGTATAAATATACACATAAGAGGATGCTGAGCAAAATGAACTCCTAGACATGGAACCAGAGGTGTTTCTTTGTGGTTGTTGTTTTTATTGTACTATGTGATTTCTTTTTTCTTTTGTGTTTTCCCCTATGGTTTATTCCCTGCTGTATTTGATTTCAGTATCCTGTGTATTATGTACACATGTATCTTAATTTGGCAAGGGAAGAGGAACAACAAAATGGCGAGACAAAGGACAAAGGGCAAACCAATGCAACAGCAATACTCACAAGACAACATGTAGGATATTCACATTACAACTTGTGAGGGGTATTGGGGTGAAGTGAAAGTGTGAGAAAAATGAGTTATGGCATAAAAAGTTCGACTTGTTAGATATTCACTACTTTGCAATTACTGCAACCCCTTCTATATATCACCTTGACAATAAAATTAAATTTAAAAATAAGCTACATAAAATATAATTTCACTGTATTTCTATAGTAAATGATATTCTATATGTATTACATTTTTAAAACATGAACAATATTTGGCTTCTCATTTGAATTAATTGCCCCTTTCTTTTTCAGAGGGTCATCAACTTGAATGTAATCAAACTATACAAAATTCTCAGAATATACTTGCCATTATTTAAAAAAAATATTTTAGTATTGTCTCATACTAAATAGAAAATCAATTCTCTGGAAACTCCTAATTTTTAAAACTGAATATTTATTAAGAGGGCAGAATATATGTGTTCTACTAACTACTCATTTTCAAATTCTGAGCATGCCATACCAGAGACATTTAAAACAGTGCCTGTACGCATTTTATTTAATTCTTCAATAGACACAGTTTCCAATGGGGAATTACATATTTAAAGGTCAACAGAGAAACTAGCCACATTCTGGTAGAAGATAAAACCATGAAGTACCTATAATAATTAATTTCTCTAGAGTAAACATTTTTTCATCATAGTAAGCTATTATTTCAATGACAATCAATCCCAACATTTTATGCAGTAAAGTCATTCTAGCCCAACAGTTTACACTTTGTAAGCTGCACCTTAAAATTCCCTAAATTCACAGCATGACTAGCTTATCTCTATTGTGAAAAAAATTCTACACTTCTGCTAATATTATGCCTTTTCTATTGTGGAAAGAACACTACACTAAACTTTGCTGCATCGTTTTCCCTCAAGTGGTATTCTTCAGATCAGAAAACTTGAAAATATTATTTATACATATCTTTTCGTCTACCATAGATATTCAGGAGGCAAAGATCTGTATATTTTGGTTCAAAGCCCACCCAGGCAGGAAGGTTCCTTAGATTCTTATCTCCAATAAACTGCTCAGGAAGAGCCAGACACAAGTAACACTGAGGTTCAACTGGTAGAGCAGTATCCTTGAGCAAAAAACAGGCTCAGGGACAGTGCCCAGGCCCAGACGTCAAGCCCTAGGACAAACAAAACAACAAAAACAAAATGAAAACAAACCCCAAACCTAGCATTTTTCTCATTGTATACATAGATATATAAATAAGGAAATTTCTTCCTATGTTATGTACAGGTAGAAGAAAAAAGATTTCAAACAATAACTCTCTTCATACCATGTTACATCAAACTCTCAAAACATTGCTCTTTTTCTAAATTTATAAATTAATAGCTTCCATTTATTCTCAACTCTTTCTAGATTATTCACATTATCATGTTATACATGAACTGTTGGAATTAACTATTAACTAAGTCCTAATTACAACTCTCTTGAAAGAATATTCTAGACAAATAAAACGTCAAAATCATTTGTGAATTTGTAAATTAAAACTTCTACTTAAAAAGTATTTTGTAGTATCCTATAGAATATGAAATTACAAGCAAAAGATATTTATTTCAAATCTAAATTCTAATTTAGTAAGGTCTACAAAGTCCTACACTAGATAACTTTGCTGTTTCTCCAGGCTTAAGCTTTTGTAATCCTTCATTATTTCTTTGGAATCCAACAGAACGATGATAAAGTTTTCAAATATTTGGTTTGGAATCCTGACATATTTTGTATCTAGAAGTATTCTGTAATGAAGAGAACATTTAAAACATGACTGAGGATGAAATATGAGTTGCATTTCAATAAGAAACTTGACTTCTCAAAACATAATGACAAAATTAGACCAAAATTCCAACTGTGAATTCCTTTCTTGTTCTTTGGTTGGTTTTACGGAGGCAAAATTATACTACCTAGTCCAGGGAAGGTATTACTATTTAATCCACTCTCTAATCTCCTGTATTAGTCTGAGTGCTAGAATTCCAGACTTCTATCACATTGCCCTGCCATATTTTCTTGGCTTATTAAATCGAGAAACATACTAGTAATTCTGAACTTCTCCAATGATCTTATCCACGACTGACTGCTCAAACTGTTCTAACATTTGACACAGGATATGAACATTTTCAGATGCACCTGCAGGGGTCTCTGATTCATTCTTCCATGGATCCAATCCATTTAATAATTATTACTTGACTCTTTTACTATCTCTGGTCACTACCTATGTAATAGTCTCAAGCTTTTGGGGGGAAAGTTCACTTGACGACTTTCTAATATTAAAAATTATCACTTGATTCTAGTCTTACTCAGGACATATTTTCTATTATTTTCTAACTTTTCTACACATTGTGAGAGTTGTTTCATATGTGTGTTTGCACATATAAGTGCTTCTGTGCGTATGTAAATGTTTGTATGTATGTATGCAAAAACTTCAGGCTATTATTCAGCACTATTGCTCATAACTAGTATCCCATCACTTGAGCCATTCGTCCAATGCAGCTTTTGGCTGGTTAATTATAGGTAGTGTTGCAAAGACTGTTCTGCTGAGGCTGGATGCAAACTGAACTTTCCAGACTCTTTTACATTCTTAGTTTTTATTTTTTCCAGGAGTATGGTTTTAAACTACAAACATTTTTGTGAATGTAAAGTCTAACCTGTAGCCTAGATTTTAACTCAAGAATTCATACAAAGATAGATGAACACACACATTACATATCCTGAGTGTACATTGCTAGAAATGTGATCTTAAGCCTGGTACTGGTGGCTCAAACCTATAATCCTAGTTACTCAGGAGGTTGAGATCTGAGGATTGCAGTTCAGATCAAGCACCAGTAAGAAAGTTTTCTGAGGCACTTATCTCCAATTAACCACCAGAAAACTGGAATTGGCACTGTGGCTCAAATGGTAGAGCTCTAGCCTTGAGCTGAAGAGGGGAAGGACATTGCCTAGGCCCAGAGTTCAAAACCTACAACAATTAAAAAAAAAACAAAAAAAAGAAAAATAAATGTGATCTTATCCACCAGTTCATTGCTGCTATATTTCCTACTCTCTCAACATGGCCTTTTTTTCCAGTTGTCTATGCTCTTATATCTGACTTGTTTTGGAACCAGAATTACTCTTCTCTTCTACTTTTTACAAATTTGCATGATTAGCTACCATGATTTAGATCTAGTAGAAAAGAAGATTGGCCTCATCCTTCATGTTCCACTTAGTAGTAAAGCTTTCCCTATATAACTCCCATAGATCTACATACTGGCCTTGGATTTATTGTTTCAAAGTTGTCTTATTTGAAGAGTCTTCTATAGTGTATTGAACCATTATACTTAAGCACAAAACTTCTTTTTCTCTAATTATTCGTATTGTTTCTCCTACTTCTAACTTATGTACACTTGGGAAATAATGCACAACACACACACTCACAAAAAAATGTTTCTGAGAACATTCTTCCCACATAAAATTGGTCTTAATTACAGACCACTTAGGAAATTTTGAACTTAAAGTATTCCAGGATTTTTTTCATGGTTTTTTTATTGTAAAAATGGTTTAAAGAGGGGTTAGAGTTACATAAGAAAGTTAATGAGTACATTATCTATCAAGCGTTGTTACCTCCTCTTTTGTATTTCTCCTACAATCCTTTTCCTCCCTACCAACCCAACTCTCTTTTCCCCTGCTCAAGTTGTAAAGCGAATTTTCTACATAGTGACTTGTACAGCTCATTGTTACAATAGGTCATACTGTATAATTGTTTAAGCATTTTGTTATTTCCCTTCCCCTCCCCGCATTATAAAAATGTATATGCAAGATGCAGGTCGCTGACAATAAATATAGTGAAAACAGGGGTTATATACCATGGAAGAAGAAAATAGAAGAGAAACAAAAAAATCGCATACTACATGTTAGATACATTAAAAAAATAGCAAGAAAAAGCAAGTTGTGTCCCTATCTTGGGTTCCATTTCACTTAACATCATCTTATATGGCCATATGTACATGAATAAGGTTTTATAAGCCATGCAAATTCCATATTTTCTCGCTATGAAGTTATCTCTGAAACACATGTTACCTCATGTCCAAAGATATACTTGTGCTATTTCAGTGAAGCCAGAAAACATTCATTTTACCTAGAGCAGCACCATGGATTGTTACTGGAAGTAAGTGGAAGGAACTGTTATTGCAAGTGGAAACTGATTCCAAGAGAGGAATTGAACATAGAAAAATGACAAATTTCAAGGTAATTTGTGCTGTCCTTTTTACGGTACAAGAAAAGAATCCAAGGCCTGAAAGAAACTCTGTCCCTGACTTTTTCAAGTTTGTCCTTTACTTATATAAAACTTGTCTGTAAACTTCTAGTTGAGAGTATAACAAAAGTTAACAATATGCCATTTGAAGGCCAGCATAAAATAAAAGGCAATAACTTTGTTTTAAAAGTGTTCTCCTGCAAAGAAACAAAGATATGGGGGTTTTAAAGAGACTTATGCACGGATATTTCACTCCTGAGATGATTCTCCTGTTGCAGGAGTCAGTTACCCAATTCTTTAGTCTCGTCCTGAGTTCTCCATAGCAATAAGGATTCCAAAAAGCAGGATCCAGTGAGTACGATCAGCAAAAGGAGCCTCTTCTCAAACCAATGCTTTAAGTATGGTCACAAAGAAACAGGTGGTTTTTTTCATTTGCTTGTTTGTTTGTTTAGTTTGTGCTGGTTTTGGGGCTTGAACCTAGAGGGTGGAACCTGTCCCAGTACAGTTGTCTTTCCTGCCCACCTGCCCCCAAAGCTAGTACTCTATTGCTTGAGCCTAAACTCCACTTCTGGCTTTTTTAGTGTTTAATTACAGATAAGAGTTAGACAGACTCTCCTGCCTGGGTTGGCTTTGAACTGAGATAGTAATAAATCCAAGTGACTTCAACTGTACGGACTTCTCTTTTTTTAATTTTTATTTATTTTTTATTGTGAAAATACTGTGCAGAGGGGTTACAATTACATGGGCAAGATAATGAGTACATTTCTTATCAAGCATTGTAGCCTCCTCCTTTGTTTCGCCTTGGATTTCTCTTTTGAACTAAGAAATATTAGATGAAGTTTATTATAAATCTAATATTTGACAATTTTTAAAAGAAGAGAATATGTCCAGCAAAGAAACCATAACTTAAATAACTCAACAAAAGTAGGTGCACTGAATCATTTTGGAATAATTTTTTTCTAATTGGGAAGATTACTATTGACTTTGTCGTTCTTTTCGGGGAAAATTAAAGTCATATTTGCCCTTTTTTGTTGGTCATGGGTCTTTAAGTCTGATACTGGACCCTCTCCTTCAATTCTTCAGCTCAAGTTGAGCACTCTGCCACTTTTGGTACAGTACCACTTCTGGGTTTCATGTGGTTAATTAAAGATCATGGACCTTCCTGACCAGGCTGGTTTATAACCACAATCCTGTGTTCTCAATTTTCTGAGTAGCTAGGATAACAGGTGTGAGCCACCAGCATCCGTCTTATATTTGCATTTATGTGCACTTATTGACACTATGTAGACAAAGAATGGAAATTTGAATCAAATGATGACATTGCAACTTTTTAGAAAAATCGAGGTAGCAATAAATTTATCCCCCTTTTTCATGTTGTTACATTAATGATTCATGTGTTATGGGACTCTTACATTAGCATCTTCTTCTGTCTGTATTTGTCGACTTAATATCAGAAATTGTTCATAGAGAAATATAAAAGACTGAGATTTTTAGAAAGCAAAGGAGTTCAGGTATGAAAGTACAGCATAGAAGGATATACAACTTATCACACAGAGATAAAGAATTAGCCTAATTACTAGAATGCTAAAGGCAATGAGGAATAAGCCTAGTTGATGACTAGTTCTTTAATAACCAGAAATGGTTCCCTAGAACATTTTGTGGTATCACTTAGTTATTACCATTTATTCCTTCCATCTGGAGTTATTCCTTCTCTTCTGTAAAAACTATAATTAGCCTCTGCCTTTTTGGTGCCATGACTTATCAAAAAGATTCCCAAATCTCACTTATACTATCCTTCTGATTGTGATTAGCAGTGACGACTCAAAAACCTGGAATCTTTGAATTTCCAGAATTAATCTTCACCTGACATCTAAGCACATTCCTGGCATTAATTGCCGTGACTTGATGAACAAAAGTTTTTGTTTTTTTTTCAATATTGTATACTAATATAGGTAAAGTACATGAATTAGGGACTATTGTCAGGTATGAGTATGAAGGAGAAATTATATATTCCAAGTATGAGTTGTTTATTTTCCATTTACTAACTAAATATTTGTTGTTGTTGTTGTTGTTGTTGTTTTGCCAGTCCTGGAGCTTCAACTCAGGATAGGGAATTATTCCTCAGCTATTTTTGTTGTTGTTGTTCAAGGCTAACCCTCTACCACTTTGAGACACAGCACTATTTCCAGTGATTCTTTGTCTGTTTATGTGGTACTGAAGAATCGAACCGAAGTTTTCATGCATGCTAATCAATCACCGTACTGTGAAGCCACATTCCCAGAGCCCTAAATGACTTTCTTAAGATTGGCATTACTTTTTCATTCCGTAACTACGTATCATAATTTTAGCCAGAAATTTTTGCTAGAAAAGGACATTGAACACAATATTGAGTCCAGTAAGGCTAGGTGGACAATGAATAACCGTCACGATCTAGCCAGAGCACAGAGGGGCTTACCTCATGGAGCTGGAAAAACAGACTGAGCAAGACAACTCCTGACCCACAGCCCACCTCCAGAATGAGAAGGCCACATTGGTTCCAGCCACATGGGGATGCTGGGCCACCTCCTCTAGCACCCATTAAATAAGTTCTTCAGAGAGAGAGAGAGAGAGAGTCAGAATTACACTTAAGCCAAGTGCTGGTACCTAAATACACAGGGGGCTGAGATATGAGGACCATGGTTTATAGGCAGCCTGGGCAGGAAAATCTGTGAGACTCTTATCTCCAAAGAATCACCAGAAAACCAGAAGTGGTGCTGTGACTCAAATGGTAGAGCGCTAGCCTTGAGCTGAGGAGCTTGGGGACAGTGCCCAGGCCCAGAGTTCAAACCCTACGACTGACAAAAAGTGGACTTAGCACCACAAGAAGTGGACTGAATAGCACCCATTTTCTTAGGGAGCATGGCAGAAAAGTCAGGCTGAGCTTCCTGTCAGCTCTCTTATTTTATTTTTTGGTTTTTTTTATTATGAAAGTGATTTTCCAAGGGGTGGGTTACAGTTACATGAGTAGAAGTACTTTTTTTTACAGTGTTACCACTTCCTCATTTTTTCCTGCTTCCCCCAACCCTGATATCCCCTTTCCCCAAAGTTGTAAAGTTCATTTCTAACATAGTGCTTAGTGTATATCACTGTTGCTTTGGTTAATCTTTGTCCGACTATTTCTGTGATTTCCCTTCCCTTCCCCAAATCAGATAAACTTATGTATAAGACAAAAGGTACAGAAATCAAAAACAATGACTACAGGGAATAATCCAAAGAGGAAAAAGTAAATCGAAATAACTAAAAGCAGTTCTCTATACAATCATCTTGTGTCCATTTCTTGGAGCTCATTTCAATAAGCATCATTTTCTATGGTGACATGCATATAACTATTGAGCTGTTGTGATCTTTTATAGGAATATCCTAAACATATTCTAGTTTTTTTAAATGAGTGAAAACATGTATCCTATAATTCTTTGGATGTGGCTTGTTTGATGTATTATGTTTTCCAAGTCTTTCCATTTCCTTACAAATGGGGCAATGTCATTCTTTCTGATGGAAGCATAGAATTTTGTTGTGAATATCTATGACATTTTCTTGATCGATTCATCTACTGAGGGGCATCTGTGTTGGTTCCATATCTTAGCTATGGTAAACACTGCTACAATTGACATAGTTGTGATGGTAACTTCAGTATGGCCTTGTCTGTGGTCATTTGGGTAATTGTCCAGGAGTGGGATTGCTGGGTTATAGGGGAGATCTTCTGAGGAACCTGTATACTTCTTTATGGAGTATTTGAACAAGTTTACATTTCAACCCATTTTGTAGTAACATTCCTGTTTGGCTATATTCCCACCAGACCAGCCTCTGTTATTGTTAGTTTTCTTCATAATGGCCATCAAACTGGGGGGAGGTGGAATCTCAATGTTGCTTCTATTTGTATTTCTATGGCCAGAAATGTTGCATATTTCTTCATGTTTCAATTGGCCATTCATATTTCTTCTTCAGAGAGGTCTCTCTTTAAAACTTTAGCCCACTTATTAAGAGGGTTGTTTCTTTGAAGATTTGTTTTTGGGGGGAGTTAACTGCTAGGGCTCTAAATATATTTGAGATGTAAGGCCATTGCCTGTTGCAGAGCAAGTAACAAACTTCTCCCAATCTGTGTGCTTTCTATTTATCTTTCTATCTATGTAAGTTCTCTTCTTAGATTTGGTATGGGTCTATCAATTCTGTTAATTTATTGAAACAACCAATTCTGTTTTGTTGATCTTTTTATGTTTTAGTTTGTCTTTATTTGGTTATTTCTGATTTATTTATTTTTATTTGTTTCTGTCTTCTGCTTTGGGTTTGGCCTTGTTCCTGTTTTCAAGAATTTTCAGGTATATAATTAAAATAAAGACTTCAGATTTCCCAAATTGCTTGATGTAGGCACTTAGAGCTATAAATTTTCCTCTAAGTACTGCATTTACTGTTTCCCAGAGGAGTTGGTATATTGTGTGTTCAATTTGTTAAATTTCAGAAACTTTCAGATTTTCATTCTAATGTATTCAGTGCCTCACTGGTCATTCAGCAATGTGTTGTTCAGTCTTCATGGGTTTGGGAACTTTTTTTTGCTTTAGCTTTTTTAATTCTAAGTTTATTCTGTTGTGGTCTGACAAGATATGGGAATTCAAATAATTTTTCTTTCAATTTAGATAGAATTTCTATGTGATATAGGATATGTTCTATTTTGGAGACGCTTTCATGAGCTGCTGCGAAGAATGTGTATACTGATGCTGAATGTATATTTTGTAGATGTCTGTTAGGGCTAGGAGTTCAATGTAGTTATTTAGGTCTTCAGTTTCTTGGTTGAATTTTTCCTGGATGACCTATCCATGCATTTCAATGATGTGTTGAGAAATGTTTTTAGGTTAAGTAATATTTGGTTGATGAAGTGGGGTGCTCCAGGCATTGATACTTAGACTTGATATATCCACCTAATGGAGATGTGCCTTTATCAATATATAATTTCTCTTCCTAGTAATTTTATTTTGAATTTTATTTTATGTTAGAAATTCTACTGTGGCCTGTTGATGGTGTTCATTTGCTTGAAGATTTTCCTTCCAGCCTTTCAGTTTGAGTATGTGTTTGTTTTTGTCAATAAAATGTGTCTCTTGTAGATATTACATGCATGTGTCTTGTTTTATTATACTACTATTTAGTCTGTTTTCTAATTGGAAAGTTAAGTCTATTGATATTGAGAGTTAAGTCTGTGAAATATCTCATAAGTCCTGGTATGTTATTGACCTGCTATTAGGCTCTGTGTCTCATCTACTCTTAATATATTTACCTTGTTCACTGGTAGGGAGCATTTTATATAACCAGTTCCTGTTCTTCATGATCTTCTCTATGTAGGATATATTTGATTAACTTCTATCCTGCTGATTTGGTGGAGATACATTGTTTCAAGATTTCTTTGTCATGAAATATTTTTATATATCCTTTTAATGTAAAGGAGAGTTTGGCTTTGGACCATATTCACGGTTGGTAGTTGTTTGCCTTTAATGTTTGTCATATATCATGTGAGGCTCCCCTTTTTACCATATCAGCTAAGAAATTTGTATTTATTCTGACTGTATATCCTTTATATAATCAGTCTTTTCTCCTGACAGATTTAAGAATCCCTTCATTGATGTCTAGTGATCCTCTAATGGATTATGATGTGATGATGGTTTGTTCTGTTCTGGTATACTCTGTTTGGTGTTCTAAAGGCTTCTCTTATCTGAATGAGCCTCTCTCTTTGATTTCCTTGTCTTACAATTGGTTATTGTTTTAGGGCTTCTATCTCCTTATTAAAGCTTCATTTTAGGTCTTGTATGGATTTTCTTTACAACATTTTATTTGGTGGGGGCTGGGGAGGTATGTGTTTTAGCTGTGTCTTCTCTCATATCTTTTAACTAGGCATCCATTTTTCCCTTGGACTCTCTTGCCTTCTCAGAATTTATTTTTCTTTGTGTTTGGAGTCTCCATGAATTATTTTGCTGATCTTTGCTTAGTCTCATCTTGTTCACAAATTTCCTTGTAGAGGTTTTGTACCTTTTCATTAATCACATTTTTCAGCAGTATTTGTAATGTATTTTGAAAAACATCTTCTAGATAATTGATTGTTCTAATGCCCGTTCATTTACTGTGTGAATTATATTACCTTGGTATGACTTTTCTCATAGTTTTCTGATTTGTTCTGTCCATTTGAAGTATTTCTTGGCTTTCATTTGGGGATCTATGATCTTAATAGGTGACTATCTATGTTCTTGGATGATTTGTCAGGTGTTGCTTTGGTCTTCTGTTGTGATTTGTTTTTCTGGAATTAGGCTTTTGTCTAGACCATTAAGTGTAGGAGAAGAGATCAGTTGTGAGAGATGTTGTCAAATTAATACTTGTGGTTCCAACGACAGTTCCGACTATCCAGTGGGAAGGTGAATTGTCTCTATGTTTATATGTGACTGTCTCTCTGTTCATGATTTTTTCCCAAGTGACCCTTTCATTTCCACACTGCAATTGTGTTTTTGAATATGTTGGCCAACACAGTCACAGCATTCACCTTCCTGGCTGGGTAACTTTTCATAGATTTCTGTTTTCTTGTGAAGACAGTATAAAATATTCTTTTGAATTGTATATCTATATATAATTATACCTAACTTGGTGTGACACTCTAGAAGTGGAGTACCTTCTAGGACTCTAAATCTCTGTTTCATTAGAGAAATCTAGGGTAATTTTCTGTTGTTATTCTCCCACTGTTTTTCCTCTTCCTCTGGTTCATTTATTATATTGTGGATTTTTTTCACATAATTTAGGATTTGTGATGGTTGTATCAAGTTATTTTTGTTTTTCTGTTTGTGTTACCTTTACATAGTGATTTCAGGCTTGTATGAAGAGACAGTAATAATATGAAATGTGAAGAGCTTAAAGCTTAAAGAGGCACAATGAAGGCCTAAGTAACTCCATTACAGGCTAGCAACCATCTTGTGAGGTATGAATTATGAAAATAACCATGGGTTGGACCCAGAAATGTCACAAAAAGAAAAACAATTCCTGGACAACTGAGACATAAATAATCCTTTGAAAAGCCACAAGAATTTTCTCCAAATGCATTCACCAAACATTGGGTGGCTATGCAGGACACGGTGACCCAGTGGCCAGACACTTCCTGTCAATAACACCTCAATAATATTAGCCAATCACATATGTATAGCTTAGTTTATTAAAATGTTAATCAATCATGTAATTTCTCATGTAAAACTTCCATAAAGTTGTTTGTTTAATACTATAAAAACTGTGCTGATTCTATGCTTGGGGTCTCTTTGTGTCATGGGTTACTGATTGCACAGAGCACCAGCCTGGAGATTGCAAATAAAAGATGCCTTTGTTACTTGCATTGGTCGAGGTCTCTGGTGGTCTTTGGGGGGTCTTGAGTCTAGGTAAAACAAATGTAAGTTATTACATTGAAAGAAAGAGTGCAGACATTTTAACCCATTTGCTACAATTAAATTAATATAAAGCAAAGCTAATTAACTCTTATTTACTCTTCAGAGGATGAGTATAATACTCTTGGATATCTTGGAGGAAAAGACTTTAGACTGATTACAACTGATACCTTTCACTGAAATTATTGGCTAAACATTCTCCTTCAGAAAGGCAAATGCTCCATTTTTTTCATATTAGTATTATAAAATCATAACATCTGCATGTTGAATTGATTTCCTCTGCTATTTTCAATACCATTCTTCATCTATTAGGTATCTAGGGCTTGGAATGACCCGTTCCTTAAAATACGTACATTGCTTATATTGTGATATATATCTCAGTAATATTAATATGAATTTCTCTCTGAGTCTCATCTTGAGACTACATTCATATGTAATTTATTCAGTCCCAAGCAAGAAACCTATTTTATTCTTTTCTATTCTTTAAACAATAAATCTATTTTCTTTAGAAATGCGTTCTAAAGAAAATATGTTCTTTTATATTGTTCCAGTAAACATCATTTATTTCTAGTACTTTTACTGAAATAAATATAAAGTATGGAACATGGAGACAATCCCCCCCTTATCACTTTAAAGTATATCCTTGGGGACTATTTTATATATATAAATAAAAAAGTGCAATGCACATGTTTATACATGAATCATCTAATGGTTATGTCAATTAGACACAAGAACTATCATACCACATCAAGTCTCAATTTACTTAAAGGCACCAACATATTAGTGTTCATGAATATCACTCATCTTTAGAAAATGACAAGTCACAACAAAGTTTATATTTCAAATTTAAAAAATAAAAATTACACCCAGGTTTGATGTGAATATCCTGTTTCCAGGAAAACAGTTAATCAGCAAACAGGGAAACAAAAAATAAGGGCTTGTCATATAGAAAGAAAGATGTAAAAGCATACTGTCTTATTTTAAGATGTTACATACATGCAAATGGTGTCATTTATTCAAAGATACTATAAAAATTCATGAGCTGATTTGTGATCAGAAGTGAGAGGTAAGCAAAGTAACTGAAAAACTGTATTTGTAAATATTGCTTTCAATATATGATTACGTTATCAATAAATACGCCTATAGATGATGATTTTGTATCTGTAACACATATCCAGTATTCTACATTTTAGACATACCCCCATTCTCGTACCTCAGTTCTTGATCAATATTCTTCTACTTTCATGATGTCAATTGCTACTATAGTAACAAGGTGGGTGTTCTCTTGGTTTCTACATCCAATAAATTTTAGTATTTTGCAACGGTGTATAAACTCATGGAGTTAGACTGGGATGTGAAGTTTCAGGATACTCTATTCAGGGTATTAATTGGCCTGAAGCAGGCAGGAACCTATTGTGAATACACAGACACTCAGTATACTAAGAATTAGGGACTTGATCTCGGGGAAAGATAAAGGTCTAAGAAAGATCTTGAAGCTGAGATAAAGCAATGCAGCAAACATCAATCAACTATCATTACAAGGGAATGGAACATATCTTTGATGTGTCTGGGTGGCAGTGGTGTGTGTGTATGTGTGCTTGTTTGTGTGTGTGTGTGTGTTTGTGTGTGTGTGTGTGTGTGTGTGTGTGTGTGTGTGTGTGTAGAGTTTTAGTGTGGCTTCTATATTTACAGTCCGTAGAGCATTAATTGTTAAGGAGAAGGTGCCCTTACCAGAGCTCTGATACCATTGTCATCACTTTTTACTGCAAAAAAAAAAAAAAAAAACACTTGCTTAATCTCTAATTAAAAAGGGAAAAATAAACTAACATCTTTCATGATAGTTTTGAAAATTAATTGACAAATTGAAGGCCAAAGGGAGAAATTGGAGATTAATATAATCTTTTTCCTCACTTCTGATTATTAAACTGTAATAGCTGTGATTTTCAGGAATGTCTTGTAATGTACTTACTGCTTAATTACTAATATTTTTAATAATATGAAACATATGATAGAGAAATAGATCAGCCAGCAAGCACAAAGACCTAGTGATAAGATCGAGCTTTTGAGCAGGGTTGCCACATCTTTTACTAAAACAATTCCTTCATATGAATTTCAAAGTTTATGGCTTTTCCTGTGTGATTAAAAGAAAGAAAATACTGTAGAAACAAAAATTCCTGTTCAGCCAAGTAGAAAGTGCTCATGTTCTCGTCCTCATGGTGCAAATTTCCATTCCATAAAGACTCTCTGTTAGAGTGCTTTCATTTAATATACTTCAGCACATCATATTTCCCTGTTGGAGACAGGAAAAAAAGATAAATTTGTTTGAATATTATCTTACGTAAGTTAGTGTGTACTGGCATGATTTGTATAATTACAGAAGTTTGTAATAAATATAAGTAGGGATCATGTCACAACTATAAAATATAATTAAAATCACATAAGACTAGAAGTTACAGAATTTTGTGCATGAAAACACACATTAGATTAGTTGCAGAATTTCTATTTTGAGACAGACTTTATATTAAAGTATAAAGCACTTTACTAAGGGTTGAAACATTTTATTGAAAAAAATATATTTCTTAGAGATATTTTTGCTTCATATTTTAAGAAGAAAAATGGTCCCAAAGTAATTATTTTCAAAAAATTATTTTCCTGTTTCCATGTGATTAACCTCCAAATTAGAAATCCAGATATTTAATTTAATTTAAATTAACCAAAAATATTTATTGAGTATATGAACCTTCTGCTCTCTACATTCTTCACACTAACTTTACCAAATATGATGAGTCTGAAATAATCAGTCTCTTTGTGACCTGTGTTGATTTTATTTACAATGTGAGCAAAATCTTTAAAAAGTGGTATTTAGTTTAGCTTAATTGCTCTGAAGAGACAATAAAGATGTAATCAAAGGCTAAAAATGATAAGATTTAATTTTTAGAACTCAGGAAATGTTTTTTGACCACACTGGCTACTGGAACCTTTGCAACAACCTCATGAGATAATTTATGTTGATGAAGCAAAAATCCCAGTGGTTAGACATTTACGAATACAAAAATTGTGTCATTCTGAATATGTAGAGCTACGTATCAAACATAGAAATTTTAGCTTTTAAATACTTGAATATGCTAATACATTTAATTCCAGGTTAAATACTTGTTCTGAAAGGAGATAAAATTGCATTTATTTTGAAAAGTAAACCTAAGTATTCATTTGAATGAAAGACAATGTTTAAACATCACTCCGTAAAGAAACAAGATGTACAGTTAGTTGTTTTTCATGCCAATTATGTTCTCTAAAATAACTAGATTAGTAAACCTAAATCATTGCTTCATAAATAGAAATTTAGTTTCCTAAAATTCATGACTATAACTTTTTCTCAATTACTAAAAAACTATTTTATGATTTTTTCATGGAATCTTATTTGATATATTATTATTCATTAAGTTAATAATTGACCAATAACAATATAAAATATGCATGAACAAAGTTTATCTAACACAAGTATTTTATTCACAAGACATATCATGGCTCTCTTAAAAAATACTAGACGGCAGTGTGTTCTTTATTAATTTTTAGTTATTTTGTTAATGGTTATTAATTGTCAGAAGTGGCAATTCCATAATATGTTTAAAGCATTTGATTATACTCCCTCCCTCTATTTTCTTTTCATTACTTCTTCTTCCAAACATATTCTGCATTTCACATAAAATTACATCTTTATATATGCACATATAATCTAATTTGGAAACATAATTAAGCTAAACTGCAATTTAATTCAAGTTGGATAGTGAATTAACAGGATGAATAAAAACTTGAATATTTTTATTGACTTCTGAATTTAGCTATCATTATTATTATGGTTATGTTTAGGATCCCAGACAAAATTAGAATTAAGGTTAGTGAAATAGATTCAATACAGGATGACTCATTGCAACATGATACTCAGAAGACCCTTTGTTGAAAATGGACTTTACACCAAGGGGAGGGAGTAGTAAGGGAGGGGGGTAGTAGGAGAACAACAAAAGAAGGGTGTAACAGTCCTCAACAAGAAATATACCCATTACCTTACTCGTATAACTAATCTGTCTTTAAAGCATCTTTACAATAAAATAAAATTTAAAAAAATAATAAAGATGGGCGTCAGTGGCTCATGCTTTTAATCCTAGCTACTCTTGATGCTGATGTCTGAGGATCGGAGTTCCAAGCTGCCCAGGCAGGAAAGTCTGTGAGTCTCATATCTCCAATAAACCACTAGAAAACCATAAGTGGCGCTGTGGCTTAAGTGGTAGAGCACTCGCCTTGATCTGAAGAGTGGAGGGACAGCGCCCAATGCCAGAATTTAGGCCCCATGACCGACCAAAAAAAAAAAAAAAAAGAAAGAAAAAAAAAAGAAAAAGAAAACCTGACAGGAAATAGAAAAACACTTAAAAAATGTAGGCTCAAAATGCAAGTAAAATTTAGACCTACACGCTGAGCAAGAGAATACAAGTGCAATAGAGGCTTGCTATTAACATTATAATTCGGTTATATGTAGATTTAGGATTAGGCAAGGTGTTCCAGTTAGAGCTGCGGTTAACATGAGAAAAAGATGTAAGATATAAAAGGGTGCAAAACTGCACCATATTTTAAGAGGAATGAATGGCATCAAGTTTAGAATGAATAAAAACCAGTGTCTGTGTTATTTTAAAAATTCAGACATAATTTGGCTTAAAGGGTGAATTAAATTTTGTTCTCATTAGGTTTAGGCAAGGATAAGCTTTAGTCTAAAATTTAGTTTTCCAATAAGAAGTAGAAACAAAAAAATGTGTGATTGAATAGAATCTAGACAATTTTCCTTACAGTAACTATGTGGTGTTAAGTCAGATTATAATTAGGATTAGGTTTCTGGTTAAAGGGGGTTGAGAATAGGATAAATAAATTGGTTAAACTAGTTTCTCGTGCCTACTATCCTAGCTAGTCAGGAAGCTGATTTCTGAGGATCGCAGTTCAAAGCCTGCCATGGCAGAAAGTCCATGAGACATTTATCTCCAATTAACCACCAGAAAACCCAAAAGTGCTGCTGTGGCTCAAGTGGTAAAGTGCACACCTAGAGCTAAAGAACTGAGGGATCATGACCTAGAGTTCAGGGATCATGCCCAGGCCCAGAGTTCAAGCCCCACGTTGGACAAAAAGAAAAAGAAAAGAAATGTATTAAATGTTAAGTAAATCTGAACTTATTTTAGGTTCTAGGATTTCAGGAAAAGCTTGGATATTGGAAGTATAATGTATTTCATAATATCAGGATTTGAGATCAATGGATATAATGATTCCTGTTAAGGAACAAGATAGATTCAGAGTTAAGAGTGAGAAAATCTATAGGGTTTAGGAAAACCTGCAATTTATTTCAAGAATTACAGGTGGAATTTCAGTAATGATGACACAAAACAAGCATTTTTCATAAATTTTAGATGTGAGATACCGTTAGTGTCAAGGATATGGTTACGATTCTAGCCATGATTTGGTTTAGAGTGAAGGAGGAAAAAAATGAGAGTCAAATTGAAGGTAAATTTTAGAATAAGCCTGGCAAAAATTAGAATGAATGTGAACTAGAGTATTGCTATTAATATTAGAATCTACTTGCAATTAGGGTTATGGTTATTCTCAATGTTCCAGTTAAGATTAAGTGTAGGGTTAGAAAATGACTAAGATATTGGAAAAAAATGGAAACCTATTTTTGGAAGGCTTATTTGAATCAAGTTAGGATGAGTGAAAACTAGTGTACTTGTGTTAGTGTTAGTATTGACATATAATTTGGATTAACATTAGGGTCAGTATGAACTGTGCTATGAATAGGAAAGTTTTAGTATAATATTCAGTTTTCACTAACAAGTGGAAGCAAAAATATGAGATTGAACAGTAACTAGACCATTATCATTATATTTATTTCTCAGTGATCATTCTTATAATGATTAATGAGAGTTTTCCAACCAGGTTTAGGTTGAGAGTTAGAGTTAATTAATGGACTAGATGATAAGTAAATCTGATATTGTTTTAGGTCACAGGGGTTCAGGAAAAGGTGGGATCATTGGAAACTGCAGTATTTTTCCTGATAAGAGAATGTGAGGACAAATAATATAATGGTTCATATTAGGGAACAAGATAACTTCAGAGGAAGAGTCAGAAAATTTATGGGAATTAGGGCAAACTGAAACTCATTTCCAGAGTGCAAACTGGAGTATTCATTAGAATGAATAAAAACAGAGTATTTTTCTTAAACATTAGAATTGGACTATCATTAGGGTGAAAGTTAGGTTTCAGTTCCAGCTGGAGTTAGTGTTAGCATTAGGGAAATGGAAAGTTTAGGGTCAAACTGAAAGTAAATCTTCGAATAACAAGTCTAATTAGAATTAGGATGAATGTGAAATAAGAAACTGCTAATAATATTAAGATTAGGGTATGGTTAGTGTGAGTGTTAGCCTCAATATTCCAGTTAGGTTAGGGTTACAAAAATGGCAAGATAATGAATAAAACTACAAACTATTTTTAGAGAGATGAGTTAAATCAAATTTAGGATGAATAAAAACTAATGTATTTTTATGACCTTTAGAATCCAAAGGCTATTAGTTCTAGGGCTAGGGTTGCTTGTCTAGTTCAGGTTAGACTTAGGCTTAGGGAAGGTAAGCTTTAAGGTAAAACTGAGTTTTCTGCTAACACTTTCAAGTAAAATAAGTGTGAAATTTAACAAAAACTACAGAGTTTTCTTAAGTTTCCTATCCAGGGTTCAATAGGATTAAATTTAGAGTTAGGTTTCTAGTAAGGTTTAGATATATAGTTAGGGTTAGGAACTAGAGTAGATTTTAAGTAAACCTGCAACTTCTTTTTGGAGATAGAGGAGTTCAGTAAAAGTTAAGATCAGTGGAAACTACGGAAGTTTTCATGATATGAAGATTTGAGGTTAATGATTCATAATAGGGAACGATTTCAGAGTCCAAGTCAGGGAATCTGTAGTATTTGGAGCAAAGTGCAAATCATTTCAAAGACAATGAGTATCTGTTAGGATATATTTTCCATTAATTTTAAGATTGGGTTACTATTATCATCAAGGTTACTCTAAGGGTTCTGTCCAAGATTTGAGTTAGGATTAGGGAAATGGAAGATTGAGAACTTGAGTGACTTACTTCCCCTGTGTATGTAAATGCACTATTCTAAGGCTTGAACTTTAGGATTGGGTTCTGCCCCTGAGGTTTTTGCTGTAGGCTAGCATTCTACCACTTGAACCATGAGTTCACTTCCAGCTTTCTTTGGCAGTGAATTGGAGATGAGAGAATCACAGTCGTTCCTATCTAAGCTGACATTGAACTGACATCTCCAGATCTCTGCCTTCTAATTAAAGGTAGGATTAAAGGCATGAGCTACCAGTGCCCAGGAAAGTGCCTGAATTTTACAGATTGTTTGCACTTTTGTTCGAGATTAAGACTTGAATTCATTATCTGACAGCTTTGATCACTAAGTAGCACTCTGCCACTTGAGCCATATCTCCAAAATGATTATTTTAAATACCTGAAAATCATTCAATTTTCTTCAGGTTATATGTATCATTAGTGTTGTTCTAAAACTTATCCTAACAAAAAAGACTTATAGACCCTGGAGTTGATCTGAGCAAATTCTTATTCTTTGCTTCTAATTGCATAACAGTTTAGGGACATGATTTTTTAATTATTATTTTAAGTAGGATAGAAATTATCATTAAACAAAGCATTTTATGCATACAATATACCTTGATCAATGCCAACCCTTTCAATATTCTCATCCATCCCTTTTCTTCCTTCACTCTTCTTAATATTGTAGGATGTT
The DNA here is from genome assembly GCF_019054845.1 of Dipodomys spectabilis. Taxonomy (NCBI): domain Eukaryota; kingdom Metazoa; phylum Chordata; class Mammalia; order Rodentia; family Heteromyidae; genus Dipodomys; species Dipodomys spectabilis. Next base: position 347,845 of record NW_024871248.1, on the reverse strand, counting down.
TATTGGATTCCTCTCTGCATTTTCCCCCTTTTTTCCTGTTCAATATTCTACCTTTTAACCCTTCACCCCTCATTTGACTACCCACTTCCATATGATCCAGCAACTCTACTCCAGGCATTTACTTGAAAGATCACAAACTAGGATATAGTAAAGGTTTCAGCCAGACCATTCTTATTGAATCTGCCCAGATAACCTTCAAGAGAAAAAATAATCAAGAAAATGTAATACACACACACACACACAGGAAATTCTACTTAACCATCAGAAAGAATATTTTAACATTTGTATCTGTCATTTCTCATTTCATCTGCCTAGTATCCCACTGTTGTCGTACTGTCCCTGTACTGCAGTAACTGAAACATGCAAACTGATATAAAAGATTTTCAGAGTTATGGGCTAGCCATAATTTCCTGAATATGAGTTCTCTGCTCATTCTCTTTGTCTATTCATGCATTTGAGTAGTGATTATACAGATTCATTTTTACCATTTGCTACACAGAAAACAGATGAACCACTTGTATGTATGTATGTATATATATATAGATACATATATATACATATACATATACATATGTATATATACATATATATATACATACATACATGGATATACATATATACATGGACATATGCACACATATGGATATATATTAAATACTTGAGTACATTTCATGTTTTCAAGAATTACAGAGCTAACAAAAATCACATGCATTTTCCTTTTCAATTCTTTCAAAACCTAAATAACTTTGTCTCTTTTGAATACCTAATTTTAAAGAGAATGTCATCATCTCTGATCTGTCAGGCTCCTTGAAATTAGATGTTCAAATAGGCTAAAATTATTTAGGCTTTTTGGTGGAAGGGTTCTATTCAGGGGTTCCCTGCTTGCTAGACACACTCTGGTTGTATAGCATCAAGAAGCTCAACTACTTTTACCATACTTCTTGTCCATTTAATTACTTGAGTTCTTGAACTTTTTGCCCGGGTATGATCTTAGATTGACTGAGGCTTTGCTACCTATGCCTCCCACATAATTAGCTAGGATTACAGATGTGAAGCACTATGGAAAGCTCATTCGTTGAGATGGCTGTCTTGGCAGTTTTTTCTCTGGCCTGGCCTCAGACCATGATCCTTGTCATCTCTGCTTCCCAATCAGCTGGAATTACATATGTGAGCTGCTATAGTTGCTGTACATGACACCTTCTGTTTTATAAAAGAGGTTTTTACTGAAAAAATATGTTATAGAGGGGTTATAGTTACATGAGCAAGGTAATGAGTACATTTTCTATGAGACATTGTTACCTCCTCCTTTGTTATTCCCCTACCTCCCACCTCCCACAACTACACTCCCCCTCTCCTCCCTTCCCTGCTTCCCTGACCATATTGTAAAGATTCTTTTTCAACATAGTGTCTTGTGCATCTCATTGTTACAACGGGTCAGCCTGCCTTATTTAAACATTTTGTTTTCTCCCTTGCCCTCCCCAAGCTAGAGAAACGGTGTATACAAGATGCTGGGCACCAACATTAAAAACAGTGAATAGAGGAGTTATACCTTGGTGGAGGAAAATACAAAAACAAAAACAAAAAAAAAGTCACATGGTAAATTATAAACCCTATCTTGGGATTCACTTCGCTTAACATCATCTTATCTGGTGGTATGTACATAGCTTTTGAACTCTTATGCTTGTCGCAGATATACACTAGTTATTCCAAGTAAGGTAAACCATAGGACCTATGTTTCTTTTGTCTGACTTACTTTACTTAATATAATTTTTTCCAAGACTCCACTTAGAGCTCCCCTATAACCCAGCAATCCCACTTTTGGGCATTTACCAAATGATAACACACAAGACCATACTAAGCTACCGGCACAACTATGTTTATTGCAGCATCTTTTACCATAGCTAAGATATGGAACCAACCCAGATGCCTTTCAGTAGATGAATGGATCAAGAAAATGTTATACACACATACACACACACACAAACATACAAACACACACACACACCCACTGGAATTCTATGTCTCCATCTGAGAGAATGAAATCGCCACATTTGCTAGGAAATGGAAAGAAGGGGAAACAATTTTATTAAGTGAAATAACCATAGGTCCCATGGTTAACCTCACTTTCAGTAAGTAGCACATGGTACCATATAACCTTATAAGAGAATGTTATATGAAATGAACCCCAAGATAGGGACACAAATGATTTTTTTATTCCATGAGATTCTTATTTCTATATTATCCCCCAAATAAAATTTGAAGGGGAGCTGTGGTTGAAATACAGAGCACCACCCTTGAGGGAAAAAGCTTAAGTGAGAAGGTAAGGTCCTGAGTTTAAACCATAATATCAGCACTAAAAAAAGTGATTTCTTTTCCTTGAGGTTTTTATTAAATTGCTCAGAATATAATCAACGTTGTATTTATGTTTAGCATTACTATTAAAATCATGTTATAATTATTGATGTTATTTTCTTAAATTTTACTTACACATTAATATCCAATAATGATAAGAGATGATTACTGTTTCACAAGTTTTTGTGTCATTTGAATATATGGATGAGAGGTGTATACAAGGAATTTGGGCTGAAAATATATGTTTGAAAGCTCTTCACATAAGTAAAAGATGGCTGAAGAAGCTGTGGACAATTATGAAATAAACCAAAGAAACCAGCAAGGAAAGATAAGGTATGATTCTGGAAAGCACACAGTTGTGGAAGAAAAAAAAAAAAACAAGGAAAATATGTAACTTTTGTTAAGAACGATTTAACCTACCTACTCATTTGATTCCTTATTTCTAGTGGAAGGCATTTCAGTTAACTTCAGTTTACAAAGATAAACATGATTGACATTTAATATTAACTGGCCTCTGTCTCAGGTAAGCAAAAAGCCAGGTGCCAGGGGCTCATGGCTATAATCCTAGCTACTCAGAGGGCTGAGATCTCTAGATCCAAGTTCAAAGCCAGTTTGGAGAGGAAAGTTGGTGAGACTTTTCTGTTCAACTAACCACGAGAAAACTGGAAGTGGCACTGTGGATCAAAGTGGCAACCCAATTTTGAGTAGTAAATTTCAGAGCAAGAACCCAGGCCCTGAGTTCAAGCTCTCTGAAATTATTCTTTTTTTTTTTTTTTTGGGTCCAGTCATGGGGCCTGAACTCTGGGCCTGGGCGCTGTCCCTCAGCTCTTCAGCTCAAGGCTAGCGCTCTACCACTTGAGCCACAGCGCCACTTCTGGCTCTTTTCTTTTTGCTTTATGTGGTGCTGAGGAATCGAACCCAGGGCCTCAGGCATGCAAGGCAAGTGCTCTACCACTGAACCATCTTCCCAATCCCTCTGAAATTATTCTTAAAATACTTGTTGTCAGGATTTCTTTAACTTTTTTAGAAGAATGTTTTAAACTTAGGGATTTTTTTATTTCATGTTGTCAGCATTGATTTTTAAGATGTGCAGAGAAAAATTATTTACAGTCAGAAATGGTTTGTATTGCTGTGTATTACATATTGACTCTACACCCAGAGATCAGCTGGACAGCAGATGGCCAAATCCTGGTTGCTGGCAATGAAGATGGATACGTATATCTTTTAGGAAAGAAAAAACTTATGAATTGGTAGCCTTTATATATAACAACTTAATAGTAACAATAAAATTAATATTATTACTATTACTATTTTTTGTCACTTGTGGGGCTTGAACTCTATGTCTGGGCATTGTACCTCAACTCTTCAGCTCAAGACTAGCAATCTACCACTTAAGCAACAGTGCCAGTTCACATTTTCTGAACCTTTAGTTGGATATAAAGGTCTCACAGACTTTCCTGCTCTGGCTGGATTTGAATAGTTCTCAGTCTCCTTAGTAGCTATGCCTGGCAGTGAAATTATTTTGAAAAAGAAAAAACCCACGATTATATACTTTAAAAAATCACAATCTGGCAAGTGTATCTATAACATTGTTGTATCAAGTAACCATAGGCATCAATTATTTTTACATCTCACTATGTCCTTTCCAATGCTAGATAATATTTCATTAATTTATTTTAATTTTTCCTAACAAAGTTCATTATGAATTCCCAACAGCACAATTTTCTAGTGAGTATAAAAATTCTTCAACATATTTATTTCAACAAACAGCATTTTGCACTTTTTTTTTAATTTTGCCAGAGATGGGGCTTGAAATCAGGGCCTGTGCACTCTCCCTGAATTTCTTTTGCTCAAGGCTAGCACACTACCAATTGAGCCACAGCACCACTTCCAGTTTTTCTGCTTAAGTCATACTGAGGAATCAAATCAAGTGCTTCTTGCATGTAAGGCCAGCACTGTACCACTAAACATATTCCCAGTCACTGGGTCTTTTGTTGTTGTTGTTGTTTTAAGATAGCATTTTACTATATGTCCGTCTGATTGCCTAAAACTTAGGTTGGCCTCAAGCTAACTTCTAAATCAGCCTCCCAATTTCAGAAATTACAAACATTGACCACCATATTCAGCTCATGACTCTTTGTGAGAGAATACTCTTTTCAGATATAGAAAGAGTTATTCTGTCTTCCTTTGGATGGTTTTTGGATTCAGCAATTTTCATCACATTTCTTGTCCTGGTATTTTTCCCCTTCTAGATCAATAGAAATATTTCAGGTTCTTAACTTGAAGCTGATCCCTACCATCCAACAACACCACATTCTTGTGAATAGCACCAGCTGGCCTCATGAGCATAGCAGCCAGCTGGAGCTCAGCTATCTGATGGCCTTGGGCTCCCAACAATGTAATTATTTCTGTGCACAGCCTGAAAACTGTCATAGGTAATTTTGATTTATTCCATTCTGTTCTCAGCTACTTGCAATTCTCAGCTTTGTATGTTTTAAATTCTGTTAAACGTTAATTACTATTTCCAGTCACTCTCAAAAGTAACATATATGTCTTACTTTAAAATTCATTCAAACATGCAAAAATGTTAACGTAGTTGCTTTCCACCAGTAGCTCATATTTTAAAACCTAGCTACTTTAGAGGTCAAAAACTGAGGATTCAGGTTTAAAGCAGCCCATATTAGAAAATCTGAGATATTTCTCCAATTAAGAAACCAAAATCCAGAAGTAGACATGTGGCTCAAGTGGTAGAGTGTCAGCTTTGAGCAAAAAGAACAAGCAAGAATAATAGGTTAAATTCTAACTCCAATATTACTCATGAAAAACACACGGACACAGACAGACAGACAGACAGACAGACAGACAGACAGACACACACACACACACACACACACACACACACACACACACATATAATCTACATTTTCCTCGACTCCCTTTCCTGAGCAGTATACAATGCCATTAACTTAATGTATGTTTTCTCCAAATTATTATGGTAGGGATTAAACTACATTTGTATTTATGATAATGTTTGTTTTGTACTTTTTGTTTTACAATTATGTGTACTTATGTGAAAGAACAGTGTTTTGTGAAGACTAAACAGAAATCAATGTGTCAGTAAATAAGTAGGTGACAGGTAGTCTGAAAGATACAGATAAAAGCACTTGAAATTTTATTTCTACAAGTTTAAATATATATGCATATGTATGTATTTAAAATTTCTGCCAAAATTTTATTTCTATTAACAATGATCTATTTGTTACATTATATAAATTTCACATATGGTATGTTTCATAGTAGATTAATATTTATAGATTTTCTTTCCTTTGGAGACCAGGTTTTGCAGCGTAGACCAGGCTTTCCTCACCTGCTTATTCTCCTGTGTCAGGTTCCTGAGTATTGGCTGGTATTACCATGTGGTAGGATAGTACCAAATCCAGTTATATTATTTACATTTTGTACAGCAGAATATTACTGTGAACAGCTTTAAGCCAAACATCTTCATGAGTATGAATGAATTTCTTGCTAATATGTTATAAATAGAATTACTGAGTGAAGCCAATTATAGTAGGCATGCCTGTACTACCAGTACCCAGGAGGATTGTAAGTTTAGGAGCAGGCTGTGCTACACAGGAAGTCCCTTTTAAAACAAAAAATATCAGGTGAGCTAGGAAGAGGGAATATACTGTTAAGCAGGTTGATAGAAACACAAAAAATTTAGTGTGTGTGTGTGCTTGTGCTGGTCCTAGGGCTTGAACTCAGTGCCTGGGCACTGTTCCTGAGGCTTATGCTCCAGTCTAGCACTCTAGCACTTGAACCAAACTCCACCTCAAGCTTTTTTAGAGATCATTGGAGATGAGTCTGATCCAGTTTCCTGTCCAGACTTAAAACCTTGATCCTCTTTTCTCAGCCTCTTTTGTAAGTAGGATTACAGGCATGTTGTATTACTGTTAAGTAATATAGTCAACATCATGCCAGTTTATACTCTTTCCAACAGTGTTTGAGTGTTGCACACACACCTAAGATAAAACCGCTCCATGTTTGATGACAACCAGATCTCATAATGCTGTGCGATACGTATTGTTATGCTCATTTTACCTGTAAAGAATTTGAGATCCAGAGAGTTTCATTAATTTTGAGTCCCCATCTAGTATACAGTGGAGCATGTATTCAAGTCCAACTAGTTCTGTTTATTTCAGAAAACATGGAGTCATCATGTGGTCTAGTAAACATGTGTTCTAGTGAATACTGCTCTTTGCAAGTACAGTTCTGTGCCTGACAGATTACCTTTCTCTTTCTTTAACTGCACCCCCTTTCATAAGCTAGGGAAAGCACAAGTGATGAGAAGAGCCATTTTTGAAGGAGAAATTGATAAGGGGGTTGACCTTGGTATCACATACATATTAGTCTGACCTCCCATTTGAGTTATGGCTCCAGCACTCCATTTCTGTTTTTTCTTTTGTATTGTTATTATAAATGTGAATTACACAGAGGTTGCAGTTATATAAGTCAGGTATGGATATATTTCTTTTTGAAAGGTCAGTACTTCCCTTGCTCTCTCAATTTTTCTCACTGGTTTGGTTTTTTTTAACTTCCCTCTTGTTCTTCTTCATCATCATCTTCTATTATCATTATTATCATTGTTATTATTATTATTATTGTGCTGTAGAGTTTTTAGTTACAATCGTGTGGTAATGATTACATTTCTTTTTCTTGTTTTTGTTTTAGTCAGTAATGAGGCTTGAATCCAGGGCCTGGACACTCTCTCTGAGATCTTTTGCTGAATAATGGCACTCATATTGAGCCACAGCTCTAATTCCCTGAGTGCATTTTTTTGGACAATGTTACTCTTTCACTTTATCTCTTTTACTGTTTTCTCGTTCTTCCCCCAAAACAAATTGCATAGGTCATTTTTAACATAGTACCAATTGAATACCAGTGTTGCAGGTGTTCATTCTTTGTCCCTCCTTTTCTATGACCCCTTTAACTTCTGAAAGAGAGATAAATGTAAAAAAATGGCAAAAATGAAAGAAAATATGTATCATCTTGTTTCTGTTTCCTGGTCACTGGTTATTTTTGAGATTGTGTGTGTGTGTGTGTGTGTGTGTGTGTGTGTGTGTGTGTGTGTGAATACTGGGACTTGAATTCAGGGAGCTGACCTTTAGCTTTTTTAATCAAGGGTGACAGTCTACGACTTGAACCAAACTTCCATGTCTTGATTTTGAATGGTTAATTAGAGATCAAAGTTTCACTGGTCTTTCCTAACTAGTCTAACTTCAGTTCACTTTCCTCAGATCTCAGGTTTCTAAATAGCTAGAATTACAGGTGTGAGCCACCGGTGGTGCTTGGCCTACTTTCTTTTTGTTAAGTAGTTGAAATGTAAAAGATAGTTGCAACCATAGTAAAAAAAGAAATCAATTTAACTTTCCCAGCTTCATTAACTTTTAATATTTTGTCACATTTGATACATACAGAAAAACATTTTTTTGTAAATGCTCCTGCAATTTGGTTTTCATATCGGATTTTTCCTCATGATGAACTTGATTTTATAGCTTTTTACTTACTAAATATTGATGAGAATATGTTCAGAGGGCATTGATGACCTTTTGTTGGCTTTCATGCAGAAATGTTGCAAGCTAACACTTGATAAATTTGTGTGCAAGACCCCGATGATATATCCACATTCTTAGCCAGAATACAGTAGTGCCTGTTACAAATCATCTAGATCTGACAAAACCCTGACTCAGGCCTTGTTACCACCTTCATGAATGTCCTCTTAGTGTGCAATCCTGACTCTCCAATGACCATGACAGAGCCCTGCTGCACGTTCTCATGACACAGCCAAGGTCACCAGTCAGGCATGGCACCTACAGTGTGATGGGAGACTGGTGACTGTTCCTATGGTGGAACGACACAGGAAATGTTAGGTCCTTAAGCTGTCATCAGTCCCCAGGGCTCCTCATGAGTACGATCCTAAGATTTAAGGAGACATCAAACTCTCTCTTTCTTGTGCAAGTTGTGGACATGTTTTTTTTCTGGGGCTATCATCTTCTGTGGAAAGATATGATCTGAGCTCTATAAGCCATTTTGCTTATTGTAGGCCCTTAGGGTAAGTCTGGCATTTATACTTAGACAAAAAGAAATGTAGTGATAAAAAATAGGAGACAACATTTTTCCTAGTCTATTTATTACTCAAATAGGTTTTCAGATTCTACCAGTAATTCTTATTAGTAAGAAGCACTATCTCAAAAATAATCAGTGACCAAGAAACAGAAACAAGATGATATTTATTTTCTTTCATTTTTTTACATTTATCTCTCTTTCAGAAGTTAAATGGGGGGTCTGGGAAGGTGGCTCAATGGTAGAGCACTTGCCTTGCATGCTCGATGCCCTGGGTTCGATTCTTCAGCACCACATAAGCAAAAAGAAAAAAGCCGGAAGTGGCGCTGTGGCAAAAGCGGTAGAGCGCTAGCCTTGAGCTGAAGAGCTGAGGGTCAGCACCCAGGCCCAGAGTTCAGGCCCCACGTCTAAACCACCCCCCCAAAAAAAAGAAGTTAGAGGTGTCATTTAAAAGGAGGGACAAAGAATGAACATGTGAAACACTGAAACTTTGATCTCCAATTAACCATTCAAAATCAAGACATGGAAATTTGGTTCAAGTCGTAGACTGTTACCCTTGATTAAAAAAAGCTAAAGGTCATCTCCCTGAGTTCAAGCCCCAGTCTTCACACATTCACACACACACACACACACACACACACACACACACACACACACACACACACACACACTAGTCCATAGTGCTCAGGAGCCTTACATGGAGATAAGCCTTCTCCAGCTCAATTTATCCTAGTCCTGGTCAGGACAGCTCTTCAAGCTGAAGTTTGGTGGCTAATAGTAATTCCTTCTCATTCTTTGTGCCTGTTGGTGTTGTTGAGTCCACTTCAGGGCAAAATCAGTGCCTGACACCTACTTGCTGCCGTGGCAAATTTGGCTGTTACATCCTAGATGTTATGGCCATTTAATTGTGAAGCCGTGTGAGGACACCCAACCCCACACAATTTCCCCAAGGTATGTGTCTCCTTTGCCCAGAAGTGCATTCAACAATTCAGCAACCAAAATATCACCCAGTCAAACTCAGAGTATGTTTCTATTTCCTTTAAAAAAATTTGCCATGCCTTTGATGATTTGTCATTGAATTACTGAAACAGAGTATACAATTTTATGTATTTGTAAGTCTTTAACCATCTTTCTTGAGCTCTTGTCATATTTCTATGTGTTTGCAGCTTGTGAAGGGAAAAAAGATTTAATTCAATATAGTCAGACTATCGTTCAGAAGGATCTTTTTAGAACCTTTGGAGGGAATGCCAACTTTCCATCTGGTGTTCTAAAGATGGCCTTCTTGGTACAGGAACTGAGTACACAGTCAAGATAAGAGGCTTGTCCTGATTTCTACTGACTTTCCTCTGGGGTCAGGGAGTGTGATCCCATGGTATATGTGTCTGTTTTCTACACTGGAGGGCCCATGCCTCCTCTGAAAAATCTAAGGCTTAGGGATAAGAGATACTAAAACTCAAAACCCAGCTTCCTACATCAGTAGGATTACAGGTCTGAGTCTCATGGACTCAACTTTTTTATACATACTATACTCAGTTTCATTATATTCACTTTCATTATATTCACTTCATAGACAGATACATACAAATATATGTATACAATATTTATTTAAAATCAGTGTTATATCTAGAAACACACCAATATATATTCATATAATTATAATCAAATTATATCACTACTTTCTCCAATAACATTTACACTAATGTTTTGTGCAAAAAAACAATTCTGAAAGTTTAAATTCCTTTTTAGTTTGAAAAGTAATATTGAATCTTATATATTATATAATATGCTATATATAACATGTATTTACATATAACTGATTTAATTGTGGAAATTTTTCCTGATTTTGTGTTTGTTCATCTATGTAAGCCTTATTTCTTCTATTGATGATGGCTTTTACTTTCCAGTATACATATCACCTATATATTTTGTCAAATATTTTCAGCCCAAAGTAGACTTTTTATATTATTGGAGCCAAATTTTCCTTCCATATTTGCTCAAGGCAAATGAATACAATGAAAATGTATACAGATTTGAACTCATTGTTGGAAGAGAGTCCCACTTACCGCTATAAGTATTGTGGCATTTGTCCCAATTGACAGAATAACTTTCTAGGACATCTGATCTGCTATGTCCTAGACCTTTTGTAGCGACCTTATCACCTCATACAGGCATGGCCTGGCTTCCTTGTCACTCTTTTTGCATTTAACAGCTCCTATTATATCCAGTAGGCTCTCTTCTACAACCCCCTGTCACTCTGCTTCCCCGCCTCCAGAACAGGTATGCACGATTCTTCAGATTGTACGTTTAAAAAGGAATATATTTAGGATTCATGAATTCTAGAATATGTCAAAAACATTGACATTTTAATAAAGTTAGAAAAATAAATAGAATGAACCTTTTACAAAAATCAGGAGAAAAAGAAAAATAAGGATTTTCTTAGGAAGGGGAAAAGGAATCTCAAAATCTAGACTGGCCTCTAAATTGCCTTCAGGCAGAAATTTTGCCTCAGAGTCTTCAAAGGGATCTACTTCCTCATTAAAGACAGGATTTTCTTCCTGAGTCCAGGGAGGGACAGATTCTAATTTATCAATTGGAAATTGGATCCCTTGCAAGACGAGAGATTGGTCTGGGTATTCTGTGAGGAAAGATTCCCTTTCCTCAACTGAATCTAGATTTTGGACCTCACTTATTAGTTTTCCTAAACATAGACTGGGGTCATTTTCCATTAGCACACATTTACCCTGCACACCAAGACGAGACGTGGGTTTTTTTTTTGACTGATTTAGAGCTGATCTAGCTGGATTGTGAACAACAATGGAAGACATTCTGTATGTCTTCTTCCTTGGTGGTATGTGTAGATACACCTGCATCACATGTGGGGTTCAGAATCAGTGGGATTTCCACAGGACTCAAAACCTACTTTGGCCTTTCTACAAATTGAAAAAAAACCCTCTACCTTCACAGGATTTCTGGAGATCAGCGATGGCTTTGATCTCCATCAGTCACCATAGACGACATCATTGATGGGTTCTTTATCTGGAGTTCTGCAGGAGCTTCTCTACGGTGATGCAAACCTGATAATGGAAATAGGTACAGGAATCTTAGAGTAGACCTTAGACGTTAAGGTGTCACTAAACTTCCAAGAGGATCTAATGGGAGGATCAATAGGATTTGAGTTGGGACTGAACACTGATGAGGAGGTAGGCTGTTTCTAACGAGTGGCTACTTCCAAGTTCTTTCAAAAGGAGAACAGACATTACCTTGCAAAGAATATCCATAAAAGGAAATTTTGCCAAGCTGGGGAGTACTAAGGGCTCTTGGCCAATCAGGCACATCCCTAGAGACTCAGGTTCCATCTACTCACAAGCTCTGAGGCATCTAAACAAGGACTTCTTCCTCTTTTCCTTGGTCTCATGGGTTCCTCCAGCTGGTCCAGAAAATTTGTAAGTGGAAGAGCAGGTCTGAAGAGGGCATGTTGAGCTTGACATATTGTGTAAGTTCTTTCAGGGTGTCATTGTTCTTGGGCTCATAGAAATCATCAGGGTAGAAGTCCATCCACATAGAGAAGATGAAACAAACAACGCTGTGGGCAGATTGATTTTTGGGAGGTGGAAAGAGACTCCTGCAAGCAGGATGCTCCTCACAGCCCACTTCTAGTAATTTCTCAGATATAATCCTCTAAAATTCTCCCTGTAATAGGAAGAGAAATTTGTTTCCCCACTGGATCTGACTTGCTACACACAGCCCTCCCTGTCATCCATGAGAGTCCAAAAGCACAACCACAACAACTGTGTAATTTGCTATCCACTGAAGTGCCAAGCCTCAACCTCCTGGTGAAAATCCCAACTGGTGTGCAAAGAAGAAAGTTGAGTTTGATTCAGAAACCTCAAAGATACCAAGTTTTCAATGATAGAACTTCTCTTTGTGCCAGCGTCCACTTACTTCTTCACTTGTTCATCTTCTTCCCAGTTATGGTAGAAGGATCTGTACCAATGGGAGGAGAGAAGGAAGTTAAATCTAAGCTTCTCCTTTTCTGAACTAACAGGACACACATAGGACTCGCTAAGTCCCACATGGTAATGTAAACATGACAGACAAAATTGGAGATATGTCTATACAATTTCATGGTAATTCTGTGAAGATGCTTATGTGTATCTGTCCATATAAATGCACAATGGCTCATGCCTCTAATCCTACTAATCAGGAGGGTGAGATCTGAGAATCACAGTTTGAACCCAGTCTAGTTTGTAAAAATCTAAATACACTTATCTTCAGTTAACCAGCCAAAGGCCAGAATTGGACCTGGGGCTCAATTGGTAGTGTGTTAGAAATGGGACAGCACTCAAGCCCCCAATTAAAGTAAAAGTTCCCTCCTTTCTTCTGTCTATATTCCTTCAAAGGCCTCCAAGTTAGTGATTTCCTAGGTAAGCGTGGACGTTGGGTGCCACTTGCTCCTTCCTTAAATCCTAGTCTCTCAGCAAGCAAATTACTAAGGCTCCACTAGCTTATGAGGCACATGAAATATTCTGGCAGCCCAGTCCTAAGGAACTAGCCAAGGACTGCACTTCTTTGTCTCAAGCCAAGCTCCTTTGACAAGACCCCAGTGAAACTGCCTCAGAGATGTACCAAGTATTCCAATATTCTGCCAGGGGGTCTCATCAGCCCTGGATTTGAAGGAGGATTTGTCATGGGGCTTGAACTCTGGGCTTGGGTACTATCCCTCAGACCTTCAGCTCAAGGGGAGCACTCTACCGCTTGAGCCACAGCACCAATTCTGGTTTTCTAGTGTTTTATTGGAGAGGAGTATCATGGACTTTCCTGCCAGGGATGGCTTTGAACCGTGAACCTCAGATCTCTGCCTCCTGAGTATCTAGGATTACAGGTGTGAGTTACTGGTGCCTGGCTTAGGAACACTCACTTTTTTTGTTTGTCATGGGGCTTGAACTCTGGGCCTGGGCCCTGTCCCTCAGCTCTTCAGCTCAATGCTAGCACTCTACCACTTGAGCCACAGCACCACTTCTGGCTTGTTTTCTGCTTATGACTTGGTCAGGAATCGAACCCAGGGCATCATGCATACAAGGCAAGCTCTCTACCACTGAGCCACCTTCCCAGCCCAGGAACACTCCCTTTTTAAACAGAATATCCAGCAACTGTTCCATTGTCCTATGCTCTGTGTAGTGGTGGAGAAAGTTTCCCACATAGAAGGGATCACCTTTCTGGTAGGCAGGGACCAGGTCCATTACCAGAATTTCCAGAAAGCCTGAGTCCAGGCTCCATATATTATAAGGCACATTCAGGGTTTGGACGGACTCATTGTCACACTGAGGTGGTAAAAAAAGAATGGACCTATGAAACACGGAAATGGGAGTACACTTCAAACTGAGTAATTGTATTAGAGTGGATTGAAAAGTGCACAGCAACTATTTTCTATCTACACATATAAAAGCACATAAGAAGAAGTTTCTACTGTGGGCTAGGATGAGATTAAATAGGTTTACTGTCATAGTTATACCTTGCCTGAATTTCCTTGTGATTTCCTTGGTTTCTTCTTATAAAAAGTCCTGAAACATTGGATGAATGTCTGCAGCATCGAGTGAGGCACTCACACATCTCATGGTTGAGACCTGAGTCTCTTGACTTTGAAAACAGTACAGGAACATCTTTCTTGTTCCTGAGCCACAGGCCAAGTGAGCTGGCTTGAGCTAACTGTAGGTTACAGTTGCGTGGCTCTCAGAGTTCTATATTCTATTCCATTGTGAGGGAAGTAGTGTCATCTCTCAGAGCCCAATGATCTAAGCTGCTTGCTCACATAAGACCGTCCCAAAGACAAACTGGAGGCTGAAATCTCCCCTCCTACATCACTTTATACACATGTGGACATTGTCAAAACCCAATAGCCTCAGCTAGGCCTAGATACAGGCATGTCTCAGCCTCAAAGAGCCCTTCCTAGGTCAGATCCAGGCCTTATTTGTCACTATTCCTCTCATCCTGCACAAATCATTTTGCCTCTCAGGGCCCCCTAGGCCTGCCATGTGCTTCTTGCATCTATTTTTGACATCTACTTCCTAAGACATTATTAGGTTTTTGTTTCCTAATCTTGTTTGCCCTTGAAGCCCCAGTGTGCTTTCATCTGGAAAAAAGTCAAATTCTTAGCAATGGGAAAATCAAACAAGTTTTGGAAAACACATGTATTGTTACACATATAGTCAGACATTTTTACAGGTGTACATTCTTGTAAGATAAAAGAGTATTTTTGAATCTTTTCTCATATTTTATGACAGAGGGGAAGGGGAGAAGGGAAGAGGTGCATTGTTTTCTCATAATTCAATGATTATTTTTTAAAAATAGTATAGTTGAAAGAATGTAAGATTTAAAGATAAAAACTGTGCTCCTGTTCTTTTTATAAGCTAGTTGTTTATAAAGTATTTCTCACTAAAGTCTTGTCGTCTGTGCCCCATGAACTATCCTCCTCCATCAAAATAATCAAGGAAAAACCTTCACAAATAAGTAGGCTGTTGTCCAATCTCTGGATAAGTATTTAAGGAACAACTTTGCCTGGGACTTTGTGCGTGTACAAGTGTGTGTGACTGTGTGTGTGTGTGTGTGTGTGTGTGTGTGTGTGTGTGTGTGTTTGTATGAATGTGTGTCTGTGCATATTTGTGTCTTAGGGCTTGAACTTGGGGGCTATATGACAATCCCAAGCTTCTTTCCCTTGACCTTAGTGCTCTACCAATTGTACTACAGTTCAGCTGCAAGCTTTTTTAGTGAACTAGAGAAGAGAGACTCATAAAATTTCCTGCTCAGGCTGTCTGACCTAAATATCAGGTATCAACCTCCTGATTAGCTAGAGTTATAATTATGAGCCTCCACAACCTGGTGATAAAGCATTGTTAATGGAGGCAGTGGGGTTGCAAGTTTCAGTCCGGCTTCAGGACACTATATCATAAACCAGCAACAGCAAAATCCTATATCAAAATTCAATAATAAGATGTAATTACAGTACAATTTATTGATATAGTCTGCTAGCATAACTTTCAGGAAACCTTGGTTTTAATGATTTAGCACAAACCAAACAAAATGAGCTAATTTTAGGAGACTCTACGATTTTTTTAATTCCATCTTAATAATTTCAAAACATTAGAAGAAACAAGAAAAAATTCATACTTATGAGAATGTAAAAAGATAAAAAGATGGCAGATTATGAAATGGAAAATTCTACACTGCAGGAAAATTATTGTCATGGTGAATATATGGTGGTATTGTTATGGTGAATAGATGATAATGTTCCTCAGAGCAGCAATAGATAAATATATATTTACTACACAAAATCTAACTTGTCTATATCTATCAACATCCAATCTTCTAGTGCACATTATTGATGTATTCATGTTTATGGTATATTTAAAAAATATGACTAGCAGAGTCAGGAAGTTACCAAAATACATTAGCTGCAATGTTTTAGGAGATAAACTTGCTAATTATATTGACTATTCTATATATTAAACATGTAGTGTGTTATCATTTTATCTCTAAGTGTGTACAAACACTACAATCACTACTTCAAAGTGAAACAGAATACAACAAGGTTTTGAAGGTATATGCCTGTAAAGCTAGCTATTTGGGACATCGTTTCAAGACCAGTGAAGTTTTACCTGCAATGATCCCCAACCCGTGGCTTTGCATGATGGAATACTTCTATCATCCTGGTCCATGGGGAGGTGAAAGCAGGCGGATTTCAATTACATGCCATACAAAGCAAGAACTACCACATGGATCCCTCTCAACCAAAGAAGGTTCAACACTGGCTAGCACTTATCTCCCCTACCTAGGTAAAAATAAAAATAAGACCATTGTAGTATAAGAAGCAAACAATATTAAATCATGCCAATGCAGAAGCATCATGAACAACACGCATTCAGTGTTTGTTTCTCATACTTTTATTCCTAACTATAGCTTGGATTATATATGTGAGCCAGAGACACTAAGCAGTTCATCATTATAAAATGACTATTTGAGTGTCTGCTTTGACTCCAAGGTCTTTGATGCATTTGGAGTTGATTGTGGTGCAGGGTGATATATAAGGATCTAGCTTTATTTTTCTACAAGTAGTAACACAATTTTGCCAGCACCATTTACTGAAGAGGCTGTCTTTCTTCCATTCTTTTTTAAGCTACCTTATCGAAGTTTAGATGGCTATATGTCTGTAGGTTCATTTCGGGGATTTCAGTTCTATTCCATTGGTCCTGCGGTCTGTTCTTTTGCTAGTACCAAGCTGTTTGGATTACTATGGCTTTGTAGTAGAGTTTGAAATTTGGTATTGATATTCCTCCAGCACTGTTCTTTCTGTTAAGGATAATTTTTGCTATTTGGGGTCTTTTATTGTTTCATATGAATTTTTGGATTACTTCATCTATTTCCTTGAAGAATGAGGTTGGAATACTGATTGGTACCGCATTGAAGTTATAGATAGCTTTGGGAAATATGGCCATTTTCATGATGTTGATCCTTCCAATTCAGGAGAATGGGAGGTTTTTCCACTTTTTACATTCTGTTTTGATTTCCATTAACAGGTTTTTAAAGTTTTCACCATAGAGGTCCTTTACTTCTTTGGTTAAGTGAATCCCTAGTTATTTTATTTTTTGTGGTGCTATTATGAATGGAGTTGCTATCCTAATTTCAGCCACGCTTTTCTCATTATTGGAATACAGAAAAGCCATTGATTTTTGAGGGTTAATTTTATACCCTGCTGCTTTACCAAAGGTTTGAATCACCGTGAGTAATTTGGGAGTGGAGTCCGTGAATAAGAGACTACCTAGGTCTCCTTTGCACACGCCAAACCTTTCTTAAAAGACACCCAGAAACACAATGAATCAAAGAAAAGTTAGACAAATAGGATTGCATGAAATTGCAGAGCTTCTGCATGGCAAAGGACATAGCTAGCAAGATCAATAGATCAACCACAGATTAGGAGAAGATCTTAACTAACCACACAACGGACAAGGGTCTCCTATCTAAAATATTCCTGGAACTCAAAAAATTAAATCCCTCAACAACAAATCCTCAAGGAAACAACTGCCCAATAAATAAGTGGGCTAAAGCCTTAAAGACAAACTTCTCTGAAGAGGAAAGAAGGATGGCCAATAAACACATGAAGAAATGCTCAACCTCCCTGGCCATGAAAGAAATGCAAATCAAAACAACATTGAGGTACCACCTTACCCCAGATAGAATGGCTATAATCAAGAACTCTAACAACAACAGATGCTAGAGGGGATATGGACAGAAAGGAACCCTACTGCATTGTTGGTGGGTCTGTAAA
This sequence comes from Dipodomys spectabilis, assembly GCF_019054845.1. NCBI lineage: Eukaryota > Metazoa > Chordata > Mammalia > Rodentia > Heteromyidae > Dipodomys > Dipodomys spectabilis. Next base: position 330,054 of record NW_024871248.1, on the reverse strand, counting down.
CTTGTTTAACCATTTTGGAAAGTAGTATGGAGGTTCATCAAAAGACACCACATAGAGCTCCCCTATGACCCAGCAATACCAGTTTTGGGAATTTACCCAAATGTTCACAAAACCATACCAAAGCTACCAGCACAACTATGTTCATTACAACATTATTTACCATAGCTAAGATATGGAACCAACCCAGATGCCCCTGAGTAGATGAATGGATCAAGAAAATGTGGTCTATATACACAATGGAATTCTATGCCTCTATCAGAAATAATGACATTGCCCCATTTGTTAGGAAATGGAAAGACTTGGAAAAAATTATATTACGTGAAGTAATCCAGGCCCAAAGAAACATAAGTCCCTTGTTTTCCCTTATTTGCAATAACTAGTATATGTCCGAGACATGCAGAAAAGGTCAGATAAGTTGATGTTGGCTGAGATATACCACAAGAGAAAGATTCAAATATTTTTTTCATTCTTGCGATTGTTTCAAAGATATTCATAAGATGATTTTTTTGTTGTTTTGTATGTCCTTTCCCCACAGTATATCCACTGCTTTCACTGTATTTGATGTTGGTGTAATTTGTGGAGGGGAAGGAAAAAACACATTTTTAAGGAAGGATACAGGTGGACCCATTGCAGCAATGAGATGTACAAGCCAATATGTAGAAAAACGAACTTTACAACTTTGACCAGGAGGGGTGAGTAGTGGGGGTGGGATGGGAAGGTGTGTGGTGGAGATAAGAAGGTATGGGAAGGGGAAACAAAGGACAGGGCAACAATGCTTGATAAGAAATTTATTCAATAACCTGTCCATTTAATTGTAACTCCTCTGTATGTTATTTTCACAATAAAAAAAAGTCTATGTGAAGCCAGGTGCCAGTGGCTCATGCGTCTAATCCCGGCTACACATGAGGCTGAGACCTGAGGATAGCGTTCAAAGCCAGCCCAAGAAGAAAAGTCCCCATAAGACTCTAGTCTCCAATTAACAACTCAAAAGCTTGAAGTGGCTCCATGGCTCAACTGACCAAGTGCTAACTAATTTGAGCACGGAGTCTCAGAGTCAGTGCCCAGGCTCTGAATTCAAGCGCCACAACTGACAAATAAAAACATATAAATGTCTGAATTTCTTGAGAATTAAAATGACAGCTCTGGTATACAATTCTACAGTCTACTACAAATTTCATTATATTTGTGGTCAGAAAAAGTAGCAGCACTTGAATAAAGGACATTTTTTCATAAACTAAGGCAGATTGGTCTCTAATTAGAGGAAATTGCTGGGCTCATACATAATATTTTTGGTTGGTTTTTGTTTTGTTTTTAGGACAGGATGAGAAACGTTATTTCTACCAATGGCTATTTGGATATGTATGACATCATTCATAGGCCATGCAGAATTAACAGTAAAGACAGAACACAGTAAACTTGCAGTAAACTTATTTGTCTTTATGTGATATTCCAAATGATTTGTTTAGCTTATATGTCCCTATGGCCTATAGTTTCCTATTCCTGCCTTCCTCAAATAAAAGCATGTTCCACCAATTCAGATTTGAGCCAGGCAATATGTAGTATTAGTGCTAAGAGGTGAGGAAAATTGTAACACAACCAGGAAAGCATGAAACCAACTCTTTATTAGCTGGACACTGGGGACTCAGGTCTAATCCTAGCTACTCAGTAGGCTGATGATCACTGTTCAAAGCCAGCTGGAGTGAGAAAATCTGTGAGACTCTTCTCTCCAATTAACAACCAACAACCATAAATGGAGCTGGGGCTTCAGAGGTAGAGTAGCCTTGCTTACAAAAAGTCAGAGGCGGGGGCTGGGAAGATGGCTCAGTGGTGGAGTGCTTGCCATGCATGCATGATGCCCTGGGTTCGATTCCTCAGCACCTCATAAGCAAAAAGAAAAAACCATAAGTGGTGCTGTGGCTCAAGTGGTAGAGCACTAGCTTTGAGCTGAAGAGTGAGAGACAGTGCCCAGGCCCAGAGTTCAGGCCCCATGAACGGACCCCCCCAAAAAAAATCAGAGGCAGCACCCAATCCTGCGTTCAAGCAGAAGGTCAGGCACAAAAACAAAAACAATCAACACACACAAAAAAACACAAACTGGGAGAAAGCTCAGGAAAGGATGGCCTTGTCAACAAGACAAATGTACACATTACATGAATTGAGAAATGGTAACCTCACTGTACAATTAGTAACAATTACATTTTTAAAAAATCTGAGAAATCCCGTAGCCATTGGCCCTTATGATGTGCATCTTCTTTCTAGGATTTCAAAGTACCATCATCTGAGCTGGCAGCACACAGGTTGTAGCCCAGGGTGATTAGAAAATATGAAACCAGAGATCCTTTCATATTGTCCCGACAACTCTTATTATTTTAAGCTGAAAAAAAAAAAACCAAAGGAAAGTAAACAAAATAGATGTTATGGTTAATTAAGCTGTTATTAAAGATTCCTGCCAGAATTATAATGTTAAATTATGAGTTAATGCATGTGTTTTCTAGATACTGAACTCCCATATGTCACAAAAATATCCATGTATTCATAACTAGAAATTCTGAAGTGTAAAGCATACTAATTAGTTGAAGTTCATTAGGTAACCAATGACGAGAACACAACACGGTATTAAGCCAGGTAAAGTTATTTATTTACTGAAGTGCTGCCCATGCCATACATGGTGGGGAGGCATGTACAAAATATAGGGCGACCCAACCTCGGGCCTGGATGTATCTAGGCAAAGGATCGGATGAGGTGTGGCCAGGTTGGGGGAAACACTAACAATACTGCATCTGGATGTGACTTCAGGGCCTGGGACTCACCTCCAGTCAGATGGAAAGTGTGATCAGAGGCTGACCAGGTCGTGACTTAGTAGGAGGAGGAGGTGGCTGCCTCCAGATGTGCCAGATACCTAGATAACACATAAAGGGTGGAAACTTAGCCAAGAAGTGAAAAGGCATCTGCATAGGGTCTGCATGGCCTGGGGCAGACCTAATATTAAATACATGTAGTACTGCCATGTGACTCCAGACTTAAAAAAAATCATTCTCAAACATTTTCTTTCTCTCTTTCTTTTTCTTTCTTTTTTCTTCCTTCCTTCCTTCCCCCTCTCTCTCTCTCTCTCTCTCTCTCTCTCTCTCTCTCTCTTTCTATCCTTTTTTTCACTCACCCTCTCTCTCTCCCCTACTTCAGTATTCTCAACTCTCAAATAATGAACACTTGCTGAGTTGAACTCACAGGCTGGGAAGAGCAGCTCAATTAGTGAATGTGAACTTTAATTTAATGTTCCCTTATACCTCTACCACAGATCACTGGAATCAAATAATGAACACTCAGCAGCATGGCATATTAAGGCATTTAGGGGAGTAAAGCAAGCAAGCTCACTGCATTCTGTGAGGTCCAACCTAGGAAAGTGTGGCAGACTCCTCCCTCCTCTTGAGCAATCTCAGCCCAGTTTCTGCATCAGGACAGTTGACTGGCTCCATGTGAGCCAGTTACCTAAGTGGCACAGGTACTTGGCAGAGACTTAGTCTCTTGTTGTGCTGAAATTAATGGCATGCTTCAACATGATCCACTAATTTGTTGAGATTGGGACTTCCTAATTTTTTGGTTAGCCTATGTTCAAATGGTGATCTATTTATTTCTGATTTCTAACCAAGATTATAGATGTGAACTAACACATCAGACCACTCAAAGTCCTTTATCACACATGGAAGACATGAAGTTTATTTTCCCAAATGACATACAAGTTGACAGACAGCAAAAGTAAGCCCTTAATTTTGGTCGAGATGTGTTTTTAATGTGAAACAAAATTACTTAGCAAAATATCTGACTACTGTGATTATACTTTCAAACTTACTCTACATTTTTTATATCAAATCACCTATATTAATCAATGATTAACTCAAATTACCTGTAATCATTTATTTCTGTCATATCTTTTAGAAGTAGGCAGAACTGGAGCTTACACCATAAAATAAAGCGGTAGAATTTGAGAGGATCACAGTTCTGAATCAGTCTAGGAAGGAAAAGAAACACTCATATCAACCTACTAGGTAGGGATATTGGAATGCATTCATAATCCCTGCTTTCTGGGATGGGTGCAAAAATTGCTACTCTAGGAGTAAAGTAACTTAAATGAGAAAGGATTGATGGAGTGGCTCCAGTGGTGGAGTACCTGTCTGGCAAACAGAACATCAAAACTCAAATCAACTTCCTAAAGATAAAATAAGAAAAAGAAAGAAAAAACAACAATACTGACCATGTGTTCAATATAAAGATTTACACTAAATTATCATAGTAATAAATGCCATCATTTATTTCTAGGGCCAAACATATTTTGTGTCAAGCCTAAATGGAAAAATAGCACACTATATATAAAGCTTTGGTAAAACACAGGTCTAGCTTACAATGATGAACACTTAAGTTTGCATGTGCAGTGGTGTTGCAGGGTTGTTAAGGTTTATGGAAGTCCATCCTTTTGATGAACTTGACATGATAAAATTACCTAACCATACATAACCAGACAGTTTACTGGACAGATACTGCTGATACACACACACACATACACACACACACACACACACACACACACACACACACACACACACACACACACTTGTATGTATTTATATATTAACATGTAAATAAAAATAAAAAATTTGTAATGAATAAATTAATTGAACAGATACCTTTCTCAAAGAATTATTTTATCTGAACCAATTCATGTCTTCAAGTCTCCAATGCTATATTACATTTACATGGTTGCTGATCGCTTTCAGCTTTTTTAGGATATTGTTTTTTCTTTGTTTTTCAGATGAAAAGAGCCTGCCAATAAACATACTTGTATGACATTCCTTTCTTTAGAAAATGAAAAGCACGTTGCATTATGTGGCTCTTTATGTAGCATCAAAATATTTTTTGATAATTTCAAGTACGTATTGTCTTAGACTTAAATCTCATTCATTTTCTTCCAATAGTATCTATGGGAAGGAGAAAATGAAGGATCATACTGTTACTTTGGGAGCTTCGATTATTAATCACTGAAATAAATATTATGAAAATGAAAAAAGTTATTTAGAGAGATGAATTGAAAGTTACCTTTCCACACACTCATGCTACTCGTCAACTATATCATATAACTTAAAATAAGTACCATTTTAGCTGTGTGCCAGTGGCTCATTCTTGTAATCCTAGCTACTCAGGAGCTGAGATTTGAGGATGGTAGTTCAAAGCTATCCCTGGCAGGAAACCTCTGACACTCTTACCTCCAATTAACCACCAGAAAACTGGAAGTGGCACTGAGCCCAGGGACAATGCCCAGACCCAGAATTCAAGCCCCATGACCAAGAAAAATAAAAAAAGCAAAAAAGGAGGAAAAAGTAACATTTTACAATTAATGTGCACATATAACATATACACAAAAATTTTCTAGAAAGAAAACTATAACAGTCCATGGACTGGCAAAGAAAAAGAGATTAAAGTGTAATTGCCTTTAATCATTCATTTAGACAATCTATACTGAGGGCAGGCTACTGGAACTCACATCACTAATTGAAGAGCTAAAACTTGAGAGCATCACAGCGCAGAACCAGTGTGCAAGGAAAGTAATAAGAGTCTCATATCATCCTAAATCCTGGCATGTTGGAATGCATTTGTAATCCCAGCTACTTGGCAGACAGAAATGGGGAACTTAGCCTGTTTGGCCCTCAGCAAAATTGATAACCTATGAGCAAAGTAACTAAATCAAAAAAGAATGTTCTAATGGTAGTATACTTGTTCAGCAAATACAATATCAAAATTCATACTCATTTCCTAAAAGAGGAAAGAAAAATGAAGAAAGTAAGGAATAAATAAAAGAAAGAAGGAGAAATAAAGAAAGGGAAAAAGAGAAGTATAAACAAAAACCTCACCATGCGTTAGATGTTAATAATGACTTTAAGTAATTTTAGCTATAAATGCCATCATTTAATTCTGGACTGAGACATTTTGTATCAAGCCTGAATAAGCCATAGCATGCCACATACAAAGCTTTGGAAAATACTGGTCTGGCTTACAATGTTGGACCAATAGGAATGTAAGTCTAGTGGGTGGGGTCTTCATAATAATTGTGTTCTGATCTCAAAATGCATCTTTATTTCTGGCATTTTATCTGAGTAATCTCACTTCAGTCTTTTCCAAAGGGCACTTTAGTGGAAGGAGGAAAATCATTGATTCTGGTCGACAATTTCTGTTACTAAAAACTCCAGTATATTGTAAGGGAAGCAACTCCAAAATTATTCATTAGAGAGATGAGTTGAAAGTCATCTTTATACACACTAACTCTTTCCTCAAAAAAGCCAGAGGATTTAAAATAACTAATATTTTTTAAGTTAATGGGCACAAATGTGCATGAATTTTCCAGAAATAAAATGATCACTCATGAAATCTTACTAATACTTCAAAGAATGTTTTCCAATTAGAGGAATCATCTTCATACATTTTCACACAATGTGTATCTGCTTGATAACAGAACCTACAACTAGACTAAGGCATCTAATAAAATTTATGAGGTGGTGTGGGGTTTCTGGTGGAGCCCTGTCTGGTTCAAAGGAGGAGTTGGTATTGGCACAGTCCCTGTGGTGGAGCAGGGCGGGGCTTTGAGATGAAGGCCAGTCTGTGTAAGACTTTGTGATAGTAGGGAGGGGACAGGAAGGACTAGACTTGTGGAATAGGTGGGACTTTAGGATGGAGGCTGGCAGGTAGACAGGTTTTCAGTGGAAGAAGACTGGGTCCCTGGGGAGGAGGCTGTTTGGGGAAGAGCTTTGAGAAGGAAGAACAAGGCTACGAAGGAGGAGGTTACTTAGAGGAGGGGTTCTGGTGGAGCACTGTGAGTTCTAGTAGGATATGTAGGGTGGGGTTTCCCATAAGGCAGGGAATGGAATGGAAGCAAGAGGCTGACAGAAGGTGGGTTTCTGGTTCAGGAATACGAATCTATGAGGGAGAGGCTTTTCAGTGTCTGGCTTTAAGACGGCAGGGCAGTGCTAGGAAGAAGTGGGCAAGTAAGAAGCATGGTTTCTGGTGGAGAATGGCAGGCCTTTGGGAAGTGTGTTAGGGAGGAGGTGGGGTTTCTGGCAGAGCAGGATGTATTCACAATGTATAGAGAAGCTTTTCAGGACCAGGGCTTTGTTAAAGCAGAGTTAGGATCCAATGGACTAGATTAGTTAAGACGGCTTTCTGGTGTAGCCAGTCACCACTTCAAAAAGAGGAGTAAGGTTGGGTGGGGATTTCAGTGTTACAAGGCAGGACAAGGACTTTGGACAGGGTTTCCAGTAGTGCAAGGCAACCTTCAAAAAGGGACTACGGAGGGACAAGGATTTAGAGTTGAGCATGGTGAGGCTTCCAGATGGAGTCCAACTGGTGCAGTGGTTTCCAGTTAAGCAATGTGGGTGTCGAGAGATGGGATAGTGTGGTGGGGGTTTTTTAGTGGGGGTTTTGTAGAGAAAGTCAGGGCTTAGAGCCATGGGGCTAATTGGAGGAAGGGCTTTGAGAAGGAGTGGAAGGTATACAAAGGTGCAGGATAATTATGGGCAGGGTATCTGTTGGAGTACGGTGTGGATCTGAGGGAGGATCCAATAGGGTTGGATTTACCTGGGGAGCAATCCAAGGCATTGAGAGAGTAGGTATGGGAGGTGGAGAGACTTGTTGTGAAGCAGAGCTGGCTTTCCAGGCAGGAGATGGGCTATATGAGAAGCTTCTGGCCAACCAAGGCTGGGTTTCAAGGGCAGTTATACGGAGGTGGAGGGTTTTTGTGTAGCATGATTGGCTTTGTGGGAAGAGTTCGGGGCTGTGTTTGACAAGTTAGGCCACTTAGAAGCAGACAGAGAGGGGCAGAGTTTCTGATGAAACCAGAAGGGACTGGAGGGAGAAGTCTGGTTGGGGGGTGGGGTATGAAAGAGAAGGGAGGAGTTTGGAGGTACTAAGATATGGGATCAATGGATTTATGAGGAAATAGTGTAGTTAGGGGCTGGGTATCTGGTGGATGAAGTGAGGATTCGAGGGAGAAGCCCGATGTAGGCTGGGTTCTTGGTGGAGCAAGGAGAGACATAGAAGGAGGAGATATGGATGTGGCCTGGTTTCTGGTGGTACAGAGCAGGGATTCCAGGAAAGGGTGGAGTTGAAGAAGGCTTTCCCTGTAGCAGAGGAGGGCTTTCAGGAAGTAGTCTGGTTGCAGTCAGGCCTTTGAAAGTTTACAGCAGGACTACCAGTGGGTAGGTTAGTTAAGGTTGGACTTTTGAATGAGGAGGCTGACTGGAAGTGGGTTTCCAGTGGATCCAGTCATGTTTTATGGGAAGGGGGATAGGAAAGTGGCAAGACTTAGTGAAGAGTTGGTCGACAAAAAATAGTTACTCCAAATAGGAACACCATTTTCTGTCAGTATAGAATTGTATTACTTTTATGTATGCGAGAGATATTGGAGAAAGTAACCAAGTAATAATTCCTTCCTAGTGAAAAGTTTCTTTATTCCAGTTGAGCGAAAACAAAACCATAGGTCACATCAGGCTCAGAGGCACACAGTAGACTAAGACACATGAAGCACTGGACTTGATTCCCCAGAACAACTTTTAAGAACCACAAATAAAAATTTTTAAATGTCTCACTTAGTAATAATGGACACTCTATTGTCTTAAAATTGTGAATGAATGAAACTTTTACTCTAACCATTTTAGAAATCCTAAAACTATGTAAGTAGTAATAATGTTTTAACTTTTTATAATATTGGAAGTTATACTAAAATTAATAGGAAAATATAAAATTGTACACAGATTGTTCGTTCTCCAGCATCAACTTTAATCTAAAAGAATTTAAAACAATAAAAGTGCCATATAGTGAGATTGCAGCATGGTTTTTTTCCAGTCATCAAAATGGTGACTTAAACAATGTATATGTATCTTTGGGTGCATCGCTGTTAAAACATATCTAAGAATGTAAAGCACTTCTATAGAGACCCTGAAGAGACTCAAAGGATTTGTGAAATGATGTCGGAATAAAATTAATGACTAATTACAGTAGGAATTTATTTTCTCTAGGTCCAAAATTATTTTCCAGAAGAAAAGGCTGCATTGAAAAATAAACAAAACAACGAAAAGGAAGCAGGTAGGCAGACCTTGAAGTAAACATTATCCAATGAACAATATCTATTGAGGCATGATTGCAATCTTCTTTTATTTAAGTTACAATTACTGACCTATGTTCTTCCCTAATGCCAAATAATAAAGCCATGAAAATGCAATAATTATTTTCAAGGCTTTATATTTACAAAAAAATTCGATGAAAGTATTGCTAGAAAGTAAAGATAGATGTCTGAAATAAAGAGTGAAGAACACATCCCCAGTTTCTGGCTCTTCAAGATGAGAGGGATACAAGTCAAAGCACAAGGGGAATGGACAGAAGTACATTACCAAGATTGCAATAATTAATATAACAGGGGAGAAAATCAACATGACCATCACAGGATTTAACACTGGAGAGTAGAGTGAAGAACAGTGAAAATGAATGGAAAATTACAAAGGATGCCCTTGCATATTTGGCAGAAGAGTGCGTGGCATTGAGGTCTAAACTATGTGGAGGTTTTATAGGAAACTACCTGTGCTCATATGGTGCCACAAGCAGTGAAGAACTTATGATTTACAAGACATTGAATAATCATAAAAGTCTTGCTTCAGTAGTACAGAGTTAAACCTTGATAAATTCTGTTTGGAAACACCTAACAAACTATAAAACCAAGACCAGAAGATTCAAATTGTATATAAGTAACTTGACTGTTCACAACAATAGAGTTCAAAAAATCAAATCATATAATGTGGATGCAAAAGCATAACATTAGTAAGGTAACCGTTAAACCACACACATTTTATGGGAGTAGTCCTTATTACAAAAGATTTGTTTTCCTTACACATTTTGGATGTACAAAACCAACAAAAAACAAAAACAAAACAAAGAAAAGACAATTGGCAATAGAGCTGGATGCCAGTGCTTCCTCCTTATTCCTAGATAGTCACGAGCCTGAGATTGGAATATCATGGTTCACAGATTGCTGGGGTAGCAATCCATGAGACATTTATGTTCAATTATTCAATCAAAGATAGAGTTAAACCTTGGTTCAAATACTACAAACTCAGTCAATCATGAGTGAAAAAAAACAAGCAAGAGTTTGAGGCTCTGAGTCAAGTTTCATTAGTGTACGTGTGTGGGCGTGTGTGTGTGTGCACACACACAAATGGAATAAGAGAGGAAAAAGGAGAGAAAACAGGGAATATTAAGAGTTTAAGGACTATCCTAAGCATATATTAATTAATAAAAATGAGGGAAACCATGGAACCTAGGTTTCTTTGAGTCTGGCTTCCTTCACATATGATTGGCTTCTAAGTCTTTCCATTTTATTATGAAAGGGGCTGTGTCATTATTTCTGATAGAAGCATAAAATTACATTGTTTATATATACCACATTTTCCTGATCCATTCATCTCTTCAGGGGCATCTTGATTGGTTCCAATATTGCTCCCAAAAACATAGTTGTAGATTTAATGGGTTTTAGCTTGAGATCATTTCGACAAATGCCCAGGAGTGGGATTACTGGATCCAGAGGTACGTATATTTGACCTTACAAAATGAAGCTAATTGAAATGTACTCCAATACATGGAAAAAACCGTCTTTTTTCAGATGTCAACCTTGATGTCGGTAGAGTATCTAGATCTTATTTTATTTCATTTGTCTTTTATCATTGGTTTATCCCTGGCAATCTCTGTCATGATTCTGGTTCCTTCCATCTTGTATATACATTTACCTGATTTGGAGAAGGAAAGGGAAAAATATAATGATGAAAGAATTAAAAAGAGTAACTCATTGCAACAATGATATTCACAAGATACTATATAACGGAAATGCACTTTACAACTTTGGAGTGGGTGGGAGGTATAGGTGGTGGGAAGGGATAGGAGAACAACAATGGAGTGGGTAATAATATTCAATAAGGAATGCAACTTACTCATGTAACTGTAACTACTCTGTCCAGTATTTTTGAAATAAAATAAAATTTTAAAATTGAGCATATCCTAGAAAAAATATTGTTTTCAAAATAATACATCTGTCACAGACCTTGTGAGTGATTCTAAAAGTCAAGCTGTTAGACTTGGAAAAGGATAGATTGGGAAGCCATCTCAAACAGCAATCGAAAGGCTGAGAGCTGTGCTCTTGAAAGGCCAAGCAGTCAAGGGAAGACAGGGGTATGATTTATTACCTCAAGAGTATTTAAGTTCGAGCTGTTGGATACTAAAATATTAAGACTTCGGAGACAAGATGGATGTCTGTGCTATGGTTGGAATGACTATTATTCCCTTCTGCTCCCTAACAATAAGGGATTCAATTGTCACTATGTCTACAAACAATACTTCATGTTAATAGTTGTAACCACAAGCTATATTGATGTCTTTGTTTGTGGACATACCTGCAGCCACTGACCACCCCCCCCCCCCCCCCGTCAAGCAGGATTTAGGGATCCAGAAGTTGGCAATGACACTTTGGGTCCTCTGGTGATTTCTTTCCTCTCACTTCCTGTGATTTCTTACTTCTTTGTCCAGGTATCCCATCATCTTGGTTGTCGCATGGTTGCAGTTAGTGACAGTACTGATATTCTGAACACTTCAAAACAAACCATGAAAAACACTTCCTCAAAGAACATTGACAAATGTATAGGAGCACCTGGAAAGATACCAAACATCAGCAGTCACCCTATGATCCTCTAGCAAGAAAGTACAATTCAGGAGTATCTTTACTTCTGATAATATGAGATAGATAATTGTCCCTTTTGGTATTTGGTATTGCATACATTTTCAGAAACACATATACATTGTGAAACAATGTCATTTATTTCATAGGTCACAGGCCATGTGACTGGAGTGATGACCCTAATACCTTATCTCAGTTTCCTGATTCAGAATTAGATGAGTGTGAATTGCCTAATTATGAGCATTTCTCCATGAAACTCAAGACACAAAATGAAGTGTCAGGGTCAGGCCATTCCATACCTGTAAGGATTTTACATATATTAGAGTAATATATGCCTACACTGCTCAGCATTCATGGCACATTGGTGTGTTATAATGGTCTTCAGATCAGAAATATGCTAAAGCTTAAAGTAGAATGATGGGCTATACATTTTCAACGCAAGAGTGATGATCACCCCCTGCAATTATTCTCAGTGGAGAATCCTTCCTATACATTTTACTGACTTAGCATCTATTCTGGGCTTTACCATTATCAGGCAGGGTCACACTGGATTGAGCTACAATATTGCAGCAACCTTAGCTGCCTTTGAATTTTATCTCCAATATTGATACCAAGGTCAAATCTGCAACTCTAATCACATAGTTAGTGAACACCTGAACTTTTCAAGCGTGGTTAAATATTCAGCTATCACTGCTCATTGCCAGTGTTAAAGATCTCACTCCTTCAGATTTATTGTGTATCTTCTTGTATTTCCAAGACTGCTTTGGATGTTGGATTTTTAAGTAGAGCTTTTAGTTTACATTTGATTTATGGAGGGGCTAGTGGTGCCAGTTGAACTGCATATATTATAATCTAAGTAATTTGATGTTTTGACTTATGAATTTAATTTTGGCAAATGAGGAAGTGAATATACATGACTCACAAAAGTTTTTTATGTGTATTGGTATTGCTATATTGTGAACTTCCTAAAAGCCATCCATGGGAACACATGTCCCTAATCCCATCACTTCTGTCACTGAGATAAGGCTTGAAAGGTCCAGACCACTTAGCGCTTCATAGTCAGAACCTTTCTACAAAGAAGGGGGAGAGAACAGAGAAAAGAGAAAATGAATCTTCCCACTGTTTTCATACATATTCTTTAGACTTAGCCATTGAGACCACCATAATAGTATTGTTTATGACTTCTTTCCTACATTTTTCCTGTTCTTTGCTGTTTTATTTATGGATCTCTAAAAATCATATAAGAAACACATAAGAAATGTATATAAATCATATCAGAAATCATAAAAAATAGTTTGTTAGGGATATATAATCCAAAAAGAATAATTTTAGGAAAATAGTAAGCACATAAAATGTAATGAATTGACATTGTTGAAAACTTCAGCAGTTGTATTTTATTTATTCTGATAACAAAGTTTATACACTAAGTTACAATAGTATTCCAAATGGAAAACAGAACTAGAAACATGAAGGGTAGCACTAAAGAATGCTACTGCTACCACTAATAGAGTAAGAATGAAATTTAGGCAAAATTCCTTCAGAGTAAAAGCCACAGGACAACCCTAACATTACTTTCATTGTTCATATGAAGAAAAGAACTTTTTTGGTAGTAAAGACAAATTTTCACAGATATTAATATCAATTGGGTATATATTTTTTAAGGACTTCAGGAAGGATGCTGTGACGATGTTGGTGGAAACTGACTTCTTTGAGACCTACTTCACAATGGGTAGAAACCATTCCAAGCACTGCACTTTCATTAGGGTAATTTTAGTGCTCATGTGTGTTCTTCAAGTTAGGAAATGAATTAAGTATTTTATTAAAAACAGAAGTAGGCAAGAAGGCCAAACAAATTTCCCAAGTACCTAAGACTGATCAGTTGTAGACCTGTAATTCAAATCCAGGTTTCCACCAGGCATATCTGAGGCTATTCTCTGAAACATTCATTATCTTTAAAGAGTTATGGAGCAGATGAACTCACATTATCTTCCTAATTATTGTTATAAGGGCAATAACAATGCTACAGAATATAAGCATTTTTAAATGAAAAGGGTGTGGATAATGAGAGTGTAAGTGATCTTTATACCAAGTAAAGATCGGTTTAATTTCTACAAAAATACCTGAATTAACATCACTAACCATCCACTGTTTATTATTCCTGGAGTAATTCCTTAAGGAGAACAAATCCACTTTTTCTGATGATCACAGGTTTTTATCATTAAGTACCTTGAATACACAGGGAATAGTTTTTATGGATATATAATCCAAAAGAAATAATTTTTGTGACTAGTTACTTTCTTGTTGTACTAAAGAAAATCTATTCCCTATTCTAAAACTTATATCAATTTAATGGATATTAGTTTTATCAGTATAAATTAGGTGTGCATAATATATGTAATGTATTCTATTACATAACATATAAATGATATATTTATAATACATGTATCATTATTGATATTCTATAAATAATATTCTATAAATATTCTATAAATATTATGAATAATATATGTATAAAACTGGTTTTAGTATTATACTGTGAAGGATACAAGGAATGACAACTTTATTTAACTAAATATATTTGTATGTTTTAGTCACATAATTTATTTTTGTGCCAGTACTGATACTTGAACTATGGTCTGGGTCTTGTCCCTGAGCCATTTCATTTAGACTGGCTTCATATAGCTATCTTCAGATCTCAGCCTCTAAGTAGCTGGGATTACACATATGAATCATGTTATATATTTTTTATTGTGAAAATACTGCACAGAGGGGTTACAATTACATGGGCAAGATAGTGAGTACATTTCTTATCAAGCATTGTAGCCTCCTCATTTGTTTACCCTTCCCATCCCTTCCCATCCTCCCTCCCCCCACACCCAATCCTTCACCTCCCAAGTTGTAAAGTTCGTTTTTGACATGACAACTTGTACTTCTCATTGTTGCAACAGGTCCTCATGTTATATTTTTTGAATTCCATCCTTGGCATGTTCCTACATAATTATTTCTGAATGTTCAATTATGTTATGATATTCCATTTCTAAACCAATTCTGAATAAATAACTACTTATTGCGTAAAACGCTATGTTGCAATCGAATTTGTAAGGACCCTACTTTACTATCAATTTTCAAAGACATTTCTAATTTAATTCCTGGACAGATGAGCAGAGAAATTAAATTATGTATGCATAATATAAGTAAAATACTATATTACATAAAATATAAATGATATATTTATAATATATGCATAATTAGGGATATTCTATAATTACTATAAATAAATATTATAAAACTGGTTTTATTATTATACTGTTAAGGATACAAGGAATGTCAACAACCCTATCTTAACTGACTCATTTTCAACAGTATATAAACTATGCTAAGAACATATACCTCAAGAAAGCACACCTCTGTAATCACATATTCAATTTCAAATATTCTCCTCATCATTATGAGGACAAGAAGTGGCACTGTGGCTCAAGTGGTAGAAGGCTCCCCTTGAGCTGAAGAACTCAGTGACATATTAACACTCAGGTCCTGAAATTAAACTCCAGGACCGACAAAAATACAATTTAAAGAATTAAAGCATTAGGGCTGGGAAGGAGACTCAGTGGTAGAGTGCTTGTCTTGCATTCATGGAGTCCTGGGTTCAATTCCTCAGCACCACATAAGAAGAAAAAGTGGAAATGGCTTTGTGGCTCAAATGGTAGAGCACTAGCTGGAGATGAAAAGCTCATCATGGACAGTGCTCAGAACCAGAGTTCAGGCCCTCCTACCACCACCACCAACAACAACAAATTAAAGGATCAAACAACCTGAAGTTCTTGTCCAGAATAATGAGGGCGGCATTATCCGTTTACATGACTTAGTGACTTTAAGCCTAGTTTACCAGGGGAGGGAGTGGACAATTGTGTGTTTACCAAAACCTGCAAAATTCTTTTGTACTTTCCCAAGGAGGGAGCAAGTAGGGAATGTGGGGAGAGGGGATGTGTTTGGTGACCTTGCCTTTTGGTGCAGTGATTGTTTTCTGGAGTAAATTCAGAGAAATTCTGCTTGCAATCCTAGTTGCATGGGGAATGAAGAAGCCATGCCCTGGAAGTGTTTTTATCCTGTCCTTGGCCTGGTTCCAACCACCACTGTATAGTCCAAGTACCACTTCAGGCCCAAGAAGCTGTGAAGGCTACTGATCCACTGAACAGGTGGACCTAACCACAGCCAGAAAAGGCAAAAAATGCAATGCCCAGGACAGCACTGGAAATCTACACCAGGAAAAGATTTTTTTATATTTTTTTATTGTAAAAATGCTATACAGAGTGTTTACAGTTACATGAGTAAGGTAATGATTACATTTCCTATTGAGCATTGTTACCTCCTCCTTTGTTTTTCCCCTACTACTTCCCTCCCCACCTCTCCAACTCCTTCCTCCTTGACTCCTGCCCGACATTATAAATTCATTTTCGACACAGTGTCCTGTACAACTCATCGTCACAATGAGTCAACCTGCATCCCCATTTCAGCATTCTGCTATAACCTTTCCACTCCCCAAATTACAAAAATGTATATAAAAGATGCAGAACACTAGAATCAAATACAGTGAAAACAGGAATTATACCATGGGGGTATGAACCTACAAAAGAATCACATAGTGCATTATAAGTATATTAAAAACAAAAGGCAAGAAAGATAAATCCACTTGTGTCTCTGATTTGGGGTATATTTCGCTTAACATCATCTTATATGGTCATATGTACATAGCCTTTGATCTTCTGTGCTTGTTCTAGACATGTACTAGTCCTTCCAAACAAGGGAAAACATGGGACCTATGTTTCTTTGGGCCTAGCCTTACTTCACTTAATATAATACTTACCAAGTCCTTCAATTTCCTAAAAATTGCGGCAATTTCATTCTTTCTAATGGAGGCATAGAATTCAATTGTGTGTGTGTGTGTGTGTGTGTGTGTGTGTGTGTGTGTGTGTGTGTGTGTGTGTGTGAGTGTGTGTGTGTATCACATTTTTTTGATCCATTCATGTAATGAGGAGCATCAAGGTTGGGTCCATATCATAGTTACGTGGAATAATGCTGCAGTAAACATGGTTGTGCTTGCAACTTTGGTATGACCTTGTTTGTGATCATTTGGGTAAATGCCTAAATGCCCAAAAGTGGGATTGCTGGGTCATAGGGGAGCTTTACCTGGAGTCTTTTCAAGAACTTCCATACTGCTTTACAAAGTGTTTAAACAAGTTTACACTCCCACCAACAATGCAATAGGAGTCCTTTTAGCCACATCCCCTCCAACATCTGTTGCTATTATATTTCTTGATTATAGCCATTCTAACTAGAGTAAGGTGCAATCTCAATGTTATCTTGATTTGCATTCTTTTGTAGCTAGAATAGTTGAGCATTTCTTCATGTGCCTAATGGATATTTTTATTTCCTCTTCAGAGAACTCTCTCTTTAAGTCTTTAGCCCACTTAGTTATCGAGCAGTTGTTTCTTTGAGGATTTGCTGTTGGAGAATTTAATTTTTTGAGTCCTAAGTATATTTTAGATGTGAGACCTTGTCCGTTTTATGTCTCATGAAGATCTTCTCCCAGAACGTGGGCTTTCTATTGATCTTGCTAACTATGACCTTTGCTTTGCAGAAGCTCTGATGTTTCATGTAATCCCATTTGTCCAAATTTTCTTTGATTTCTGTTTTTTGACTATTATAATATGTTTATTGTATACAGACTCCATTAGCACTTGGAATTTATAATTCCATCACATCTTGTAATAGCAAATTACTAGTTTCATAAAGAGATGAATTAAAAAATGAATTTCTTAATTTATCTTTCTTTACTCTTTGTTTCTGGCTCTCTATTAAGAAATTTTCAGCCTGTACTAAAAAGCTCTAGAGTTTATCCTATTCCTTCATGCAATGTTTTCATGGTGTCTTATTTTATTTTGAGGTGTTTGATCCATTTGGAGTTGATTCTCGTGCAGGGTGATATATACGGATCTAGCTTAAGTTTTCTACAGGTGTTTAACCAACTGTGCCAACATCATTTACTCAAAAGGCTGTCTTTCTTCCATTCTATTTTTTTGCTCCCTTGTCAAACATTCACTGGCTATAGGTCAGGGGTTCATTTCTGAGTCTTCAGTCCTACTCCATTGGTCCTTAGGTCTGTTCTTGTGCCAGAATCCAAGCTGTTCTTATTACTTTTTGCTTTTCTTATTACTTATTGCTTTTTAGTAGAGTTTGAAATTTGGAACTGATATTGCTCTAGTGCTGTTCTTTCTTCTAAGGATTGACAAACCTAAAGCCATCATTATACTTAATGGTGAAAAGTTAAGGACATTTCTTATAAATTCAGGAATGAGATAAGGATGTCTGCTCTCTCCACTACTCTTCAAATTAGTATTAGAATGCTAGATGGGGCAATAAGACAAGATGCTAACTTACATGGGATCCAAATAGAGAAAGATGAAGTAAAACTCTCCATCTTTGCAGATGAGCTGGTCTTGTATTCAAAGAACCCCATGTACTCCACTCCCAAGTTACTTGAGCTGATCAGAAACTTTGGCAAACTAGCCGAGTATAAAATTCACCCTCAGAAATCAATGGCTTTCCTGTATTCCAATAACAATCTGAGTGTGGCTGAAATTAAGAAAGCAACCCTGTTTTAATACCCACACAAAAAATAAAATACCTAGGAGTTAACTTAAGAGGTGAAAGACCTCTATGATGGAAATTTAAAAACCTGAAAAAGAAAATGAAAGCATAACTCAGGAAGTGGGCAACCTCCCACGCTCATGGGTTGGGAGGATTAACATCATGTAAATGGCAATACTGCCAAAGGCTATATCCAAATTCAATGTGATCCTTATCAATATCCCAATCTCACTCTTCAATGAAATAGAAGAAGCAATCCAAAAAGTCAGATGGAACAGTAAAAGACCCCGAATAGCAAAGAGGTCTTTTGTGATAACCCTGCCTATAGCTCACAAAACACTTAATTCTTAGGTCTGGACGATTGTTCCTAGATAGTGAATTACTTAAGTGTAATTTGAATGCATAAAACATGCATATAAAAATAGCACATTTTCATCTCATGCGAAAACAACCTTTTCTCCATCTCAAATTTATTTCCTGAAAGGCATTTTTAGATAGAATCTATTTTCATTTTTAGATGAAAGGCTTGTAGGAAACTATGTTCATAATCTGGCTCCTCCTCCCGCACCTCAACACCTAAAACACAAATTTCACAACGCATTTACAAGAAACAATAAAAAAAACCCTGGGAATGCTCAGATGCTGAACGTTTTTACAAAGCCCAGAATATAACTCTGCTGTCTGAGGGAGGGGTTCTCTGAATAAATTAACAAGCAAACTCCAAAAAGCAGCCAGGAATACAAGATGTGAGTGTCTCTGGCTGCTACTCCATGGACAAGGAGCATGGAAGGGCTTCCTGAGCCTGCTCGAGAGAGCATGGAAAAAAGTTTCCTTGTCAGCCTGAGTACAAAAGTTGGCATCACCCCTCCAAGGGCCTGTCTTTCTTGTCTTCTCTCCACAGCAGAGCAGAATAGTCCTGTGCTCCACGAAAGATAAATATTGTACAAGCTGATCCACAGACTGGCTTCTGTTCAATCTGTACTTCTTCCTAGGTGGGCGGCCCCTGCCCTGTGGTGTATGTGTGCTCCCAGGGGCTGATCCTCAAGGCCCAGGCCCAGGTGGCAGGCATGTGCTAGATGTGAGTCAGTGGCATTTTGTCATTCACGCAGCAGCTGCCGGGTTGCTGCCCTAGTCTGACAGCAGGTGCACCCTGATCTTCTCCTACAGTCCCTGGAGAGGTGCACACAAGGGTCCCATATGAAGATGCTGCAACTAGGATCCTACTTCACCAGACAGACCAGCATGCCAGATGAAGTGGCTGCCGCCTGAATTACTAATTAGTTTATGGAGCAGTATTAAACAAAGCGATACATACTACTGTATGATATGTAATGCTCTATCCTTGAGTCTCTAGTTCAAAATCATTGAACTTTTTGCTAGCAAGAATGGATTTTATTGTTTGTATTCATAAGGCCATAATGGAAAACTGAAATAAAAGTACAACAAAACTCTTACCCGTAAACACGTGATTAAATCTCAGAATTTGAAAAAAAATTGTATGTAAGTAGTACAAATAAAGTTATACTAGAATAGTAAAATACACACAAAATATATTACATTAGTTACATTCAAGTGTAAAGTAAGTAATTACAGACAGAATTCGTACTGGATTAAAAAATATTACAATGGTTTAACAGGTGGAAGTGATATAGTTTATATATTTTGTTTTTATAAAAGTTATTTGTATCTCCCAGTTCTGTTTTTCTCAATAAAGGAAAGTGTTAGAAAGTAGATATTATATGTGCCACCTCTTGCTTGCAGTACCACGAAGGGGAGTGGCACTTCCTATTGGGAGTCCTGGGATGAAACCCACACCCAGCCCATGTAGACCCATCAGAGGTCCATGTGGTGACCCTAAGGGGGCCCAGGACACTGCATTGCTGCTGCAGCAAGTATAGCACTTGTTGCGGTGGGCTGTAGCCAACAAGTCTCCATTAGTGACCAAACCAAGCAAGCCAGACTCAGATGTCAAAGCCAAGGGAGAAGGCAGGGCAGACGCCAAGTCCTGCCTTCCATCTGTGCAGACTACACTGCCAAGGCCAGGCCCATTCCCCTGCTTTGGAGAACAACGAGGGTAGGGGGTGAGCCCATTGCCTCCAAATGGAGTATCCCTGGAATGGTACCCAGAGCTGGGCCCATATGGGCCAGAAGGTTGACGGAGGAGACTACACAGCAAAGCCAAAGGGACTTCAGTCCCTCGGTGCTGCAGCTGGTGTGCTGCAAATCCAGGCTTCTCTGGCATGGATGGGCATATGTAGGGTTGGACCTGTATCCAACTCCACAGGGACCAGAAAATGGAGGTCCACAGAGATGCTGAAGGGGCTCGAAATTGCTGAGCTGCTGCAGCTGTCACAAGCCGGCTGGCAGAGGGGCCAGCACATGGCTCCAGTCCCCAGACCCACTTAAAGCCTGATGAGGTGAACCAAGGTTGGGCTACCTGGCCCCAAGGAGGCAGACTGCATGCTCAGCCTTCCTTTACCCATGGACTGTGCAGTGTACAAACATGGTTTCCCCCACCCCGCACTCATGGGGACAGGCAGTGACTCCAGAACAGAGTCTCCCGAGGATGGGCCACGCACTCAGGAGCACAAAAGACCAGTACTAGCACAACTGGAGGAGGAGAGGGCAGCAGTGGCCTCAACTCTAGCCCCATACCTGCCAGCTGCTGGGTGAAATGGAGCAACTGAGACTGGGAAGTTAAGTGGGAAGTGTGGGCGGGGTTCATCTAGCAATACTGGGGAGCATGCACACACATCCACTCACAGCACATCCACCGTAAGGGAGTTGGCCCCACATTTCAACGGGTGACCTAAGAAGGCACCCACACCCACAGGGACTACAGAAATGGAGTTTCATGTAGTGACTTGGAAAGGGCTCCAGGGCACAGCCTTGGAGCAATGAACAATTGGCAAAAAAAAAAAAAAAAAAAAGGAAAACGAAAAATGTCCAGGAAAACTATTCATTAATGATAACCTATTAAACTTTAAAAACAGTTTTGCTTTCCTCGTGTCCTATATTTTTCCATGGGGACCTCTGAATTAACCAGAAATCTCCAGGATTTCTTCATGCATAGTAACACCAATACATATAGCTTCTATTATTTTTTAATTAAGAGAAGTTGCATTTAGTCCTTTCCCATGTTTGATTCATGTAAAGAAATCCTGAAGTGTATCTGTAAAACACCAAACTCAATATTTCTTCTGAATACCTCACTGAAGAAAGAGAATAAAATGACCAAGCAACAGGTATCACCCATATTGTCACCTATCTAGCTATTTCTCTGATTAGAAAATAATCCTGCCTGCACATGTAGATCGCTTATGCAAAATATTTTCCAACAGCTCTTGTTGTTATCTTACATTTATCTTCCTCTTCCTGCCTCCTCTCCTGCTCCTCATCCCTAGGTTCCTGTTTCCCTCTTCCTTCTCTCCTACCTCTATTATCTCCCTGTCCCCTCCTCTTCTCTCTCGTGCTATGCCCTTTCTCCTCTCTTACCCCTTCCTCCTCCTTTCCTTTCCTCTTTCTCCTACACTTTCACTTTCTTCTACATCTTTAGGGTCCTGGGGGTTGGACACACACTAAGCAAATGCTCTGCTGCTCGCTACGGCCTCCTGTCTGGACTTCATTTCAATGACACTCTATTTCTTTGCTACAAACCCAACAAAGTGTTTTGATTCAGGATTTAATTCATTGTACATATTCTACATCATGAATATATGCTACTTCATACAGTGTGGCTAATAGGTTTGGATTATACTTTGGGCTTCAGTTAAACTCATCAGAAACAATGTTGAAGGCAAGCTAATGTGATCCTGTTACTCCCACATTAATGAACTGGTTACTTTGTATTTTGAACAAGTACTTCCATATTGCTCCCAGTTTAATGAACTGTCACTTTGTGGTAGCACCCACAGTAATACTAACCCAAGGATTGCTGGGGATCAGAAGATTAAGTCCAGAAAGGAAAATCCATGAGATATGCATCTGAAATTAACTATTAAAAAGCCAGAAGAAAACTTGTGACTACGTGGTATAATGCCATACTTCCACAGAATAAGCTGACGACAGGGCCCCCCCGCCACACACACACACACACACACACACACACACAATTTCCCAGCTAGAGCAAGTACAAGATCTGTTTTCCCAATGATATATCTGAGTTCCAATCCTATGTGTTTGGATATTTTTGAAAGCTGTATCTTCAACTTACCTAATTTTAATAAATGACATCCTGCTCACTATTATTTAATGCTGATTGGAAAATATTTTAAGAAACATTTTCATGTAGAAAATTGAATTTTTCCCCAAATCGTGACTGTCTTAGTTTATAAGAAAGAAAGAATTGTGCCTTTAATTCATTAGTTCATAAATTAAAAAAAGTAACCCTAACCCTAGAACCACTTGCCTTTGCATTCAAAAAGCCACACAAATATATTAAATTTATACATCCTATCTTTGATTCAACTCATCTTTCTTAAAATAGTTTCTAGTTTTATTCAATATCTTGTCATTTTTCTAACACGAACCCTAACTGGAACATTCAGGCTAATCCTCACACTAATCATATCCCAATCCTAATATTATTAGCAGTTTTGTATTTCATATTCATCCTAATTCTATCTTGACTTTTTATTCGAAGATTTACTTTCAGTTTGACCCTAAATTTTCCATTTCCCTAATGCTAACACTAAGCCCAGCTGGAACTGAAACCTAACTTTCAACCTAATAATAGTCCAAAATTAATATTAAAAAATACTCTAGTTTTTATTCATTGGAATGAATATTGCAGTTTTCACTCTGGAAAGGAGTTTCAATTTGCCCTAATTCCAACAAATTTCCTGACTCTGTCTCTGAAGTTATCTTGTTCCCTAACATGAACCATTATATTACTTGTCATCAAATTCTCTTATCAGGAAAAACACTGTAGTTTCCATTGATCCTACCTTTTCCTGAACCACTGTATCCTAAAACAATTTCATATTTACTTATCCTCTAGTCCATTACTCAATGCTAACTCTCAACCTAAACCTGGCTGGAAAACTCTCATTAATCATTACAAGAATGATCACTGAGAAATATATATATATATATATATATATATATATAATAGTAATGTTCTAGTTACTATTCAGTCTCACATTTTTGTTTTTACTTGATAGTGAAAACTCAATTTTTACTAAAACTTTCCTATTCATAACACTAATCATAATCAGAACAAAATACTGACACTGATTTTAATCCAAATTTTATGTCAATACTAACATTTACTAGTTCGTATTACCCTAGTTTTCATTCATCCTAACTTGATTCAAATATGCCTTCCAAACATAGGTTTCAATTTTTTTCCAATATCTTAGTCACTTTCTAACCCTAAACTTAATCTTAACTGGAATATTGAGAATAAATATAAGCCTAATTGCAAGTAGATTCTAATATCAATAGCAGTATTCTAATTCAAATTCATTCTAATTCTTACCAGACTTATTCCAAAATTTACCATCAATTTGAGCTTCATTTTTTTTTCTCCTTCACTCTAACCCTAAACGTGGCTGGAATCCTAACCATAACCTTAACACAAATGGTATCGCAATTCTAAACTTTATGAAAAATACTGGTTTTGTGCAATCCTAACTGAAATTCCACTTGTAATTCTTGAAATAAATTGCAAGTCTTCCTAAACCCTACAGATTTTCTCACTCTTATCTCTGAACCTATCCTGTTCCATAAGAGGAATCATTAAACCAATTGATCTCAAATCCTGATATTATGAAATACATTATACGTCCATTATCCCAGCTTTTCCTGAATTCCTAGAACCTAAAATAAGTTCAGATTTAATTAACATTTATCCCAATCCTTTTTTTTCTTTTTGTTGGTTGTGGGGTTTCATCTCTGGGTCTGGGCTTAATCCCTGAGTTCTAGGCATGGGCATAATCCCTGAGTTCTTTAGCTCAAGGTGTGCACTTTACCACATGAGCCACAGCACCACTTTCTGGTTTTCTGGTGGTTAATTGGAGATAAAATTCTCACAGACTTTCC
Organism: Dipodomys spectabilis; assembly: GCF_019054845.1. Taxonomy (NCBI): domain Eukaryota; kingdom Metazoa; phylum Chordata; class Mammalia; order Rodentia; family Heteromyidae; genus Dipodomys; species Dipodomys spectabilis. The sequence goes on along the minus strand of NW_024871248.1, from coordinate 305,609 downwards.
TGCCAGGGCTGGCTTTGAAATGCGATCCTCAGAAATCAGCTTCCTGAATAGGTAGGATAATGGACGTGAGCCACCAGTTTAATATATTTCTTTACTCAATCCTTAACCTCCTTTAACCAGAAACCTAATCCTAATCACAACCTGAATTAACACCAAATGGTTAATGTAAGGAAAATTGTCTGGATTCTATTCAATCACACATTTTTTTGCTTCTACTTCTTAGTGGAAAACTAAATTTTACCCTAAAGCTTATCCTTCCCTAATCCTAACAAGAACTAAAACAGTAACACTTTAAACCAAATTATATATGAATGTTTAAAATAACACCCACGCTTGTTTTCATTCATTCTAACTTTGATGTTATTCATTCTTCTTAAAATATGTGGCAGTTTTACACAATATCTTACTTTTTTTTTCTCATCCTAAACCCAGCTCTAACTGGAACACCTTGCCTAATCCTAAACCTACATATAACCGAATCATAATGTTAATAGCAAGCGTCTATTTCACAATTATGCTATCTCTTGCTCAGCATGTAGGTCTAAATTTTATTTGCATTTTGACCCTAAATTTTTAACAGTGTTTTTCTATTTCCTGTCAAGTTTTATTTTTCATTTCTTTTTAATTTTATTTTATTGTAATGAGGCTTACATAGGGATTACAGTTACATGTGTAAGGTAATGAGTACATGTCTCGTTGAGCATTGTTACCCCCTTCTTTGTTGTTGTCCCACTATCCCTTCCCTCTCCAACCTCCATTACTCTTCTCTCCCCATGGTGTAAAGTTCATTTTCAGTACAGTGTGCTATGAGTATTATTGTTGCAATAGGTCATCCTGTGTTGAGCCTAAATTTTCTATTTCTCTAACCCTAATTCTAATTCTGTCTGATATCCTAACCCTAACCATAATAATAATGATAACTCAATTCAGAAGTTAACAGAAAATACCCCTTTTTGTTCAACCTGATAATCCACTGTACGTCTTGGATTAAATTGCAGTTTAGCTTAAATCTTCCAAATTACTTTATATGTGCATATAAAAAGATGTAATTTTATGTGAAAAACAGAAGATCTTTGGAGAAAGGAGTAACAAAAAGAAAATAGAGGGAGTAAAATCAAATATTTTAATATATTATGGAAAGAGCAAAATTAAACTGCCACTTCTGAAAATGAATAACCATTAACAAAACAATAAAATGTTTCCATTCTTAAAGTGCATTATACTTCAATATAAAGTTTATCTCAAAATAGAAATTCTGCATCTAATCTAATGTACGTTTGCATGCAAAAAATTCTGTGACTTCTAGTCTTATTATGTGATATTAATTATATTTTTATTGTGAAATGATCCCTACTTATATTTATTACAAACTTCTGTAATTATACAAATCATGCCTGTACATGCTAATTTACGTAATTTAATACACAAACAAAAGTATCTTTTTTCTTGTCTCCCACAGGGAAGGATGAAGTGCTGAAATATACTAAATAGAAGCACTCTAACAGAGAGTCTATAGGGAATAGAGATTTGCAACGTGAGGATGGGAACATGAGCACTTTCTACTTGGCTGAACAAGAATTCTTGTTTCTACAGTACTTTCTTGGCATTTAGTCACACAGGGAAAGCCACAAAATTTGAAGTTCATATGAAAGAATTACATTCCTAAGAGTTGTGTCAACCCTGCTCAAAAGCTCAATTTTATCACTAGTTCTTCGTGCTTGCTGGCTGATCAGTTTCCCTATCATATTTACATATTATTAAGCATATTAGTAATTGAACTGGCAGTACATGGCAGAAGACTCCTGAAATCACATCTATTGCAGTGTAATATTTAGAAGAGAAGAAAAAGATTATATTGATCTCCAATTCCTCCCTTTGGCCTTCAATATAGTAATTAATTGTCAAAACAATCACATAAGATGTTAGTCTATTTTCCAAATTTAATTAGAGATTAAGCAAGTGTTTTTTGCAGTAAAGTGACGACAGTAGTATCACAGCTCTGATATGGGCACCTCCTCCCTAACAAGTAATGCTCTATGAAGTGTAAATATGGACGCCACACTAAATTCTCTCTCTCTCTTTCTCTCTCTCTCTCTCTACACACACACACACACACACACATCGGAGATCAGTTCCATTCCTCTGTAATTATAGTTGATTGATGTTTGTTCCCTTGCTTTTCTTTGATTCAGGATCTTACTTGGACCTGTATGTTTCCCCGAGATCAAGTCCCTTCTTTGTATACCGTGTATCTTTGTATGTTTCAGGTCAATTAACAGTACCTTGAATACAACATCTTCAAACTTGACATTCAAGTCAAACTCCATGAATTCATATTACTATTCCAAAATACTAAAATGTATTGGATCTAGGGACAAAATGCCCACCTTGTTATTTTAGAAGGAATTGACATCATGAAAAAGAAGAATATTAATCAGGAACCGAGGTAAGAGAATGGGAGTATGTGGGAAAATGTAGAATACTGTATGTGTGTTAGAGATACAGAATAATAGGCTCATTTATTGAAAATTTGTCATCCTATATTGAAAGCTCAATTTAAGCATACAGTTTTCCAGTTACTTTGCTTACCTATCACTTCTGATCACAAATCCTCTTATGAATGTTTATATTATCTTTGAATAAATCACACAATTTGCAGGTACTTATCATCTTAAGGAAAGACAGTCTGCTTCTAGGTTTTTCATTATATGTGACAAACCCTTATTTTTTGTTTCCCTGTTTGCTGAATAAATGTATTCCTGGAAACAGGTATTGACAACAAATCTGAGTGTAATTTTCATTTTATAAATTTCAAATATAATATAAACTTTGTATTGACTAGTTATTTTTTTAAATGACTGGTATTCATGAACACAATATTTTGGTGCCTTTAAGTCAATTGAGAATTGCTGTGGTAGTTCTTATGTCTAATTGACTTAACCATTATGTTATTCATGTATAAACATTGCATTGCACTTTTTTATTTTTATATATAAAATAATCCCCAAGGGTTTTCTTTAAAGTGATAATGGGGGGAGGTTGTCTTCTTGTTCCAAACTTTATATTTACGTCAGTAAAACTACTAGAAACACATTCTGTTTACTGGAGCAATATAAAAGATGAGAACATATTTCTAAAGAGAATGGATTGATTGATTAAAACATAGAATAGAGTAAAATAGTCAGGTTTCTTGTTTGAGACTCCATAAATTTCATATGAATGTAGCTCAAGATAAGAATCAAAGATAAATTCATATTTATATTACTGAGATTTACGTCACAATATAAGAAATATGCGTATTTTAAGGAATTGGTTATTCAAAGCCCTAAATACCTAATGGATGAAGAATGGAATTGAAAAAAAGCAGAGGAAAACAATTCAACATGCATCTATTATGATTTTATAATACTAATATGAAAGCAATGGAGCTTTTGCCTTTCTGAAGAAGAACGTTTAGGCAGTAATTTCAATGTAAGTTAGCAATTGCAATGAGTCTAAAGTCTTTTCTTCCAAGATATCCAAGAATACTATACTCATCCTTTGAAGAGTAAAAAAGTAATTATTTTCATTAGCTTTGCTTAATATGAATTTATTTGTAGTAAATAGGTTAAAATGTCTTCTTTCTCTCAATGTAATAAGATACATTCTGTCTCTTTCTGTTTCTTCATACAAGCCTGAAATCACTACTTCAATGTAATATAAGCAGAAAAACAAAAATAACCTGATACAACAATTACAAATCCTAAATTATGTGAAAACATACACAATATAAAAAATAAATCTGAGGAAGAGGAAAAACAATAATAGAATAACAACAGAAAATTATTCTAGCAATCTCTAATGAAACAGAGGTTTATAGTCCTAGCAGATACTCCACTTCTAGAGGGTCACATCAAATCAGCTATAATTATAGATATGCAGCTATAAAAATGACATAACTATAAACATATAATTCATAAGAAGATTTTATACTGTCTTCACAAGAAAACAGAATTCTATGAAAAGGTGCCAGCCAGGTAGTTGACTGCTATGACTGTGTTGGCCAACACATTCAAAAGCACATCTGCAGTCTGGAAATAAATGGGCAACATGGAAAAAAGCAGGAACAGAAGCATACATCAGAGAAAGCCACATCCGTACACATAGACAATTCACCATACCACTGGACATTCTGAACTGTCACTGGAACCACAAATATTAACATCACAACATCTCACCACAACTGATTTCTATTACTACACTTAATGGACCTGACAAAAATGCAATTCCAGAAAAACAAATCATAACAGGAGACCAAACAAAGACCTGGCAAATCAACCAAGAACATAGAGAGTCACCTATTAAGGTCATAGATCCTCCAAAGAAAACCTCCAAATGGACAAAACAAATCAGAAAAATACAAGAAAAGTGACCTCAAGGTAGTATAATTCACACAGTAAATAACCAGGCATTAAAACAGACAATCAAGGACCTAGAAGAGAGTTATCAAACGTATTACAGATACTGCTGAAAAATGTGATTAATGGAAAGATAGAAAACCTCTACAAGGAAATTTGTGAACAAATGAGACCAACCAAAGATTAGCAAAATAATTCATGAAGACTACAAACAGAAAGATAAATAAATTCTGAGAAGTCAAGGGAGTCCAAGAAAAAATGGATGCCTAGTTAAAAGATATGAGAGAAGACACAGCTAAGAAAACAACGCTTGCAACTCCCCCACCCAAAGAAAAAATGTACAGAGGGCTGGGAAGGTGGCTCAGTGGTAGAGCACTTGTCTTGCATGCCTGAGGAGCTGAGTCCAATTCATCAGCACCACATAAGCAAAAAAAAAAAAAAGATAAAAAGAAAAAAGAAAAAGAAAAAACGCGGAAGTGGCACTGTGGCTCAAGTGGTCGAGCGCTAGCCTTGAGCTGAAGAGCTGAGGGACAGTGCCCAGGCCCAGAGTTAAGTCCCCATGACTGGATCCAAAAAAAATGTACATAAAGTCCATAAAAGACCTAAAACAAAGGTTTAATAGAGAGACAGAACCCCTAAAAAATTACCAACTAGAAGACGGGGAAATCAAAAACAAAGTAGAAAGTCTCCACAGCAAATAGATGACATAGATGATAATCTCAGGGCCAAATACAAAATAGCTCTAATAGGGAAAAGGAAACAATCATTTAGAACAAATCCAAGAAATAAGAAATGATCTTGCCAGAACGTCAAGACTCAGTTAGAAGATCAAATTTTGAGGAGATAGGTATCAAGAAGGAGAAGAGCAGGAAACTAAATGGATGGGAAACATATTACAGAATTCTAGCAGAGAACATGCCAAACATCCAAAGAGACAGGCTCATTCAGAGAAGAGAAGCCTTTAAACAAACACAGAATTCTAGAACTGAACAATCCACCATGACATCATAATCCATTAGAGGATCATTAACGATCAAGGAAAGGATTCTTAAAGCTGCCGTAGAGAAAAGATTGATTATTTATAAAGGATATACAGTCAGAATAAAAACAGATTTCTTAGCTGATATGGTAAAAAGGAGAGCCTGGAATGATGTATGACAAACACTAAAGGTAAACAACTACCAACCGTGAATACGGTCCCAAGCCAAACTTTCCTTTACATTTAAAGGATAAATAAACATATTTCATGACAAAGACAACTTGAAACAACGTATTTCCATCAAATCAGCATGATAGAATTTAATCAAATATATCCTACATAGAGAAGATCAAGAAGAACAAGAACTGGTTATATAAAATGTTCCCTACAAGAGTTCAAGGTAAATTTATTAAGAGTACATCAGGCACAGCTCCTAACAACAGGTGTATAACATAGCAGGACTTATCAGATATTTCTGCCTTAACTCTCAATAGCAATGGACTTAAATTTCCAAATAGAAGACTTAGATTAGATAGCATTTAAAAACAAGATGCATCCATCTAGTATCTATGAGAGACACATTATCAAACACATTCTATGAAGCTAGAATTAGACTCTTCCCCAAATCACGTAGGGACTCACCAAAGAAAGAGAACTATGGACTCAACTCTTTGATTAGCATTAAAGAAGAACTTCTTAATAAAATTCTCACTAACCAATTTCAGCAACTAACAAAAAAATCATATGGTATGATCAAAAAGGATTCAACTTGGATAAAAGTCGATTTAATATTCTTGTGAATAAACATAATACAAACTATCAGCAGAAGCAGGGTCAAGAAACACATGATCGTCTATAGGGATGTAGAAATAGCTTTTAACAAGATCCAATACCGCTTTATGATTAAAAGGTCTGAGAAGTTAAGAATGCATGGAACATTCCTCAATATAATACTGAGTATGTATATGACACAGATAATTAGCATTTACCTCACGTTGGAAGCCTGAAGACATTAACATCAGGAATGAGACAAGATGTCCACTCTCCCTACTACTCTTCAATATGGTAGTGGAATTTCTTGTAAGAACAATAGACAAGAGAAAAACATCAAGCAGATCCAAATATGGAATAAGTAAAACTATCCCTTTTTACAGATGAAATGTCCCTGTATTTAAAAGACCCTGTGGCTTCCTCCCTCAAGTTAGTACAGGTGATGCTAACCTTCAGCAATGTAGCTGGGTATAAAAACCACAAGAATCAGTAGTTTTTCTGTTACCAACAATGGGAAGATCCACGCTGAAATTCAAAATACAACCTATATGTATTAGCCTCAAAAACAAATTAAATCTACACAGAACAAAACAACAACAACAAAACTAGGAATTAACTAAATTAAAATTGTGAAGGACCTATATGTGAAAACTTTAAAAATATACAAAGGGAAATTGAAGGAGATTCAAGGAAATAGAAAGTCTTTCAATGTTCCTGGTTAGAAGAATTAACATTTTAAACATTGCAATATTTCCCCCAATTTTGCAATGCAATACTCATCAAAATCCTAACAATATTCTTCCATGCAGTAGAGAAAGCAATCCAACTTTAATATGGAATTACAAAATTTCAGATGATACAGAATGCTTAGAAATGAATTCATGTGCCTATAGTCATCTTACACACACACACACACACACACACACACACACACACACACACACACAATGGGATTATATTCACCCATCAGAAAGATGACTTTTCACCAGTGGTAAGGAAAATAAAAAGTTTGGGAAAATTATATTAATAGAAAAGAGAAAGGAATGCAGACACAGAGCAATATAGGTTTCATGGATTCATTCATTTATTGAAACTAGAAGGTGCATACAAATCTATAAGTAAACAAGACAGATTCTACCTCGTCCCAGTTAATATGGCCATTACCAAGAAAACTAAGACTAGCAAATGCTGGACAATTGGGAACTCTATTACACTGTTGGTGGGAAATTAAACTCGTTCAACTATTGTGGAATGCAGTACGGAGTTTCCTGAAAAGACTAAACCTATATCTCCCTTAAGACCCAGTAATTTCCCTCAGGGGCAGTAATCCAATCAATAATAAACAGCCTCACATGAAAGCTACCAGTATATCCATGTTCAGGGCCCAGGCCCAGAGTTGAAGGACTGGAAAAAATTTACCACTGCTGGTACAGTTTGATATAAGATACCAAATCAATCTATTTCCAGTAGCTAGTTTAGGACTTAAAGGTAATGGGGGATAAAATGGCTCCTTTGTTGAATGTTAGGAGAAGATGTAGGCAGTCCATGAAATGGGGATTTGTTGTTGTTGTTCGAGGTGCTTGAAGTCTGGGCTTGGGAACTGTCCCTGAACTCTTCAACTCAAGGTGAGTGCTCTACCTCTTGAGTGAAAGTGCCTCTTCTGGTTTTCTGGGGGTTAAATGGAAATAAGAGTTTCAGGGCTTTCTTGCCCAGGCTGTCTTTGAAATGAAGTCCTCAGATCTCAGCTTCCTGAGTAGCTAGGATTATAGCTGTGAGCCACTGGCACCAGGTAAAAATGGGGGATTATTAGAAAAGAAAATCGCCCTCTTCACCTGTGTCTAAACCACAGATACTATTATTAGAACACTTCACCTTTAACTCATTTCATCAGACATTTGTAAATTTTCTCTTTTCCTTCATGTGGGAATACTGCAGTCAATATCAACTCAGCTGAGGGACTGGATCAATTGTATGGTAATTGCTAGCACCTAATTTAAGAACTTTTACATCAAAAGAAATAAAACCCTCATTTGGAAGAATTGTGTTTTCTTTTTATTACAAATCTCTGCTAGATTACTTATTAATGTGATATTGGACCTCCTAAGAGAATGATGACATTTTCTTTCTCTTCAGCCTTCTCCCACATATGGTCAAATATTTAAGAATTCAAAGATTTGTATTGACAGTTGATTAAGCTGACTACTAAGAAAATGTGCATTTCTGGAATTTGATCTGCTGTCTTGTTATTACATGCAAAGGCTTTCTATGATTTATTTGTTCTACAAGGCATTCTACTTTCCAATCTTTGTGTGACCAATTTTAGTGTCTCTGATCAGTCTTTCTGACTCTCTCTCTGGAGTCACATTTGAGTTTGCCTCATAAAAAATATTTTAGTTATCAGCTAAATGACTCTCAGCTTCTGTTTTTTGCCTGATTTCATTTAGGCTGTGATAGCAACCCTGCCTGGCTGTGCTTACTGGAGTTCTTTTTGTGTATTTGTTAGTGTGTGTGTGTGTGTGTGTGTGTGTGTGTGTGTGTGTGTGCATGTGTGTTTGTGTGTTTTGTTTTAGAGGTCTAGGATTACTATTCAAGGTAGTAGTTTCTCTTGGCCCCTGTGATCCCCTGGCCTAGAGTCGATGGGTTTTTCTAAAGATACAAAGAGCAGCTTACTAAATTCCTGTTTTAATTGTCCCACAATGAGGCAATCAGGCATCCTTGCAAAGCCATCAATAATGCTTTGTAACCACTTACAGAAGTTGTCTATCAAGATGGCGTTCCAAGGTTGACTGTGAAAATTGTTCATTTCCAAGCAGGCACCATAAAGCATATCACATTCCTGGGATCAAACATTTGGAAGGAAGGTTCCCCTTCCTTCCTTCTCTTATAATAGATCAAACCATAATATTCTTCAGTTGTAGAGCCTGGAGCACATTTTCTCAAGAATATTCTGTAGTGAAAAAAAGGACCAACTTTCAAAATAAAGGTGAAAATACTTGTCTACAACAGACTGGTTTATCTTGCTTATATCTGTTGTTTTTTTCATTAAATCAAACACATGGATAATTTATATTGGTATTAGACAAGTGGCAAAGGATTAATGGGATAAGCATTCAGTTTACTTTCGTATATCCAATATAATACACTTAGCCCATCATGAAAAATTAACTACAACTCTAGAAAAAATGTCAGGAATATAAAATAAGCCTCAAGATAAGGTCAGGAAGATGGCGGAGGAGAAGCTGGAGGCTAAAAAAGCTCTAGCATAAAAAAGCAGTTTTAGTGTTCCAGTGAACAGTACTAGGCCAGAGAATTACACCAAGTGTGCCATCACAGTACAGAGAGTTTTGCCAGAGAGGGAAAATCAAGGCAAAGAGACAGATCTGAGCACTTGCCGCTCCCGGCAAGTGCTCAGATCTGTCTCTTTGCCTTGTGGCAGCGGCAGCAGCGGCAGTGCCCGTAGCCGTCATACCTGCAACACAGAGGGTCTGGGACAAAGGCACCAGATGCAGCAGGCAAGCTGATTCTACTCAACACCAGCAAGAACTGACAAGGAGCAGATATCTTCACACTGCAGATCGCAGACCAGAGACGACCCAGGAACCAAGACTCCGGCAGCATGGAGTAGAAGCCTGACATCCTCACTCCTTCTTAGGGATCAGAGGAGGGAAGGCATTCATGCCCCACCCCATTACTGGAGATCTCCGTCTTTGATACTGACAAAGGCTTGGCTGAGTTGCCAGTTCCAATTCAGGCCTTGGGAGAAAACAAGACAGCTATTTGGCAGGTCACATGAACCTGCCCAGACCTGCCAGGTTCAACTCCACCCAGGAAAAAGTCACCCACCCCAGGCAGAGTAAATCTGCACCCTGGGAGTGGCTTTCTTCACTGGGTAAACAGAGCCAGAGCCTGTGCCTCCCTAAAGCAGCTTAGACATTCTATTGAAATTCAGTAAACATAAACTCTGAGAAAGGCTGCAGGCTGTGCTCTGTGAGTCTCAGAAGCTAGCCCCTCAGGGAAAAGCTACTGTTTGCTGAAAGGCCTCAACTCTACCCAGAACCTAACCTCATCAAAGCATCTCCAAACAAGAGAAAACAGACAACTCCCTCTTTTGCAATACTCAGAACAGATCCCTCTCCCACTGAACTAGCCTGAGAGGAGGATCACAAAGCAGAGCATTTTTCGGCTTGCCCAAACAAACTGCCTTAAGTAACAAATCAAGCCACAGGAAAACCAAACACCACAAGCCGACCAGGGACTCCACCAAGAGTCTGGTTACTGACACAAGGGAAATACAGAATCTTCCTATCCCACAGCCCACAAAAAAAAAATGAAAGAACTTCCTTTTTGTTTTTGTACGTTATTTTTAATTTTTTGTTTTTTAATTTTTGTTTTTATTGTTTATTGTTTTCTTCCTCATATAATTTTTATTTTAGGTGAATATTTGTGTGAGCTTATTTTTTAATCTCTACTGAACTTTTGTTCCCTTTCTTTCTTTCTTTCTTTCTTTCTTTCTTTCTTTCTTTCTTTCTTTCTTTCTTTCTTTCTTTCTTTCTTTCTTTCTTTCTTTCTTTCTTCCTTTCTTTATTTCTTCCTTTCTTTCTTTCTTTCTTTCTTTCTTTCTTTCTTTCTTTCTTTCTTTCTTTCTTTCTTTCTTTCTTTCTTTCTTTCTGTTCTCATTCTTTTCACTTCTCTTTTATTCGTTTCTGCATGACTTAATTGCTGTTGTGGTCAACCTCAAATATACCCGTCATCGATTATTAGATCTTATCCTACATTGTGTACATACTTAATCCAGAAATTTATTACTCAATTCAAAACCTCTTAGAGATAAATTCTTTAATAGCAGTATTACCTATTTATAGCCATATAATGTTTTAAAACATTTTTATTTTTCTAGTTTTTCATGTCTCCTTTCTATGCCTCCCCTCCTTTCATCCCATCCCCATTCTTCTCTGAATACTACTTCTTCAAACTCGCAGTTTTTAAGGGTTTCATTTTTTAATATTAAATTTGTGTTTTTCCATTTTTTCTTGTCTTTTCTCCTTTTTCTTTTTTTTCTTACTATTTTTTCTCTCGCTGCTATCATTCTCTCCAATCAATTTCCCTCTTTGAGATGAGGAAATGGTTAATTCCACTCTCCCTCACCTTCCCACATCCCTCCAATCCTATTGTTCCCCAAATTTTACCTAAACCTAATAATTTCTGGTTGCCAAATTCTCCTTTGCTGTTCTTAGGCCATAAAGACATAGTTGTTTGATGTTCAATAGATTGTATCTCTTGAACCAGATTGTATCTGCAGACTTTTGACTGTGCCACTACGGACTTTGGTTTATGCTTACCTTAAAATAGTGTTCTAGCAAAAAACGTGTTATTCTCATCCCAAATGGGCAGAACAAGCCAGAAAAACACAAGAAAAATGGCAAGCCAGGGGTTCTCAACTCCCATTCATGACAATCAGGGGAGAAAAGAGATAATGAATAATCCAGAAGAGAGTTCTCAAAAAGCTCTACAAACACTACAGGTAAACATGGTAAATGAAAAGAGTTAAAACCTGCAAAAGTCTCAATGTGAGCATGATAGGGAGAAAGAGGAGGCAAACCAAAGATCAATACAGGAAAAGCATTAGCTTGAGGAAGCTACTCAAAGATTGATACAGGAATTTCATGAGCAGATTGAGAACACTCAAAGAGAAATAAAGGAATTGTGTGAGCAGGTTGAGATCAGTCAAAGAGATAGACAGCAATTACGTGAGCTGGCTGAGCACAGACAAAGAGAAAGTCAGGAATGGCGTGAACAGGCTGAGAACACTCAAAGAGAAATTCAGGAAATGTGTAAACGTGGGGATGCTAATCAAAGAGAAATACAGGAACTGAGAGAACGGGATGAGAACAGACAAAGATCAATGGAGGCATTAGTGGAATACAGAAACAGAGAGCTGAAAGAAATCAGTGAGACGGCAAAGGGAATGCTCATTGGAAAACAACAGAAGGAATGGGAGTCCTAGGAAACCATAACCAATCAACTAAGTGATTTGAGAATAAACACTGAGCACCAAAGTAAGGAAGTAAAGAAGTTCTTACAAGATCTAGAACAAAGTTCCAACAAAGAATTTGAAGTCATCAAAGTCAACCAATTAGAAGAAATAATAAAAAACGAAGTAGAAAGTCTTGACAGTAGGTTAGACCATGCAGAAAATCGAATCTCAGGGATTGAATACAGCCTAGATATTATAGAGAAAGAACATAAAACCATCCAAGACAAATCCTAGAAATATGATATATCTACTCAAATCTATTTGGAAAACACCATCAGAAGGCATAATCTGAGGATAATGGGTGTAGAGGAACACCTAGAGACAGAAGTTAATGGTCTAGGAAATTTGTTTAACAGGATCCTAGCAGAGAACTTCCCAAACATGTAAAAAGACAGGGCTATTCAAATACAAGAAGCTTTTAGAACTCCAAATAGACCAGACCAGAATAGGACATCCCACCGTCAAATTATTATCCGCACAGGATCAATTCAGACCAAGAAAAAAATCTTTAAAGCTGTCAAGGAGAAAAGATCAATAACCTATAAAGGGAAACCAATGAGAATCACCTCAGATTTCTCAGCAGAGAAAATTAAAGCAAGAAAAGCCTGGAATGATGTATACCATCCCCTAAAGACAAGCAACTATCAACCAAGAATACTGTACACAGTTAAACTCTCCTTCATATCCGAAGGTCAAATAAAAAACTTCCATAGTAAAGAAAAATTGAAACAATATATCTCCACCAAACCAGCTCTACAAAGACACCTAAAGATGTCCTACACATAGAAAACCTACAAGGCCACAATAAACACCAAGAAACCGCACCCAAGGTGAGAATCCAAGAACCATAGGAAGTACTCAGTTGCGGAAGCCTTAAAGAAGGTGAATAAAATGGCAGGAACTCCCAAATACCTCTAAGTCCTATCTCTTAACATTAATGGGCTTAACTCTCCAATTAAGTGACGTAGACTAGTTGGATTAAAAAAGAAGATCCTTCTACCTATTGCCTTCAGGAATCCCACCTTGTCCATAAAAACAACACATTTTGAATGTGAAAGGCTGGAACAAAATCTACCAAGCAAACAACTCCCTATAAACAGGCAGGAATTGCAATACGAATATCAGATAAAATAGACTTCAAATTAAAATTAGTTAGAGGAGATAAAGAAGGTCTCTCAATACTAATTAAGGGATCTCTACTTCAGGAGGTTATTACAACTCTAAATCTCTATTCGTCAAACAATGGATCATCCAAATTTATGCAAAAAACACTACTTTCTCTCAAATCTCATTTAGATCCAAATACATTAATTGTCGGGGACTTTAATACACGACTATCCCCACTAGATAGATCAACTTGGCAAAAACTCAACAGAGAAACCGGAGATACAAACAACTGCATAGAGCAACTACATTTAACAGACACCTACCAAATATTTCACCCAGCATCATCAGAATACACGTTCTTCACAGCAGCACATGGAACATTTTCCAAAATAGACTACATTTTAGGTCCCAAAGCAAACTTTTCCAAATTCAGGAACACTGTAGTAAAACCTTGCATTCTCTCAGATCACAAGGGAAAAAAATTAGAACTCAACACCAAAAGCCACCAAAGAAAGTCCTGTAACATATGGAGGCTGAACAACACACTGTTGAACCACCAGTAGGTCATGGAAGAGATTAGAAATGAAATTCATGTGCTCAAGGTATTCAACATAAATGAGCACACAAACTACTAGCTCCTCTGGGGCACAGCAAAGGCAGTACTCACAGGAAAGTTATATCTTTGAGTTCTTACATCAATAAAATTCAAAAGATCCGAAACTAACAATTTAATGAGACAGCTGAGCCTCCTTGAAAAAGAGCAAGATGAACCCCAATCTTGTAGAAGGAAAGAAATAATTAAAATTAAATCAGAATTAAATGAATTAGAATAAAAAATAGAAAGAATCAACAAAACAAAGAGATGGTTCTTCTAAAAAATCAACAAAATAGGTAGACCCCCAGCAAATCTTATCAGAAAAAGAAGAGAATACACCCTAATAAATAAACTCAGAGATGAGAATGGAAATATCACCACAGAAACAAACAAGATTCAGAACATTATAAAGGAATACTTCTCAAACATTTATGCTAATATGTCTGAGAACTTGGCAGAAATGGACCTTTTCCTAGCAAATATCAACATGCCAAAACTAAATTAAGATGAGTTAAACCATCTTAACTAGCCCATATCAAGCATTGAAATAGAAACAGCAATGAGACCTCCCATCTAAGAAAAGCCGAGGACCGCATGGTTTTACAGCAGAGTTCTACAAGGCCTTCAAAGCAGAACACACACCAATACTCTCAAATTTTAAATGGAATTGAAAGAGAAAGTTCACTACCAAATTCATCCTATGAAGCTATAATAACCCTCATCCCAAAATCAGGCAGGGACTCATCAAAGAAAGAGAACTATAGACCCACTTCTTTGATGAACATTGATGCAAAACTTCTCAACAAAATTTTGGCCAATCAACTTCAATAATTCATCCAAAAAATCATATGCCACAATCAAACAGGATTCATTTCAGGGATGAAATGCTGGTTCGAAATATGCAAATCAAATAACATAATTCATCACATCAACAAGAGCAAGAATAAGAACCACATCATTATCTCAATAGATGCAGAGAAAACATTTGACAAGATCCAACACCCTTTTGTGATGAAGGTTCTGCAAAGACTAGGAATCCATGGAACCTTCCTCAATAAAATAAAGACTGTATATTAAAACCTCTAGCCAGTATTATGCTTGATGTTGAAAAATTAACGCCATGTCCTCTAAACTCAGGAACGAGACAAGGATGCCTACTCACTTCATTGCTCTTCAATCCAGTATTGGAATGCCTAACTACAGCAATAATAAAAGATGCAAACATCAAGGGGTTCCAAATAGGGAAAAAGAAAGTAAAACTTTCCCTCTTTGCAGATGACATGATCTTGCATTTAAAGAATCCCATGGATTCTGCTCTCAAATTCTTCAAGGTGATTCAAAACTTTCGTAAAGTATCAGGGTATAAAATTAGCCTTCAAAAATCAATGGCTTTTCTATATGCCAACAATGAGAAAAGTGTAGCTAAAATCAGGAAAGCAACTCCATTCGTAATAGCTCCACAAAAAATAAAATACCTAGGAATTAACCAAACAAGTGAAGGACATCTATGATGAAAACTTTAAAAACCTGAAAAACGAAATCAAAACAGAACTTAGAATGTGGCAAAAACTCCGATGCTCCTGGATTGGAAAAATCAACATCGTGAAAATGGCAATACTTCCCAAGGCTATCTACAAATTCAATGCAATACCTATCAATATTCCAATTTCATTCTTCAGGGAAATAGAAGACTCAATCCAAAAATTCATATAGAACAATAAAAGACCCCGAATAACAATAACAATCTTTAACAGAAAGAACAGTGGTACTGGCACAAGAGCAGACCGCAGGACCAATTGAATAGACTTGAAAACCCAGAAATGAACCTAAAGACCTGTAGCCATCTAATCTTCAGTAAGAGAGCTAACAAAAATAGAATGGAAGAAAGACAGTCTCTTCAGTAAATTGTGCTGGTAAAATTGGTTAACTACTTGTGGAAAACTAAAGCTAGATCCTTATATATCAACTTGCACCAGAATCAACTATACATGGATCAAAGACCTCAGAGTCAAAGCAGATACTCTGAAAACATTATAGAATGGAGTAGGAGAAACCCTAAGCCTCCTTGGTGCAGGCCGAAATTTTTTAAATAGAGACCCACAAACACAACAAAAGAAAGAAAGGGTGGAAAATTGACATTGCATGAAATTTCAGAGCTTCTGCATGGCAAAGGATAAAGCTAGCAAAATCAATAGAAAGCCCACGGATTGGCAGAAGATTTTTCACTAGCCATACAACAGACAAGGGTCTCATATCTAAAATATACCTGGAACTTAAAATTTTAAATCCCCACAAAACAAATCTTCAAACAAACAATTGCCCAATAAATAACTGTGCTAAAGACTTAAAGAGAAACTTCTCTGAAGAAGAAAGAAGGATGGCCAATAGACACATGAAAATATGCTCAAGCTCTCTAGCCATAAAAGAAATGCAAATCAAAACAACAATGATATACCACCTCATCCCAGTTAAAATGGTTATAAACAAGAATTCTAATAACAACAGCTGCTGGAGGGAATACGGATAGAAGGGAACCTTACTGCATTGTTGGTGGGAGTGTAAACTTGTTCAACCACTTTGGAAAGTAGTATGGAGGTTCCTCAAAAGACTCCACATAGAGTTCCCTTATGACCTGGCAATCCCACTTTTGGGCAATTACCCAAATATCACAAACAAGACTAAACTAAAGTTTCCAACACGACTATTTTTATTGCAGCATTTTTTACCATAGCTAAGTTATGGAACCAACCCAGATGCCCCTCAGTAGATGAATGGATCAAGACAATGTGGTATATATACCCAATGGAATTCTATGCCTCCATCAGAAAGAATGACATTGCCACATTTGTTAGAAAATGGAAAGACTTGGAAAAAATTATATTAAGTGAAGTAAGCCAGACCCAAAAAAACATAGGTCCCATGGTTTCCCTTATTTGCAATATCTCGTATATGTCTGAGTCAAGCAGAAAAGTTCAGATAAGTTGATATTAGTGCAATGAACCCCAAGATAAGTATTCAAATTTTTTTGTTGTTTTTTCCTTTTATTCAATTGTTTCTATCATATTTATAAGATGATGTTTGTCTTGAGCATCCCTCCCTTTTTCGTGTTCTTTGTTTTGTTGAATGTTGCAGATCTGATGGCAGTATTCTTCTGCTGGTGTTCTTGTAGTTGTTCTTGTCCTCAGCTCTCTCATGGAATCTTGTTGTATCAGACATCTGAGAGCTGTGATGGGAAAGATGGGATGGCCACATTCCCAGGCTCTGGGAAATCCTTTCTTCTCTCACTCAGTGACTAGGCGTCAATATCCTAACCTACTCCAAAGTTTCCTCGAATCTCTTGCTCACCACTCAGCTACCTCTACTTTCCTCAATGGCCAGTAGTGGTGTCAACCAACAGAGGGAATTCTGGTGCTACAGGGCAGCATGGAATGTGGGCGTGGCCAGCATTCTTGAATCCCATTGGTCAGAAAGAACCATGAAAGAATGGGGTTGTGGCTGGAATCCTGTGATGCAGGCAGCATGGGCGGAGTAAAGATGACAGCGGCTTCGCCAGACCCTTTCCCAGGGAACTCTGTCCAATTCAGTTGGGGACAAAAGGGTGACCTGCTTTATCTGGATGGCTGCACAAATTGTTGTGTATGTCTGTTTGTTGCCAGTCTTGGACCTTAAACTCAGGATCTGGGCACAGTCTGTGAGCTGCATTTGATCAAGGCTAGTGTGAGACACACGTCTCTTCTTGTGGCTTTGTTGCCACTTAAGTTGGACAGTGGTCTCAAGGACTTTCCTGCCTACGGTGACTTTGAACATGACCCTCCTTTCACAGCCTTGTAAGTATCAAGGAGGACTGCTGACAGCCAGTAGTGCCTGGCTAATCATTGGTCTTGCTGATGTTCTTAGACAGAGCAGTGAGTTCCCAATCCTCAGGTTTAAGTGGTGGGAGCTGGTGCCAACAGTTTGAATCTTGGTCCTGCCACTGGCAGGAGATCCTAAGAAACTCATTTCATCCATATGAATACCAATGGAATATGATGTATGTCATGATTTAATGGGCAGTTCTTGAATGATTCCAGTATAAAATTATACACAATTATATTATACAAAACTGATCAATTTTAGTTAATACTTTATTAAGCATTTAAACAATCACATTCATTAAATGGAGGCAGAATGAAATACCTAAGAATTGGGTGTCATATTGCATAGAGATGCCATTTTTCTGCCAGGACTGGGATTTGAACTCATGTTCTTGGTAACTCTGTTTCACTGTGTGGGAAGGAGAGGCTTGCCTCCTTGAAGTCAAGAAATTCAAGTCTGTTCCTTAGGCCTGAAATCGAGCCTCTGCACTAGATAAAATCCTATTCACGTACATTTTAAATATATGATTTATATTTACAGACATATGTATGTACATATTGAGTTCAGTATATTTATTCATTTTATTTTTTGTTTGTTCATCTATTGACTGTTTATTTTATTGTCTATTATGGCACATAGAACATTGATTACGTTGATTACATAGGATATAGGTGTGCATATGTATCCTACTTCATATCTGACACCCAGGACTTTCACAGAAAAGGAAAACATGTGTCACCATCAGCTTTTTACTCCACGATTCATTGTTTGGGAGTTCTGGCATCTGAACTCATGGCCTACAGAACCAAATTCATGAATGGGTCAGTGTCAACATGCCATCCTGGGGCAAATTGAGCTGACAGGAAGTTCCCAGGGCCTGAGATAGAGCCCCAGCAGTTGACAAAATAAGAACAGATTGACACTCAGATGGTAGTATGCTAATAAATATATATCTTTATAGAGTGCCAGAGATGTCTATCCATTATTCAGTTATATAGACTACATTCCTAACAATTCTTGGGTATTATTATACCTCCATGTAATTAATGTTATTGTTTTCATCCTCAATGAGATGTACAAGTCGTTATGTTGAAAACTAATTTTACAACTTTGTTGAGGGGGTGAGGTGGGGAAGGGGGGGTGGGAAGGATTGAGTGGGGAGACGGGAGAAGGATGGGAATGAAAGGGAAGGGGAAACAAAAGAAGAGGCTACAATGCTTGATAAGAAATGTACTCATTATCTTTCCCGTATAATTGTAACCCCTCTGTACAGTATTTTCACAATAAAAAAATAAATAAATAAACTCTTAAGAAAATCGGTGTCCTGAAATCATTGCATCCCTGTAGGAAAGAGTATTCTAGCCGAGCGCTGGTGGCTCACGCCTGTAATCCTAGCTACTCAGGAGGCTGAGATCTGATGATCACAGTTCAAAGCCAACCCCAGGCAGGAAAGACTGTGAGACTCCTATCTCCAATAAATCACCAGAAAACCAGAAGTAGCGCTGTAGCTCAAGTGGTAGAGCGCTCGCCTTGAGCTGAAGAGCTGAGGGACAGTGCCCAGGCCCAGAGTTCAAGCCCCACGACCGACCAAAAAAAAAAAGAGTATTCTTTTAATGTTTCATATTATATAAAATCAACCAGACGACTGAAACATGATGTCTAATTTTATACGAGTATCATTCACGAGCAACTCATTTAACTATGACATTTAAAACATTCCATCGCTATTCTTATAAATTGGAACGAGTCTCTTAGGATCTCCCATCATCCAGAAGTGACATGACTTGGAATCGACTCTAGCCCTATATTGCCCTGCAGGACTATGGCCCAATAGCTCAATAGCCCACCAGCCTTCAGCAATGTAAGTTGAAGTACCCTTTGGAGCTGTGTCATTCCGACCCAGATGGTCATGGTGCAAAATCTAAAAAGGCCATCCCACCACTTATTTTCTGTGCACCCCACCCCACGCAAGGCCTGGAGGTCTAGGATCCTAGGATCGTCTCTTGTTCCAGTGGCTGCACCCCAGCCTAGGGTGATGGAAGCTGAGGCAGAGTTGCCATGATTTGAGTTCAAGACCTCTCTTGGCAAAAAACAAAAACAAAAAAGCAAAGAAAAAAAAAAAAACCTCCCTGGCTTGCAATTGGTGCCGTTTTATCTGTAAGACTTTGGATTTGAATTTAGGGTCTGGGTAACTCTGCAGCACTGTGGATGAAAGGGAAGCTCACCATGCTTGAGGACAAGAAAGTCAGGCCTGCTCCCTAGGCCTGAATTCATGACCCAGCCCTGGGAAACACACTATTTATATACATTGTAAAGATAGGATTTGTACCTACCTATAGATGTTCAGTCCATATCTTGTTTGTTGTGGTTATTTATTGTATTTCTGTTTTATTCATTTATTTACCACTTATTTTATTGACTGTGATAACAGACATTCCATTTATTATATTGATGACATTATATAACATATATCTAGATTTGTATACATGTTCTCCTTCATGTATTACACCCAGGACACTCAGAGAAAAAGAAAACAGGTGTTACACTCCACTTCTTACTCCATGATCCAGTTGTTGGCAGTGCTGGGACCTGAACTCAGGGCCTAGCAGACCCAATTCATGAATGGGTGTGTCAACATGGCAACCTCTAGCCCACGAAGCTGCCAGGAAGTTCCCAGACCATGTAATTGAGCCACAGCACTGGACAAAATAGCCATACATGGATAGGCAGCTGGTAGTATACCAATAAATATATATTTGTATAGAGTACCAGAGACATCTGCCTAGGATTCAAGTATATCAACTACTTTCCTACCAACTCTTAAGTAGTTATTAGGCCACCACTGAAGGAATAGGATTCTTTTCATGCTTAATAGACTATTCATTAAGATCAATCAGCGTCCTAGGATCATTGCATCTAATTTTAGACTAGACTTATTGATGCACTCAGAAACGTCTCATTCAATCATGAGTTTGCTCACGTTCCATTGGTATTTCGATGCATAAGAACGAGTATCTTGGGAATTCCACATATTGGTAGGTGTCAGGACCAGGACTCGAACTCAGGGCCTACATTGCTGCATGGGCCTATGGCTTCCCCAATAGCCCACTATCCTTCATCAATGCAAGGTGAAGTACTCTTTGTAGGCATGTTATTAAGACCCAGGATGGTCACCTTGGAAAGGAACAAAATGTAAAAATTCATCCCGCGGCTTTCCTCTCTCTCTCTCTCTCTCTCCATATATATATATATATATATATATATATATATATATATATATATATATATATCATACTCTGTGTGTGTGTGTGTGTTTGTGTGTGTGTGTGTGTGTGTGTTTTCCTGCAAGACTTCAGGGCCTAGTATCCTAGGATTGGCAATGGGCCCATGGCAGCCCACCACCCTGAGGTGATTGAAGCTGAGGCAGAGTTACCACAAACTGAGTTCAAATCCTTTCCTTGGCAATAATAATAATAATAATAAAACCTGGCTCAGAACTCGCACCATTTTTCTGCCACAGCTGGGATTCCAACTCAGGTCTGGGTAAATCTATAACACTCTGGGGGAAATGGAAGCTCACCATCCTTGAAGACTACAATATCAGGCCAGGTCACAGGTCCTGAATTGAAGCCCCAGCACTGGAAAAAATAATGTACCCACCTATTTAACACATAGAATCTCTATTTACATATATGTATGGAATGCATCATGAGTTCAGTGTAGTTACTCTTTTTATTGTGTGTCTTAGTCATGGATGCATTTGTGTTTTATTGAGTATGATGACAGACATAACTGGGCTGACACAGATAACAAATTTTTCCTATGGTTATAGAGTTGCCTATATAGAATTCTCCATCCTCCCTGAGACCCAAGACTTTCACAGGACAGGAAAACAGGTGGATCGATGGGCTTCTCACATTAGGTTTCATCTTTTGGCAGTATTGGGATTTGAACTCAGAGCTTAGCAGGCCCAATTGGCCAAAGGGTCTAGGTGAGGATACCAGCCTGTGAGCAACTAAGGAGCTAGGGGGTTCCCGGGACTGGAGATTGAGCCCCGGGGTGGGGGTGGGGCACAATATTCATCCATTCATAAGCTGAATACCTATTTGGATAGAGTAGGAGTTGTGGCTAGCTGTGTTAGAATCCCACCTACCATGTTGTCGGGTCTTCATTCATCCCACAAAAGATGGACAGGGTCCTAGGAAAGGTAAGTGCAGCCACTCGCCCGTTCCCCAGCCTCCCTCATCCTGGGAGACAATCAGATGCAGCAGGGAGTCAACTCAAGAAGGGAAACTCGTTTATTAACACAGAGCAAGCCGTTTTTAAAGCAACAAAGAGTGGGTGGCATGGGAGGGGAGGAAGAGGAACCAATCACTGTCAAGGTCACACCCTATCATGCACCTAAGCTTCCATGGTCTGGTTACTTACTGTAAAGCAAATCGGGCTCTGCCCACTCCACTCCCCTTCAGTGTCATCTTTGCTGCCCATGTGCTCTATAGATTCCCTCTTTTTTGTTTTAATGGCAGACCCACCTCCAAGTTAGTTATCTTTTCCCCTCCGCTGTAAAGGTTATTTTAAAAGGATTCCATTGGTAAGGATAGCATTGGCCATGCAGGGGGTTTGAGGCAAGTCTGGGTGTTGAAATTCGCCAGACAAGGATAAGGAGGGCCCTTGTGCATGAGCCAAGAGGCCGTCCCAGTTACCTCACATCCCCATCTAGGACAATAATAAACATCAATCCCACGACAGTTAGAAATGTCCAAAGCAGTTCAATTAATTCTTGGGCATATATAAAAGTCAGTATCTCGTAAGGTCATCCTCTTCAGAACCTGGGAGAACCCTGGGTATTGGGTGTTCCACACATGCGGCATGGTGCATCCTCGTGGGTGCCCACACTGCCATTCTACTATAGTGCAGAAAAATAAGGAAAATTTAAAACCAACTGCAGACATAGCAGAGCAATACTGGGCACCTGGTGTCTTTTAAGTAAGCCAGTTCCTTGTACGTGCCTTTAAGCGAGCACAGGGGTCAAGATGACTTTGAGCTTTACTTTAAGCTCCAAATGGCTCCCAGCATCTCCCCTGTTTTTGTTTAAGGAAGCGAACCCGCCTATCTTAGGTTGGGTGGATCGCCTTGTCTGCCTGATCTGTCATCGGGAACTTCTTCAGAGCGAAGCTGAAGGCCCTGTCTTAGGTTGGCCAGACTGACACCCCCTCTTATCCATCTCTGGCTGCGATTCCTCTCGGGGGAAATTTATTCACTTGGAGCTTGATCTTATGTAACTGGCTGGCTAAGCTCATAAGAGTTTTGCAGTGCACGTATAAAGCAAGTAAGGCATAGAAAACAATTAGCAAAAGCGTTCCCAGGCCAAGCAATGTCATTAGCAGTCCTTTAGCATTAGCCAGGGATGGGAGAGCAGTCTTTGCCACTTCGGAGTCCAGAGGTGGGGGTTGTTCTGAAGCAGATTTTAGACATGTTTACAGGAAAGCATAACAAAAGGTGGTTGTACAAGCAAGTAGTAAAAGAACAATTAGAGCAAGTAACATAAAATAAGTTGCTCCTACAGAAATATTAAATGGTCCATACATAATGACATAGGGTGGTGATCAAAATGAAGGTCAGGCCTCCAGGTCAAAGGTACATCTTCTCTTGTGGTCTATTGATGATTTCTGCATTGTCAGCGCTGATCACTGTCCAGGTCACCTGTTGGGGTTGATCATCAGAGAGAGGGACTTGCAAGAGAGACACTTTAAGAAGGACTGCTTACAACAATCCCCCCGCCAAACGGCTGGGGGTTGGGTGGGAAATTACCCCCTACACCCTGCAAGTCCCTCTCCCCGATGATCTTGGGGTTCCTCGGCCCTGGGCTGCCAGCGCCTGGGCAATAGCCTCAGTCATTGCAGATGTCTGAGCCTGTAAAGCTAAAGCTAGTGATTGGGACTGGTGCTGTTGCATTCCCACAACCTGTGAGGTCACCACCCATCTGCTCAGTGAATGCTCTCTCAATCCCCCACAGGCCATGTAGTGGTCTGAATTCATCGCTTCCCAGACCAGTAGCTTTACAAACTGATCTCAGAGGTTCCCTGCTGGCAGCTTGTGGTGAATGCTCTGTTGGACTCTGTCTACAAACTCAGCTGGAGGCTCACCAGTTTTTTGCCTCACTCCTGCTATGGAGGACTCAGTAGGGCCATCATCCAGTTTATACCATTCGGCCAGTCCTGCTTGCCTCACCTGGTCATGGTACGGGCCAGGTATTGCCGCCTGTTTGATGCCAGTGGAGTACCCTTCCCCGTCCCTGTTAACATGGCATAAGTAATAGGTATCGTGGATTGAGCCTGACAATTATTTTCTACTCGCCCTCTGCATTCCTCCTTAAAGAAAGCACACATTAAATAAACTGAGAACTGGTGAGGATGGCTTTAGCCACATCCAGCCAGGCTTTAGGGACACCTGGGTGGTAAGCAATGTCCTGTAATAAGCTCTGGGCCCAAGGAGAGTTTGGGCCATCTTCCACCACCTTGTTGCAGAGCTCTTTAAGATCCTTAGCTTCCCATGGATACCATTCCAAGGGCCTGTTTGCTCCTGGTGCCAGATTGACCGGATACGCTTGGGGAAGCAAATCCTGTGGCCTAGGGTCCATGCTCTCAGGTGGCCCTTCCCTTCCAGGGTAGACCTCCTAGTAGGTTACTTCCCCAGCACTCCGCCCCTCTGTGGATGGTTTGTAGGTGTCCACGTCTTGCAGGTGTCTCTCACAGATAGCATAGGGTTCCATACCTCCCCTCCAATTGGGGGAATAAAAAGGGGACCTATGACCATCAGGGGCATCTGAATCAGAGGAACTAACTTTGCCCCTCGTTTTGACTTCCATGGTGCATGTTTCAGTGTGTTCTAGGTAAAATTTGACCCATTCCTTTTCCTTCTCACTTCCCAAGTCCTCCTTTACTCCTTCTAGGCCTAATGTTGCCTCCTCTTTCTTCTTCTGTGAGATAGCATTACCCATACTAAGGGTTACACTTACCCTGACAGACTGCTTAGCCTCTGTCAGTATTTTTCCTTTCATGCCCCATGTTGGGAGCCAGATGTTGGGTCTTCTTCCATCACATGAAAGACAGACAGGGTCCGAGGAAAGCTAAGTGCGGCAGCTCGCCCGTTCCCCAGCCTCCCTCAGTCCAGGAGACAATCAGACACAGCGGGGAGTCAACTCAAGCAGGAAAACTCATTTATTAACATAGAGCAAGCCATTTTTAAAGCAAAAAAGAGTGGGTGGCATGGGAGGGGAGGAAGAGAGGAAACAATCACTGTCAAGGTCACACCCTATCATGCACTTAAGATTCCATGTCTAGTTATGCACTGAACATAAAGCAAATCAGGCTCTGCCCACTCAACTCCCTATCAGTGCCATCTTTGCTGCCCATGTGCTCTACATCATGTGAGTACTGATTCTTGGATCAGTACTCCAATTTCTGAATGTGATTCTTATTGTCACACTTCATGAACTCTTAATTAAAAATTATTGTTGTGCCATACGTCTTGCCTATCATTTCCTATGAGAATCATGAATGAACTAAACTCTTCCCTAGGACTCAATTCAAGCACCTCATAACATTTATAGACATGTCAAATATACGATTTATATTTACATCTATATATTAAGTCTATATTGTGTTTGTTGTAGTGATTCATTATGTTTTATTATTGACTTAGCATTTATTTTATGAACTGTGAGTGCACCCATAATATTTATTACATTTATTCCAATCTATTCCATAGCATGTAACTTTGCAGACATGTTATGAACTTGCATAGAAAAGGAAAACAGGTTTCACACTTGAAATCTTACACCAGGAAAAAATTTTTGGCAATGATGGGAAGTGATCTGAAAGTGATTCTTGAATGGGTGAGTGTCAGCACCATAGCCTCTAGTCCATTCAGCTGCCAAGTCGATCCCAAGACCTGGAATCAAGCCCCTGTTTGGCCAAAATCGCAGTAACTTTCTGTGACGATGGTGGTACATAAATAAATATAAATATCTAAATTTGGCCAAAATCACAGTAACTTTCTATGACGATGGTGGTACATAAATATAAATTTAGATATTTAGGTACTGCCAGAGGTGTCTATCTAGTATTCAATGACATATACTACGTTCCTACCGATTCTCATGTATTTAGTGAGGATTCC
This sequence comes from Dipodomys spectabilis, assembly GCF_019054845.1. Classification (NCBI taxonomy): domain Eukaryota; kingdom Metazoa; phylum Chordata; class Mammalia; order Rodentia; family Heteromyidae; genus Dipodomys; species Dipodomys spectabilis. The sequence goes on along the minus strand of NW_024871248.1, from coordinate 279,690 downwards.
ATTTAATCAATAATATTCTTTAAATGCATAATAAACTATGAATTAAAATCAATCTGTGTCCTGTGATTATTGGGTCTAATTTTATGCTAGACTCATTTTGAGGGACTACTCATCCAACCATGACATTGATCACATTTCTCTGGTGTTCCTATGGACAGGCAATAGTTTCTTAGACTCTCCAGCCCCTTTTAAGTGGCATGATCAGGATTCAAACTCAGGGCCTAGTGTCCACTGACCTACAGCTTCACTGACAGCCCGCCAGCCTTCAGCAATGCCAGGTGAACTACAGGTTGCAGCCATGTCATTCAGACTCAGGATGGTCACCGTGAAAGGAAGAAAAATAGAAACTGCTGACCTTCTGTAGTTTGATGCTTTTTTATTTGGTGGTGTTTTCATTTTGTTTTCCTGTTAGTCCCCGAGGCCTAGGATCCAGGATGGGTTGTGGGTCCATAGGCTGCACCATCCCAGCCTAGCGTGATGGAAACTGAGGCAGAATTGCCACGACCTGAGTTAAAGCCCCGTGCATGGCAAAAAATAAATAAATTAATTAATAATATTACTAAAGCTCCCTGTCTTGAATTTTGTGCCATTTTGTTGTTTGCCAGGCAGGGATGCATCTTGGGATCTGGGTAACTCTGATGCACTGAGGGGGGTGGAGGAAAAGAAAGATCTCCTCCATTGAAGACAAGCAATTCAGGCCTGTTCCCTAGGACTGAATTCAAGCCCCAGTCCTGGAGAACATAACATTTATAGACATGTTTATTATATGATTTATACTTACAACCATCTATTCAGTTTATATCGTGTTTGTTGAAATGATTCATTATATTTTATTATTTATTTATTTACTTACCATTTATTTATGTACTGACTGGGAGTGCACCTATAACATTTATTACATTCATTGAAATCTATTCCATAGCATGGAGCTTTGCAGACATATTATATACATCATACCTGACACCCAGCACTTTTGCACAGAAAAGGAAAACAGGTATCACACTTGGAATCTTTCTCCAGGAAGACATTTTTAGCAATGCTGGGGCCTGAACTGAGGCCCTAGGAGGCCCAATTCGTGAATGGGTGAGTGTCATCATGGCAGCCTCTATCACATTCAGATGCCAGGTGGATCCCAGGACCTGGGATCGAGACTCAGGTTTGGCCAAAATAGCAATACTTTTCTATGCAGACGGTGGTATAAAAGTAAATATATATTTAGAAATTTAGATACTTCCAGTGATGTCTATCTAGTAGTATTCAATGACATATACTAACTTCCTAGTGATTCACAGGTATGTAGTGAGAATTCTATTTAATCAATAGAATTCTTTTAGGGGCTGGGAAAGTGGCTCACTGGGAGAGTGCTTGTCTTGCATGCATGAGCCCTAGGTTTGATTCCTCAGCACAACATGATTAGAAAAAGCCAGAAATGGTGCTGTGTCTCAAATGGTACAGCACTAGCCCTGAGCTGAAAAGCTGAGGGAGAGTTCCCAGGACCAGAGTTCAGGCCCCACTACCGACAAGACACACACACACACACACACACACACACACACACACACACACACACGTATTCTTTTAATGTGTAATAAACTATAAATTAAAATCAATCGACATCTTGTAAATATTGGGTTTAATTTTATGTTAGACTGATTGACAAACTACTCAACCAACCATGACATGATCACATTCCTCTGGTATTCCTATGAACAGACAATAGTTTATTAGGCTCTCCAGCCCTTTCTAAGTGCCATGACAGGGATTCAAATACCTAGGTGTCCAGATTGGGCTGTGGGTTCGCTGCCAGCCTGCCAGCCTGCCAGCCTTCAGCAATGCCAGGTGACCTACAGGTTGTAGCTGGTGTCATTTGGACCCGGGGTGGTCACCATGCAAGGAAGGAAAACCGAGAAACCTCCGACTGTCTGCAATTCGAGGCTATTTTTCAGTACTGTTTTCAATTTGTTTTCCTGTCAGCCCCTGAAGCCTCGATTCCTAGGATGGGCTGTGGTCCCAGAAGCTGCACCATCCCAGCTTAGGGTGATGGAGGCTGAGGCAGAGTTGCTACAACCTAAGTCCAAGCCCGGTGCCTGGCAAAATAAATGAATTAATAAATAAAATAAAATAAAATTTAATAAAGTATATAAACATAAAATATTTTTTTATTTTTTATTATTATTTTTTATTGTGAAAATACTGTACAGAGGGGTTACAATTACATGGGCAAGAAAGTGAGTACATTTCTTATCAAGCATTGTAGCCTCCTCCTTTTTTTACCCTTCACATCCCTTCCCATCCTCTCTGCCCCCCACCTAATCCTCCCCCCTCGAAGTTGTAAAGTTCATTTTTGACATGACAACTTACACTTCTCATTGTTGCAACAGGTCCACCTGTATCCTTATTTAAATGACTTGTTTTTCCCCTTCTCCTCCACAAATTACACCGACATCAAATACAGTGAAAGCAGTGGTTATACTGTGGGGGAGGGACATACAAAGCAACAAAGAAATAATCTTATAATTGCATTAGAAACAAATGCATGAAAGAAAAAAACATTTAAAATACATATCTTAGGGTTCATTTTCCTAACATCACTTTATCTGACCTTTTCTGCTTGACTCATACATATACTAGATATTGCAAATAAGGGAAATCATGGGACCTAAGTTTCTTTGTGTTTGGCTTACTTTACTTAATATAATTTTTTCCAAGTCTTTCCATTTCCTAACAAATGGGGCAATGTCATTCTTTCTGATGGAGGCATAGAATTCCGTTGTGTATATATACCACATTTTCTTGATCCATTCATCTACTGAGGGGCATCTGGGTTGGTTCCATATCTTAGCTATGGTAAATAATGCTGCAATAAACATAGTTGTGGTGGTAGCTTTAGTGTGGTCTTGTTTGTAAACATTTGGGTAAATGCCCAAATGTGGGACTGCTGGGTTATAGGGTAGCTCTATGTGGAGTCTTTTGAGGAACCTCCATACTACTTTTCAAAGTGGTTGAACAAGTTTACAAAATGGAGCTCCCTGGCTTGGAATTCGTGTCCGTTTTTTTCTGCCAGGCTTGGGATTTGAACTCAGAATCTGGACTCTCGAATGCACTGTGGAGAATGGGGAAACTCACCCTCTTTGAATACAAGCAATTCAGGCCTGTTCCCTAGGCCTGAATTCAATCCCCAGCCCTGTTATGCAATATTCATCCACACTTGAAAAAAATGATTAATATCTACATACTTATGTTTACTGCATATTGCTTTGAGGGTATTTATTTTTTTGTATTATTCATTCATTATATTTATTGACTATTACTACACTTACAACAAGTATTAAATTTATTACATATTATGAGAACTATACAGATTTTCATATGTATTATATATCTTACTTCAGACCCAGGACATTCACTGAAATTCTCCCATGCTTAGAAAAACAGAAAGAATACACCAACCAAAGTCTAATTTATCCGTAGGCACCCCAGTGGCTCACATCTGTAATCCTAGCTATTCAGGAGGCTGAGAACTGGATGATGAAATTTCAAAACCAATGAAGGCAGAAAAGCCTGACAGAAATCATCTCCAATTAACTGGCAAAAAGCCCAGCTACAGGTATGGCTGAAGTGGTAGAAAATCAGCTATGAACAACCAAGCCGAGAAAGAGCAAGCTGAGTTCAAGTTCATGGAGGGAGCGAGGGGGATAAAAGGGAGAGAAATCCTCCAAAAACAGAGAATAAAACAACAGTAGAAAATCCCACATAATTTATGGTACCAACCAAACTGGAAAAAAAATAATGAAGCTTGTGCAGTTGTGTAATTTTACATGAGCACATATGCTCTTAGGTACACTTCAAAGCTACGTTTTTAATAATATATGTATATATATATATATATATATATATATAAGGCATATATATATATATATATATAATATATCTTTAAATAAACTAAGAAACCAGCCAATGAATAAATACTTCTGAATTAGTGCCTTAAACATAGCATTATAAATTATGTATACTAAAAGTATATTCCAAGTTTCTTTTCTCAAAATCAATCTTTAAGAAGTTTGTGCACGTGCCTGGCACCGGTGGCTCATGCCGATAATCCTAGCTAATCAGGAGGCTGAGATTTGAGGATGCCAGTCAGGACAGGAATGTCCGTGAGACACTTAATTCCAATAAACCACTAGAAAACCGGAAGTAGCATTGTGATTCAAGCAGTAGATTGCTCACATTGAGCTGAAGAGTGCAGGGATGACCCCTGAGTTCAGACCCACGACCAAAAAAAAAAAAAGTTTGTTCATACAGATCATAAAATTCTAACACTTTGAGCTTTAGGAAACATTTATGCCAGAGTCTTATGATCTTTAGGCAAATGCTCCACTTCTGACTACATCCCACTCCCAATGTTTTTGCTTTTCATTTTGCAATCCAGTTCATTCCCAAAATGCTTACAAGTACCTGCTGTCCTCACAAAAGTGAGTTTTTATTCAGAAACCCAACTTTTTGTGCTATCACTCCCCTAGTGTATTTCGTTGTAGGCACTGAGGAAAACTAACATGACACAAAAGTAGAGAATTTATAATTATAGAAATAACTCTAAATATAAATAAAATCAACTGTCCCAACCTTCTAGGGAGAAATGGTGTCCTTATTTTCATGTTCACTCTTCATGGAAGATGGTCAAAATAGAAACACCAATGTGCTATGCTGAAATGTAAAAGTTTAAACCTCTTTTTTGAAAAACTCTAGTGTTATAAAATCAAAATGTATCAAACAAAGGTGAAGTGAACTTAAAAAATATTAAAAATTCTAATGAAGCTCCCTTGTTTGGAATGTTTGGCATTTTTTTGTCTGTAAGGCCTGGAATTTGAACACGGGGTCTGGGTAACTCTGTTGCACTGTGTGGGAAGGGGAAGCTCACTGTGCTTGAAGACCAGAAAGTCAGGCCTGTTCCCTAGGCCTGAATTCATGGCCTATCCCTGGAAAGCATACTCCTTATATACATTTTAAAGATAGGATTGAACTTCCATACAGATGTTCAGACTATATTATGTTTGGGGTGGTTATTCATTGAATTTTTTGTTTTATTCATTTATTTACCATTTATTTTATTGACTGTGATGACACCTAACAATGTATTATATTGTTTGCATCCTATCACATAGCATCTAGATTTGTAGATGTCTTCTCAATCATGCCTGACACCCAAGACTCTCCCGGAAAAGGAAAACAGATTGGCTTCTTAATCCAAGATTAAATTTTTGGCAGCTCTAGGATCTGAAATCAGGGACATGCAGTCCCAATTCATGAATAGGTGAGTGTGAGCACAGCAGCCTCTAGCTAATGAAGCTGTCAGGTGGATCCCAGGTGCTAAGATCTTGCCCCAGGATTGTGCAAAACAGCAATACATGGATAGGCAGACAGTGGTATACAAATAAATATATATTGGTAAAAAGAGCCATAGCCGCCTATCTATGACTGAATGACATATACTATGTTCCTATCAAGTGGTAGGTATTTATTATATCACCATTAAAGGAATAGTATTCTTTTCATGATTAGTAAAGTATTAATTGAGATCGATCAGTGTCCTAGGATTATTGCATCCAATTTTAGACTCGACCGATGCACAAACTTCTCCTTCAATCAGTATTCCTATGCATAAGAATGAGTCTCTTGTGATCTCCTGCCATTGGTAGGTGTCATGACATGGATTTGAAGCCAGGGTCTATGTTGACAGGTTGTCCTATAATTTCCTTGATAATACGTCAGCCTTCACATATGGCAAGTCAGATCCACTTTGCAGCCATCTGATTCAGACCCAGGATAGGCACTGTGCAAAGAAAAAAACATAAAACCCCCAGCCCTTTGCAGCTCCCCACTTTTCGTTCTATCCCACTGTTTTTTCATCTTGCAAGCCCTCTGGGCCTAGGATTCCATGAGTGGGTATGGGTCCCGAGCAGCACCTAGCCTAGGATGATCCAAGCTGAGGCAGAGTTGCCACGACCTCAGTTCAAGCCCCATGGTTGGCAAAAAAAAAAAAAGAAAGAAAAGAAAAGAAAAAAATTAATTAATTAATTAATTAACTAAATTAAAAAAAATAAAGCTCCCTGATTTGGAATTTCTGTCAGTTTTCTTTCCTAGCCTGGTATTGGACTTCAGGATCTTGGTAAATCTGTAGCAATGTGAGGGAAAGTGCAGATTTGCCACTACTGGAGTTCAAACCCCATGTAAAGCCAAAACTAAAAATAAGTCACTCAGCTTGGCAGGGAGAGTAGTTTTGGAGATGGGAGGGAAGGGATGGTAAGGGGTAAACAAAGGAGGAGGCAAAAATGCTCAATAGGAAATATACTCATGACCTTGCTCAAGTAACTGTGACCCCGCCGTACAACATTTTTACAATAAAAAAAAACATACAAAAAAAAAACCAATGTAGTGTTCAGAGAAGCACTTTGGGAGTAAGGGAAGGACGTCTGAATAGCTGTACAAAATTCTACACTGCTTTTTTTAATGTTCAGTATGTAACTGAATAAACATAACTGCTTTCATTAAAAAATTAAGTCACTATCTTGGAACTGGGCCAATATTTTTACCATTGCTGGGATTTGATCTCACCATCCAAGTAACTCCTTTGAACCATGGGTGAAAGCGAAATTTACTGTCCTTGACGAAATGAAATTCAGGCTAGAGTTCCCATGGCCTGAATGGAGGCCCTGCAATGGAAAAGGTATTTCTACACATGTGTAATATAGGATATATACTTACATAATTATGTTTATTACATATTATGATTTTTATTATTGATTTTGTATTTATTTTATTTTTTATTTGATTCATTCATTTATTGTGTATTGTAGTTAGTGTTATCATACACATATTTATTGCATTTTGCACATCTTTTATAAAATTATACACAATAATTTAGGACATCGATTCATTTTTCATTAAAACATTTTGTGTTGAAACATGATACATAATTAAATGGAGGCATTTGTAATAGTTTTCACATGTTTAGAGTCTGTGTCTCAAGTATGAATTTTGTCTTATTTATCTTTGAACACCTTCCTATAGGAATTTCTTTACTGATTTATACTCAGAAGCCTTTTTTTTTCAGGACAGGCAAGTTGTGGGATAAGATTGTAAGGGCGAGCCTAGAAATGTGGCTTAGTGGTAAACAGCTGGCTCAACATGCATGAATACCAGGGTTTGAATATTCAGTGCCACATACTCAGAAAAAGCCAGAAGCAATGCAGTGTCTCAAATGACAGAGTGCTAGCCTTGAAAAAAAAAATAAGCCCCAGGACTGTCAAAAACAATTGGCCAGATGCGGGTGGCTCATACCTGGAACCTCAGCTTCTCAGGATGCTGAGATTTGAAGATCACCGTTCAAAGACAGCCTAGGCAAGGAAAGCCTGTTAGAATTATGTCCCATGTACCACCAAAAAAAGAAACCCTAGTGGCGCTGTGGCTCAAGTGGTAGAGTGTTAGCCTTGAGCTGAATTGATCAGGGACAGGGCCCAGGCTTGATACAAGACACACAACAGGAAAAAAGTAAGGGTTAATCAAAGTACTTTTCCTATCTGCTAATTAGGAGAACATTCCCTGGAAAATAAACACTGATGTAAACCAGAATTGGAGTCAGAGCTTAAGGCTCAAGTGTAGCAGATCCACTTGCCCAGCCTCTCAGATTCTAGCATTATAACCTTGTGTGCTAAAGGGATCTGAATGGTCCAATGTTGAAAGGCTTAATATGCTTCCCAAGCCTTTTGTGATAAGCAGTTGACTTGTATTGTCAATGTCATTACAGTCCTGAACCTAGCAGAACACCAGTAGCTCACACTCATCAACCTAGCTAAGGAGGCTGAGGTCTCAGGATTACAGGGTGAAGCCAACCAGGACAGGAAAGTCTATGATACTCTGACTTCCACTTCTGTAAGGTCAGATGTTCAGCAGCTTCTTGTGTTTCCCTTGGTGATGAGAAGTTACTTGAACTCTTAATGTTATTAGAATTCTTGTGCTATAGAAGAAGGAAAGAAACATTACTGACCCATGCAAGGTTCAAATGAAGTTCTCAGGATTCAAACCCTAGCCCTGTTAGCAGGAAGAACTCCAGTGTAACACTGTATTTGAAGGACAGAAAACAGTATCAAAAGCCAGGCTAGATGGAGAGAGGTAGGCTTGTAGGATAAAGAGGCAGAAGATACACACTCAACTGGGAAGTGAGCTGCAAACCACTTCATTCATTCATTCCAGGCACACCCAGCAATGAGGGGAAACCTGAAACATTTGTTAGAGTTACACCATTGTCAGGCTTTCTCAGCCTCTTCAAACAATGAATAACCTTCCTCCTTTAGGTGAAGGGAGCCTCAGGCTATCTTTAGGTTACCAATCGGGAGTCAGTTTAGTGAGAGAGAGGGCAGGAACAGAGTAGAAAAACCCTGCTCTCTGTTCGTAGGGAGTGGATTTTTGATTCTACATCTGTCAGATTTGAAGGCCCTTCTTCTACCTCTGCCAGTCCATTCTCCTTCCTTCATTGTCCATATCATTAATGCAAATCCCCAGTCCAAGGACAGGGAGGGCCGTTTCTCTTCTGTTTCCAAGCACCTGAGTTAGAACCTGGCTTTGCCTTCTTGGCTCTGGGGCCTTCATCTGCCAGAGAAGTGGGAAAGAGACAGTGTTCCTGTTCTGTGGTTGTGTGAAGGCGATGCTGGTGTCCTGGCACACTGCAGAAGGCCTCATGACTAGGAATTGTTCCCTTATTTCCTCCTGATATCCAAGACCAGATTCATGTATCATTTTTCTATCTATCTATCTATCTATCTATCTATCTATCTATCTATCTATCTATCTATCTATCTATCTATCTATCTATCTATCTATCTATCTATCTATCTATCTATCTATCTCCCTCTCTCCCTCCCTACCTCCCTACCTACCTATATATCTTTTTTGACATTTCTTGGGTTGAACTCAAAGCCAAGGCACTAGCTCTAGCACTCTACTACTTGAGCCACAGCACCAATTCTGGATTTTCTCTGTATATACTAGTGAAGAATAGAACCCAGGGCTTCTTGCATGCTAGGCAAGCACTCTCTCACTAATCCACATTCCTTGCCCCCTCATCTTTTGTTCTTAATGGTAGTTTTTACATAAGTATGCTACAGATTGTGTCCCCAAGTGTAATTTTCTGAATACAGGTTATTTCTATAAACCCTGATCTTCTCTTCCCCTGCCTTATTTGTGACTGTTCCTGGATTGGCCTCATAATAAAATGTAACTATAGGCTGCTGAGAGCTGCAATGTGTATCGTATAAGGACAGAAGCCTGGAACCCTGGAAGAGCAAGGCAATGGGGCTGAAATAAAGAGAATGATGCAGTATGCGTAACAAGCATATCTGTAAAATAAATCAGTATATGAAAGCAGAAGCTTTGCATACGGTCTGTTTGCACTCAAGGAAGTAACATACCCAAGTAAGTAAGTAGGGCACTGATACATAAAGTTGGTCTTCTCTTTTTGAATTTTATTTTTTGGACATCTCAGGGCTTAAACTCAGGGTACAATGTGTTCCTCAGCTGTTTTGCTCAAGGCTGAGCTTCTACTACTTCCATAGCTCCACTTCCAGCCATCTGGTCGTTAATTGGACATAAGCACCTCCCTTACTTTCCTGCCTGGTCTGGCCTGTATCTCCTGCTAGGCTTTCTCTCCCAAAACTGGAGCTCTACCCTCTAGGCCACTGCTCCACTTCTGGTTTTCTGGTAGTTTATTGGCAATAAGAGTCTCACAGACTTCCTGCTTGGGCTGGCTTTGGAAGGCGATCTCCAGAAGAGGCTTCAAGCAGCTTTCCTCAGGGATTTGCCAAGGAGCCGCTCCACACAAACCTTTAATCTAAATCTCAGGAGGTACTAGATAAAAATAGAAATGTGCAGATACTTCTAGTGTGTCCTAGATAGTTAAGGTTGGAGACGCACAACACTTATAATTATTAAATCATTTTATAGGCAAAAGGAGCAATGCAGACAGTATCAAGATCGCTCCAGCTTTTGGTCCTCTCATCCTGAGACAGTGAATTCACTGCAGCTCAATGCTAAGTGACAGAACTGGCATGTCCTGTGGACATTTGCTCCTCAATCCTGTGACACTCATTTCTCACTATTGGCTTCAAACCTGTGACCAGAGTGGAAGATGAGGAGAGAAAATCATTCTCCGAGAAAGCAGCTATAAAGAACATTGGGTTGTCTCTTATAAGTTCAAACCATTGGAATGACCCGCTAAAAAGTCAGATTGTCCAGATGAAAAAATTAAGAAAAGAAAGATGGTGCAGTGGCTGCTGACTGTAATCAAAGATCCTCAGGAGGCTGAGATGTAGAGAATCTGAATTTGAATCCAGCCAGTGTAAGAAAGTCCTTGACACTGTTATTTCTAAGAGATCACAGAAAAACCCAGAAGTGGGCTTTGATTCAAGCTTAATGCACTACCCTTGAGTAAAAAGAGCTCAGGGACAGCGCACAGGCTCATAGTTCAACCCCAGGACCTGCCCCCTCAAAAAGAGCCTGTATTTTCACGTCTTTGTCTATGTATGGATGTATTCCTACAGATGAAGCTCCAGAGCAGAGTAGCTATGATGAATGGCACCAAGCTAGGAAATTTGTATTCAATACTATGAGTTCATAACACAGAGAATGCTTTTATGACATTGCATGCTTCAGGGATCCCCTTACTGCTCACAGTATAGCCTGAAGGTTGCTCTGCACCCCAGTCCTGCTGGAAGAAGTCTCTCTCATTGTCTGGACAGGCAGACAAAAGGCCTCAATCCTGTACAGCTGTGTAACAAGCAACTCCATCTGGGCCACTTAGTGAGGAGGAGTGTGGGCAGTCTCTGAAAGCCAAGCAATCTCTCTCCCCAGTGCTCTATTTTGACAGGAAGCCTTCATTTGTGTCACCTCCTGTGGAAGGCCAAGTTCTGTGCACTTCTCCTGCCTTTGAGAGACTATATTCTGATGTTCAGATACAGGGCTCAATATACTTCAGGAGTCCTTCTGGCAGACAACTAGGGCACTGAACCTAATTAAATGTTTAATTACCTACGATGATGGGCCTATGATGCCTCTGCTAGGTTTCCAGAACCTTGGGAAATCCAAGAACATGTCAGATATCACAAAGTTTCCTGTCATGTGGGGCTGGTGAAGCTCATCAGGTTTTGAAACCTTTGACCTCTCCTAGTTGGGCCCTTAGAGGCTAAGTTTTGGGGTTAAACACAGGGCGTGGGTGCTGACCATGATGTCAGAGCAGAAATCTACTGCTTTCCCATTTTGTGTCACACCTTCACTTCTTCTTTCTCTCTCTCTCTCTCTCTGTGTGTGTGTGTGTGTGTGTGTGTGTGTGTGTGTGTGTGTGTGTGAGTGAGCGAGCGTGCGTGTGAGTGTTTATGTGCATACACTAGTCCTGGAGCTTGAACACAGGACATGAGCACTGTATCTAGTTTCTCTTGTACAAGGATTGCCCTCACCTACTTGAACCACAGAGCCACTTCAGGCTTTTTTCTAGTGATGTGGTCCAGAGTAATCAAGCCTAGGGTTTCATGTATGCAAAGCACTCTACCCCTAAGGCACATTCCCAGCCCTCTACTTCAGGTTTGTTAGTTTGCTTATGTCTTTTTTGTTGTTGTCAGTTGTATGAGTTGAAGTCTGGTTCTGGGTGCTATCCCTGAGCAATTCAGCTCTAATCTTGTGCTCTACCACTTGAGCCACCGGTTTTCTGGTGGTTCATTGGAGCTAAGTGTCTCATGGACTTTTCTGCCCAGGCTAACTTTGAATCATGATTCTCAGATCTCATCCTACTGAGTAGTTAGGTTGACCAGCATGAGCCACAAGCACCCAGCTTCCACTTCACGTTTCTTAGTGATGAATTGGAGATAATAGTGTCAGGGGACCTTTTGTGTCTGGGATAGTTTGGAATCCAGATACTCTGATCTCAGCTTCCTGAGAAGTCAGGATGACAGTCGTTGGCTATACAACCCTCGGCTGTGGCACTCTGCTGCAAGGGGGTCCTTGGCTCCACATGGTGGAGTGCTGGCCATGAGTCCAAGAGGTAAGGATCAGCACCAAGACCCTGAGCTCAAGGTTCATGACTGAGAAAAAAACAAAACAAAGCAATTGTCTGCAGTAGACAACTCACTACTCTTCAGTAATACATAATTTTGTCCCTGCCATGGGGACATATCTGAGCCTCAATATTCTTGTCTGCATAATCATCCAAGTTGTGGAGCTATTACAAGGGGAAGATGAAAGAATGTACCCTTTGAAGGACAAAACACATAACACTCTTTACAGGATTCAGCACACAGCATCCAGTGAAAGACTCAGCACCCAGCACCCAATGCAGGATTCAGAACACTGCACCCTGTGAATGACTGAGTACATGGCATCCTGAGCAGGACTCAGCACACAGCACCGCATGAATGAACCAGCACCTCAGGAAGGACTCATCACATAGCTGTTTCCCACAAGCTGTCATTAGTATTAGGGTGCTTTCATCAGTATCACCATTCTTTCAGAAACATATCACAAACTGCACAAAGTTTACACCTAATGATTGAGATTGGTGGTTTTTTTTTTTTGCGGGGGGGGGGGGCGTATTCAGCCATAGGGATTGCACTAAAATGTTGGGGGTACTGTCCTAAGAACTTTTGCTTGAACCACAGCACAGAGTTTCACAGACATCCTGCCAGGGCTGGGTTTTAAACCCATCAGTGTCAGATCTCAGCCCCCGAATATCTTGAATGACAGGGATGAGTGAGCCAGCAGCATGTGGTCCTGTGGAGCTGGGTTGCAGTGGCATACCTCTGGCTAAGTCAGGTTAGATGGCAGCTGTCAGCACCAGATTCATGGCTTGATCTGTGATGAGGTATTTGAAGTCCTATACTTATAGAGTTGCAGTCACAACATTCAATCTTATTTTGGTGCCAGTACTGGGTCTTGAGTAAGAGTCTAGACACAGTCCCTATGCTTTTACGCTCAAAGCTAGTGCTCTACTGTTGAGTGACAGCACAACTTCCGGATTTTTATGTGCATGTGGTAGTGAGGAATCGAATCCAGGGCTTTGTACGTACAAGCTATCACTATACAACTGAGCCCCAGGAGTGACAAGTGTATAAACAGATAAATATGTAGATTGACATCTATATATACATATATATGTATACATATGTATTAAACAAGAGAAAGTTGTCTGTATATTATGAAATTACATATATTAGTAGTAAATATTGACAAATTATTCCTTCAAGTTTTAAGTATCATGGTTGAATATATAACAAAGTATTAATTGAAAATTAGTCAAAGTAGTATAATTATTGTGTATAATTTTATAGTATACTCATACACTATTAATTTAATTGTTACTTTTATAACATTCCATTTGTATGGATGTATATTGGCATGCATTTCTTAGAATCTCCCAACAATCATTAGTGGCAGTCCCAGGATTCGACCCCCAGTCCTAAGTTGAAGTTTCGGTTATGGCTTTCCTAATAGCCAGACAAACATCAGCACGCAAGGTCATGTACACTTTCTGGGCCTTTTCATTTAGGCCCAGGATGGTCAGAATGCAAAGGCGAAAAAATGTAAAACCACCTTCTTGAACTTCTCTGTTTTATGCTTCTCCTTTTTATTTTTTATTTTTAGCCTACCCCGAGATTTGAACTTGGATCCAAGGATGCAAGGGTCAACTGTGGCAGAGATTCCAAGACCTGAGTTCAAGCCATGTGCTAGGCCAAAGGAAAAAAAAAGGCCTGGCTGGGAATTTGCACCACTTTTCTGGCAGGCCTAAGATTTGAACTCAGGGTCTGGGTAACACTGTGGCACTGTGGTTGAAGGGGAAGCTCACCGTCCTTGAAGACAAGAAATTTTAGACCAGTTCCCAGGGCCTGAATAGAAGCCCCAGAACTGAAAAAAATAATATTCATATATGAGATTTATTTACATGCATGGGTTTAGTGAGTATGAGGTTTATTACGCTTATTTATTTAGTATTATTACACGCATAACATTTCATTTATTACATCCTATCACACAGGATATACTTGCATATGGATTATATATCATACTGAGACCCAGGATATTTTTCAGGAAAAAAAAATGTGTCAAAAGTGGCTTCTTACTCCATGAATAAATTTTTGGCCATGCTGGGATTTCAACTCATTGCCTAGAATGCCCAAACCATAAATGGGGTCACAGTCTTAGCTCACCATTTTCTGGCAAACTGAGCTGTCAGGAAATTCTGAGGAACTGTGATCAAGCCACAATAATGCCCAACATATATATTGATAGATGTGTAGATTGCTGTATATAGATAGATAGATAGATAGATAGATAGATAGATAGATAGATAGATAGATAGATATAGATATATATAGATATACACACTTAGAGAGAGAATGTGAAGATATCATTAAATTATATATATATATATATACAGTTACCAATTGTTACTTTAAGTTATGTCTCCATTTAATGAAGTATCATGGCTGAATACTTATAAAAGCATTAATTAAAAATTAGTCAATATCCTTCCATTACAGGAATCACACCATGGTGCTAGATTGGAAGATAAAAGTTCAATAATTTTTCTGTGGCATTCTAAAATAGAATCATGAATTAACTGCAAATTTATTTATTACTTTGATTACTTGGATAACATTCCATTAGCATTCACATAAATAGTAATGAGTTTGTCAGGATCTCCCTCCATTTGTGGGTGGCAGTCCTGGCATTCTAACTCCAGGCCTAGATGATTTATTTCAAATGTAAACAATTGGAATGACACTGTGAAGATTTCAGATTGTCATGATTATAAAATGGACAACAAGAAGAAAAGAAAGCCAGATGTCAGTGGCTCCTGTCTTTAATGCTAGCTCCTCAAAAGGCTGAGGTGTAGAGAATGCCAATTTGAATTCAGCCAGGGCAGGAAAGTCCTAGACACTCTTATTTCTAAGAGATCACAGGAAAATATGCCCATGGGTTGGGCTTGTGCCTCAAGGGCAGAGCTCTACCCTTGAGCAAAAGGAGATCAGGGATAGGGCCTAGTCTCATATTTCAACCTCAGACCTGCCAAAGAAATAAAAGAATTCAGTAACTCCATGTCTCTGTGTATAGATGGATGATGTATTGACAATGGGCTTTCAGCAGGTTGCCCATGCCCAGACCCCCAACCTGGGCAAGCTGGGAAAAGCCCTCAGAGAGTACTAAGTATGAGCCAGTAGCTTGAACAAAGCATCCTTCTTTGCCATTTAATAAGTGAAACACCGAAGGCTTGCCTGGGCTGGTGTATGCAAAGGGTGCATTACATTCTGGCTGAGGTGTCTCATTGGGATATCTAGCAGCCAGACACTGCCTCCAGGGAGACCACAGTTCCTAGTCTGTAGCAGTTGTGGAAGCTTCTGGCTCCATATTTCCTATCCCTCTGTAGGATGTGAGCCTAGATCTCTGGGGCCTGGTGGATATCATTCATTCATCATTCCTCATTGCCGAGTCTCAGGCTGGTCCCAAATCCTGGCAAACATATAAAATGGCCAGCGATTTCTGTGCTGAAATCCCACCCTCATAGATCCTATTAGAAGTGAGCCTTGGGCTGCGAATGTGGCTTACTGGTAGAGTGCTTACCTAGAGAGCATGAAGCCTGAAGTTCGATTCCTCAGTACTACATAAACAGAAAAAGCCAAAACTGGCACTGTGGCTTAAGTGATATAATGTAGCCTTGAGGAAAAGCAACTCAGGAACATGCCCATACCCTTAGTTCAAGCCCAAGACTAGCAAAATAATGTGAGCTTGGTGAGACATACTCTTCTGGGACTCAGAGGAGGGCCAAGGATATAGGTAAGAGGGAGATGGCAGGTGCTGGTGGCTCACCCCTATACTCTTAGCTACTCTGGAGGCTGAAATCTGAGGATCATAATTGCAAGGCAGTGCAGGCAAGAAAGTCTATATGATACTCTTTTCTCCAATTAAACACCCAAAAAGCCAGAAGTAGAGCTGTGTTCCAAGTAGTAGAGTGCTAGCCTTGAGCATAAAAACTCAGGCATAGCATCCAGGCCATGAATTTAAACCCCAGGACTGGCACACAAACACACACACACACACACACACACACACACACACACACACACACACACACACACACACACACACACACCAATATAGAGCATTTGCCAGTCAGCCTACCAAGTTCCATCTCTAGGAACTCAATATTTTTTTTAAAAAGAGGGAAAATGGAAGGAAGGACTTGCTCCAGGAGGTGATTTAACCAGTGCCCAAATTCCACAGGATTTCTATGATGTGGAACAGGACAGATAGCCTCAGGCAGAACGTACACAGTATGGGCAAAGGTCCAGAGGTGTGGTGTAGAGCAGGTGGTGTGGGGGGAATGAAGGTTCTGTGTCTTCAGACAAGTCTGGCTGAACACTCAAGACTGGGTCAAGGTTTGTACTTGAGTCACAGGTAGGGCAGACGGTAGAGTCCAGAATGGGGCCCAGGGGAAGATTAGCTTGACTTTTCACCATGGACCCCAGCCATTTCCTCTGGCTGAAAGCCTATTTTTCACAGCTCCTGACCCTAAGGCCTCCTTTGCATGGAGGAGTCAGGGCAAATGCAGGGAAGAACCCTTGCTTAAGAAAAGCTTCTACCCAATGCCACCAGTGGCTCAACCCCTGTAAATCCTAGCTACTCACGAGACTGAAATCAGAGATCGTGGGTCAAAGCGAGCTCAGGGGAAGAAAGTTATTGAGACTCTTCTTCCCAATGAACTACCAAAAGCCAGAAATGGATCTGTGGCTCAAGTTGTAGAGTACCAGCCTTGAGGGAAAATGTTGAGACCTGAGCACAGACCCTGAGTTTAAGCCCCAGTACAGGCACAGAAAAAATAAAGAAGATTTCAGAAGCTCCAAGTCCACTGTGGAGAAAGGCCATTATCAGCTGGGCGAAGGTGGCTCATGCCTGTCATCCTAGCTACTCAAGGCTGAGACCTGAGGATCAATCAAGATTCAAAGCTAGCCAATGAATCACCAAAAAGCTGGGAAGTTGAGCTACGATAGTTCAAGTGGTACAGCACGAACCTAGTGCAAACAAGCTAAAGCATAACATCTAGGCTCTGAGTTCTTGTCCCGGTAAGCACACACACACACACACACACACACACACACACACACACACACACACACACACACACTAACATCATTAGCAGGTGCCAGCAATCCTAGCTACTCAAGAGGCTGAGCTCTTAGGATGGAAGCTTGAAGCCAGCCCAGGCAGGAAAGACCATGAGACACTTGTCTCCACTCAATTACTAAAAAAGATGAAAGTTGAGCTGTGGATCAAGTGGTAGAATGTTAGCTTTGAGCAAAGGAAGCTCAGGGACAGTGCCTAGGCCTTGAGTTACAGCTCAAAGATTTTTTTAAGACACTCATTGCCAGCCCCGCAAGCCATAAATCCAGATTTTGGTCATCATAGGTCTCACCTCCACTTCTGCCAATTCCACAGTACTGCCACAAGTGGCCAGTGTGTGGCCAACACTGGGTTAAGAAGTGGACGTACACAAGGGGTGAGGGGCATAGCCAGGTCAAGACTAATACCCCAGAACATTGAGTTATTGGTCATACCAGTCTCTCATCCCCCAGCTCCCTGGTCCTGGAGTCGAAAGTCTGTGCCTCTGAATTCTGGGCATCCGGAATTGTCTAGAAGTCCCAGCTGGGGCCAGAAGATAGACTTTCCTGTGATAAAGTACATTTACATTTCCTAGACACCGACCAATATTTCCAAGCCACCTTGGTCTCACCTCCCATGTAGCCCTGGATCCTCCTTGCTCGGGTGGCCTTCAGTCAGCTGTCAAGCTTGAGTTGGCCAGACCCACCAGCAACCCCCCATTCCCCACTCCACTGCCAGCCTGTTGAGAGGGATGTCAGAGGCCCAGCTGAGGAAAAGGACAAGACATCGTGTGACTGAGGCCCTCCCTCTGAGGCATGGGAGACCCTATGCCAGCTGGCACTGCTGTACCAGAATCCGCTGGAGGCGGCCAAATATTTGGACAGCCAGAATTGTGCCCCAGAGAAAATATGGAACACAGGCCACTGGCAATTTAGGACTCATTGTAGACCCTGATAAGGAGCTAAAGGCAAGGTCGATGTGGAAGAAGGGCACCATCTGAAGTCAGAAAGAGGAGGACAGTCACCTAAGAAGGGGACAGAGAAGGATGAGGGAAAATTACACACACATACACACACACACACACACACACACACACACACACACACACACACACACTCACAGACATTCCAAGGCCTCAGCGGTTCCTGAGAACAGAACCACAAACTCCCTCCATTCGGATCATATCTGACCTGTGAGAAGATGGCACTATCGTACTCAGTCCAACTGTAGACACAACATTGAGCCTCAAACGTATCTGGAATGTCTCATAACCCAGCATGGAATTTCCTACCATACACACTGCTATGTGGAAAACTCAGCCACCTTTTTGTTTATTGCTGGTCATGGGGTTTGAACTCTGGGTCAGGGCACTGACTTTCAGCTCTTTAGCTGAAGATGATCACTCTACCACTTGAGCCGCAGCGCCAGTTCCTGTTTTCAGGTGGCTCATTGGATATGAAGTATCACCAAGTTGGCCTTGAACCGTGGTCTTTACATCTCAGCTTTATGAGTAGCTAGGATGACAGTTGTGAGCCACCAGCAGCGCCCTGCTTTAGCCACATTCATATACCCAGAGGAAACCCAATTTGTCAGGCCACGAACTTCTTGCAACCCTTGACTTCAAACTTTGACACTCAGCATCCAAATCCATCCTTTAATGGAGAGAATACAGGCACAACAATCCGATCTCTGCACCCATTCACCCACTCACTGCCTGCCAAAGGCCTCGTCCTCTTGAGTTCTTGGTAAGGCACCACCCATCCTACTGTGGCTTCAAACTGAGGAAAACTTGGGGAGTTCTTAGAAATGTCTATACAGTGAGGCCAGCACATGGTCTTTCAACCACAGCACCCACACACACACCTCCACATTTTTGCAGGCAAAGATGTTTTACTTTCTTTTTTTGGTTGTGGGGCTTGAACTCTGGGCCTGGGTGCTATCCCTGAGCTCTTCAGCTCAAGGCTTGAGCCACAGCACCCCTTCTGGTTTTGTGGTGGTTTGTTGGAGATAAGAGTCTCAGGGTCTTTCCTACCCAGGCTGGCTTTGAACTGTGATCCTGAGATCTCACCTCCTGAGTACCCAGGATGATAGTCGTGAGCTACTGGCACCCGGCCAAAGATACTTTTCCATGCTTGTCATCTTATCCCCTTAGGAGACTAAGATCTGAGATCTGCAGTTGGATGCCACCCTTGGCAACAAGTCCATGAGAACGCTTTATCTCCAATTAAACCCAAAAGAGCTAGAAGTAAAGCTCTGCTTCAAATGTTAGAGTCCTATCTTGGAGCATAAAAGACAAGACACCCCCTAATTTTAAGCATTTCCTAGCAAAGATCCACCCAAGAAAGGGAAGCAGGTGGGCACACGGGTGCTCAAAGCTCACACATAATAATCAAGACTCTCAGAACAGATCCCACCCTGCTATGATTCTGTAGATAATTTGTCCTACACCTTGGCAGTTTTAGATGGGACTGACCATGCACCAAATTAGGACGTTCAAGTACGATCTCATACTGAGGATCCCCTGAAATTATCAAAGACTCAGGAACTCTCAGAGTCCTGCCTCAACACTGGATAGTAAGGTGAGATATAGTTATCCAAACACACGATACAGAACCAAAGGTTTCTTAGTCAAAGGACTGAGACTGAGGGGCTCTAGCTCCCTCTCTCTTGCGAAGGTGAAAAGGGCTGATCTATCCCAGGAATGTTCCTGTGTTTGAGTATTATCAAAAGAGCAACCCTGCTCAGAGCCCAGTGCCTCTGGTTTTCCCACCAGTCTCTACCCAGCCCTGCCCCACCTTCAGCCTGCCCTCTCTGAATCCCAAATCTGCCATCTAGATTAAAGACTGAGCCAGCAAAGAGACTCCCTTCTGCCACTGAGAATGGCAGTCACGGGGCCCTAGCACCCTCTAGATGAAGTCTTGGAGCAACATGGTTCCCAACTCCCGCCCTCATTCCCAAGCTGTCCTGTGCCAGTGACATGCTTACCTCTGTCTCTCGTGGAGGAATGAACACCAGGGGTGTCATCTTCAAATTGAGCCCGATTGAGCACTCGAAAGTCCCAGCCCCCAAGGATGTACTGCACAGGCATCCTGCAGTGAATGACAGCCAAGTTGTCAACGGTGAAACCAAGGTGCTAGGACATTTAATAGCAGCGTGGCTGGATCAAAGGCTCTATCACTGGTACTCTAGGTTGTCAGGAGAGATCATGGCTAAAATGTCCTGACACACCTGACTTGGGATCATACTCCCTCTTCATCTTCCTAATTATCACCTGCCTCCCCCCTTCACACTCCCTCACCCCAATACATCCCTAGCCCTTGGACACTTTCTTCTTATCTGACCAGAAAATAAACTCGTTGGGGCCAGGGATGATTGAAACCTGGTGACCCACCCTGATCCCTAGGGTCTACTGAGGCTGCTTTCCTCTGCAGTCGGTTGAGCACACAGCTCCTAGATGTCATGAACTTACTGAGGGGTCAGTGGCTTTATCCTACATAATGACTTTAATCTCTGGAACTGTCCCCACAAAGATTGTGAATGGTTGGCTCCCTTGATCCAGGGAATCCAAACCAAGTGTTGCATGTTCTCCCTTCTTCCTTCCTTTCCTCTTTTTCTCCCTCTGTCTTTCCCTACTCTCTCTATGTCTCTCTCTGTCTCTGTCTATGTCTCTCTCTTTCTCTCGCTGTCTCTGTCTTTCCTTTCTTTGTGTCAATCATGGGCCTTGAACTCAGAGTCTAGGTGCTATCCCTGAGCCTTTTGACTCAAGGCTAGCAGTCTATGGCTTGAGCCATACATCCACTTCTGGTATTTTGTTTTTGGTAGTTAATTGAAGACAAGAGACTTACAGGATTTCCTGCGCCGTCCAAAAGCCTCCATCCTTGGATCTCAGCTTCCTAAGTAACTAGGATGACAGGCCTGAAGCACCACCATCCAGCTCAAACCAAGGTTTCCTCATGTTCTGTGGAAACAGTCCTGGAACCTTTCATTGTCTAAGACCTCCCAGAGCATGGTGCACACTGTATAGGTTTGTTGGATAAATAAATGAGCATCTGTCTATGACAATACTACAGAAAAGTCCCATCTGATTCAGGTAAGTATCCTCTGTAATTATTCCTCTGCCGAAGCCTGATGTAGCTCTCCCACAGTTCTCTCTCCTCCCTCTTCACGCCCTCCTGGTGGCACCACACTTAACTGTTTTGACTCCTAGGATGTGAGCCATGATGTACTCACTGGATTCCAGGGCCTCTAGAATGGCTATCTTCTCAAACATCTCTGTCCAGCGGCTGACCAGCTCTGTGGCACTCAATTCCCCACTCAGGTATGAACGAGGTTGCCATGAGCTGAACGAATGGTTGAAGAGGCCTCCTCTCCTCCCCTGGGGCCAGCTAGGATGGTCTACCACATCCAGCCCCCAAGTTTCATGTTGCAGACAAAGGATCTTTGAGGCAGCCTGGGGTCTCTGAATCTCCCAGAATCTAGTGCAGTTGCTGGGAATCGTATCTGCTCAGAGCTGTCAGGCTGAGGATGGCAAGATCACAATCTCTGCTCCCCAGGACGTCCCCGACTGAGGTGGTCACCCTAGAGAGAACTGGAGGAGATTCAGCAGCTGCCAGAGAAAGGCAGTCAAGGCACAGCGTTCAAAGCAAGAAATAATCTGGCTTGGGAACTCTGCCTGTGCCGCTTTGAACGTCATTGTTTGGCAGCTGAAATCGTCCATCCAAGGCATTAGTGGAAATTGCCAGCTTAAATAAAAAAACCTGGAAAATGTAGCATTTAAATTGTCCCAATCAAACTTAAAGGGTTCCAAAATCAGTGGTCCCCTTTTGCTTCCAGACAGCCAACAGCAGGTTACAGAAACTGGCATTCATCGATCCCTATCTAACTGCCATGTCCTGATAACCAAGCGGGCTCCAGCAGGGGGAATGGACTTGCCTACCACTGTCCAGCTTGAAACGTCCTAGACAGGACACAGACTGGAGTCTGCAGGACTCCAGGGAGGATTGACCACTGGTGCACTGCCCCGGGAGAGAATCCACGCCACCAGTGGGGCCCTGGAGCCCTGGGCCTGGATGCCCACAGAGACCATAAACTCCCTAGGTAAGGTTCCCCTCTCATCCTCGGTCATGGTGAAACATCTGCCATGTCACACTGTAAGCCAGCCCCCAAAACCTCATAGCTTCATAGCCCCTGCCCTACCCTTTTCCCCATCTCCTTCCCTAATTATGTTTGTCAGACACATTCCCAACCCTTGAATTAGCTCCAACTATACACTGAGAGCAGAGTGTCTGTCTAGAAGAGTGTGGCTGTGGACACACTGGCCTCACCAAACTTCTGGCCTGGGATAGAAGGACAGGTGTCCACTCGAGTTCACACTGGTCTCCTAGGGGAGGGCCACGCAGACCCAGCAGCTACTGTGTGCTACAGGAAAGGGAGAAAAGAGAGGTGGAAAGGGGAGGAAAGGAATGTCTACTGAAATATTCCATAAAGGAGCCATGAAACTGTGAAGCAGAAATCAAATATTGTGGCTGGGCTCATACTTGGTACTGATGAAAAAAGAACAACAACAAGTACATACACAAAGAGAAATAAAGTGCTTTTGCTGTTTTTAGACATGGTCACACACACACACACACACACACACACACACACACACACACAAATCCAGAACAGTGACAGAAGTGTCTTCCATGCAGCACTTGCAATTTGCCAAATGATCACTCACCTGAGCACAGTCAGGATGTACAAGGAGAAAGATGATCTCTCTCTCTCTCTCTCTCTCTCTCTCTCTCTCTCTCTCTCTCTCTCTCTCTCTCTCTCATACACACACACATACACATACATACACACAGACTCAGAGTAGTGCCTCTCTTAAGTTTTTTGGTTACTCATCTGGGACAATGTACAGCTGGAGCATGCAGGTGCCCATGTCCCATTCCCTTTTCAGAACCAAGGGTTCCCACCCAAGGGGAGCACCATTGAAATGACACAGCACCACCCTGCCTCTCACATTCCCCAGGGCCAAACCCTTCCCCTTGGGAACAACCAGCCTTAAATCCCCATTTACCAAAACCCTAAGCCAGGACGCTGGGTGAAGGAATCCCCAGACAGGTGGCTCCTCAGAGCCAGGACTGAAAACAAGCAGGGGGTCATGGGGTCCCCAACGAGGTGTCTGACCTGGCATGGGAATGGTGTTGAGGAAATGGATGGGGTTCTAAAGGCTACATACATGGACAGACTCCCTACTTCCAGACTAGATGCTTCTGGGTGACTGGGTGGATTCTTGGAGGGACAAGGAGAACAGATGGACCAGGAGCACCAGCAGATGCTGGCAGAGCTGGGAAATGTGATCAAGCTGTGAGTACTGTTGACAGTTGGGGTGGGAGGGACAGGCCAGGTGTATGTGTGTCAGAGGGAGTGTGTTCCTCCCAGATATTCACCTTTCATCTGACCCCCAGTGCTCTCACCTCCCTAGTGGGATTTTCCAATACCCTCCTCAGGTGAGAGGGTGACTGAGAACAGAGGACAAGAACTCACACAGCAAGGGGTCCCTATCTTCTGCATCCAACACCCCCCACCCCCAGAAAAAAGGAAAAGACCCAAGAAGGCAGGTGTGGAGTTGCTGCTCCCCACCTCTTTATAAAGCCACCAAGTTCCCACCTAGGTGAGGAAGGGTGAAGATGTGGGGATGTGTGGTTCCCACTGCTCCAGGCCAGGGGCTTGGTGATGCCCCCTTCTCACCCAACCCTGCATCTCCCCATTTCCTGGGACATTGACACTAGGGATAAGGTTGGGATCCTTGGGTCGACACCCACTCCCCCACCCCCTTCTCCTGGGGAGCATTTGTGGCAGAGCCAGGGGTGGCCCCTGGCACTTGTGAGGCAAGGCTGGGATGTGACAAAGGAAGCGGGAGTCGCTGGTCTGAGTTGGGGTGGGGAAGGGGGGTTGAGAGAGGTCACGAGGTGCGGGCCCATGGGACTGGGACTCATGTGTGCTGCTGGGAGATGCTATAGGCTGCCATTCTGAGTGCAGCGGGCAGCAATGGCAGCATCATGGCAGATGCTCAGGCCCAGAGCAGAGGATGGGGGGCCAGGACGTGGTCAGGGTCACAAGCTGGCCGGGGGCACATCACTGGATGACTCTGAGAGGCGCTGCAGGTCTGAGCCAGCAGCCCATGTTTGAAACGTGATGCCAT
This sequence comes from Dipodomys spectabilis, assembly GCF_019054845.1. Taxonomy (NCBI): domain Eukaryota; kingdom Metazoa; phylum Chordata; class Mammalia; order Rodentia; family Heteromyidae; genus Dipodomys; species Dipodomys spectabilis. Next base: position 255,305 of record NW_024871248.1, on the reverse strand, counting down.
GGGGAAGGCAGAAAAAGGGGCCAGGACAGGGGCAAGTGGGTGGCAGGGCTTAGCCCGCCCCAGGCCCAGTTGAGCTCCTGGCATTGGAATCTCAGACTCAGGGCCTACTTGGCCTCTGAGCCTCTCAGTGCCTGTGGGAGGGATGTGCCAGCTGTGCTGGCTTTGTGTGCTCTGCGCTCCTGGCCCAGACCCGTGATCCTACAGCAGCAGAATCCAGCCATTGATGCCGCCTCCCCTGATGCTTGTGACTGCTCTTTTCTCTGCTGTCTCTCTCTGCCCCCCACTTCTCTCCCGGGCTGCTCCACCCATGCTGCACAAGTGAGCCAGCCCCCATGTGCCTCTGACTGCAGCAGATATGTGCTCCTTCGGCCACGTCCTGTCCTCTCCTCAGTCACGCCCCCTCCCCACTCGACCATGTCCCCCATCCCTGACCTTGTGGTGCCCTGACTGCCCTAAGGCTAACAGGCCACGGAAGAAGCAGCCTCACCTCAGTTCAGGGCTTCCTCCCAACCCCAGCAGATGCCCATGGCATCGAACCCCTCCCTCAGCCCAACGGCAGGGAGAGACTTTTCTCCATCCACCCTACACACTAAACAGGTGCACGGTTACCCTCTCTTAGTGTGTGTTTGTGTGTGTGCGTGTGTGTGATTTTCAGGGATATCTACCTCTCAAGGACTCAGAACATAGCACCCTTTTGGATGACAGCACACAGCATACTTTAAAAAATATAGCACAAAGAAACCTGTGTGATGGACTCAGCACAATGCACATTTTGAAGGAATCAGCACATAACAACCTTTGGGATCCTCATGGTAATCTAATGACCAATAAAATTAGACATGCCATTATGACATCACCAAGCTTAAATATCATAGAATTATGACAGCATATGTCATAGTGAAATTATAGACATATTGTGAATGCCTATTTTGTGATTTCATTCTATTTCAAGCAAGCAATATTGGTGGATATCAGAAATCCATTGTAACCTCAAAGCCATTGTGACATGAAAATCCTTTTGTGATATCACAGTGCCATTGTGATATCATTAACCTGTTGTGACATCACAAACCTGTCCTGTCCATTGTGACCTCCTCACCAATGTGACATCACAAAGACATTGTGTTATCACATTTCTGTTGTGACATTACAATCACCCTGAAACTTCCCAAACCCATTATGACATCTTTAGCACCGTTGAAAAAACACATGGCCTTTGTGACACCACAGTCCCTTTGTGTATCCATTGTGAAATGTCAATTGAGATCAGATATGCCATTGTGATATCACAAATCATTTACAATATAATCATAGGTGTGACATCAAATTGTCATTATGACAATATCAGGTCATTATGATATCCCAAATCAATAATGACATCATACCATTATGACATCACATTGTCATTGTGACATCATATTAACATTAGGAATGCCTATTATGTGATTTCATTATATTTCAAATGTGGCATGTGGGTTCATATCAAAAACACATTTTGACTTCATAACCATTGTGACATCACAATCCCTTTGTGACAAAACGTTGTCATTGTGATATCTTTAAACAACTGTGACAATTCAAACATATCCTGTCCTCGTAAGTTTTGTGACATGTTGCCACTGTGTTATGTTAGGCCCATTGAGAGCTCATTCTATTTTTGACCTCATATTATTTCAGGTATGACATTAAATATTAATAATATACTGTGACATCATGAGTATTGTGACATCACACTGCTAGATGTAATGACCATTGTGTCACATTGTCACATCACAAATCTATTCAACTTCATCACATTTGTGCCAACATATGCCTTTGGAATCCTCACGATCCCATTCTAAACTCATATACTCATTGTGAGTTATTGACAATTGAGTTGTCGAATGCCATTGTTACATCACCAATCTACTGCGACATCACAAAACTATTTTGAACTCATCACTATTATGGCATCACCAACTAATTGTGATTATAACAACACTCTTATGACATTATAATTTGACATCATATTGCAATTGTGATATCACTGCACCATCATGCTTTCACAAACCTATTATGACCTCATCACATCTTAGAAAATGCACGGCCTTTGGGACATCAAGATACTTTTCTGAACTTGTATCATTATGAACTTGTAGCAATTTGAAATAAGGTGTGATATTACAAACTAGTTTGACATCACTTACGCATTTTTATATCATTAACACTGACAAATGAAACCAGTTAGGAACCTTAGCACTTTTGACAAAAAACATGGCCTTTGTGTCATCACAGTTCATTTGTGTATGTCATTGTGACTTCATTCTCATATCCCCATTATAAACTAATGGCAGTTAAGATATGACATGCCATTGTGACATCGCAAACCCTTTGTGACATCATCAGACTGTCGTTATGATATCATCAACTCATTGTGACATCACCTAGCTACAGTGACATCATAGCATTATGACATCGCATTGCCATTTTGCTGTCATAGACCATTGTGAATGTATATCCTGTGATTTCATTCTATTTCAAATGTGGCATATCAGTTGATATCAGAAATACATTGTGACCTCAAAACCACTGTAACATTACAAACCCTGTGGGACGTCATAACCATTGTGACACCATATTGTTGTTATCACATCCTTAGCTTATGGTGACAACACAAAATGAGAATGACATTATAGCATTTGCCATTATGTCATTGTGACATCATAGTCATATTATGAATGCCAAATCTGTGATTTCATTGTATTTGAAATGTGGCATGTGGGTTGATATCAGAAACTCTTTGTGATGTCATAAACATTGTCACATCAGAATCCCTTTGTGACATCTGTTTTGCAATGTGACATCACAATACCAATATGATGCTACTAAGGCACCATGATATCACAATGGTCATGAACTCACAATGGGTTTCTGATATCAACCGACATGCCACATTAGAAATAGAATCAAATAACATAATAGGCAAACACAACATGTCTATGATATCAGAATGACAATGAGATGATACAATGCTATGATGTCATTGTAGTTTTTTACATGTCAAAATGAGCTGATGGTGTCATAATGGCAACATGATGTCACAATTATGATAATGTCAGAAAGGATTTTTTTATGTTTAAATGGTATGTCTGATGTCAGTTGTCATTAGTTCCCCATGAGCATATGGACACAAAAATCTTCTGTGACGTCACAGAGGCCATGTGTGTTTTCAAAGTGGTAAGAGGTCATAATAGGTTTCAAAGGGCACAATGTGATCCATAATGTCACAATGAAAATGAGATGTCCCATTGGGTTTTTGATGTCACAATGGTGATGAGGTCACAATGGTTTTGTGATGTCACAGTTTGTAATATCAGAATGATACATCCAATTTCAATTACTCATAATTCAATATGAGGACACTGGGTGATAGAAGAAGCTTCATAGTATGTGGTCATACTATGTGAAAACCCAATGGAACAGTGATTTCACAATGACAATGTGATGTCTCAACAACATGTTATAATAATGTTTTGATGTCACAATTGGTGACGCCATACTGATGAGGAGGTCTCAATATATTTGAGATGTACCAAGAGGTTGGTGATATCACAATGGCATGTGGGATCTCAATTGTCATTAACTCACCATGAGTATATGAATTTGGGAAGGGATTCTGATGTCACCAAAATATATGTAGTCAAGAAGGTGAAGAACTAACAGGTCTGAGATGTCACAAAGTGACACAATGGTTATGATGTCCAGCGGTGTGATATCATGATGTTACTTTGGATTTTAGATATCTCATGTCGTATTTGAAATATGAAGTCGAACACAGATTTTCAACACACAAAGGGCCTAAGATATCACAATGGCATTTCACAAAAGTTATGAGGACAGGAGAGGTATTTGATGTCACAGTGGGTTAATGATATAACAAAGGAAAAGTGCTGTGACAAAGAGATTTAGATGTCACAAAAGTTGTGAGTTCACAATGGTTTCCTGATATCAACCCAGATGGCACATTTGAAATAGAATGAAATCAAAGTATAGACATTCACAATGGGTCTACGACATTAAAGTGACAACGTGATGTCAAGGCAGCAATGTTTGATAGGATATGTACCCATTACCTTACTCATGTAAGGTAACTGTAATCCCTCTGTACACTACACTTACAATAAAAAACGTACAGAAGAAAAAAGGAGAAAAAATGGTATGGTGTCATTGCGGTTTGGTGTTGTCACAATGAGATGATGGTGTCATGATGACAATGTGATTTCACAGTCATGATTATTGCACAAAGTATTTGTGACCCTACAATGCTATGTGTGATCACAATTTTCATTAGTTTACTATGAGGATATGGCTACACAAAGGGTCTGTGATGACACAGAGGTCATGTGTATTTTAAAGGTGCTAAGAGTTCACAATTGCTTTGTGATGTCAGAATGTGATTGTGAAGGCACAACAGCAATGTGATATCACAATGGGTTTGTGATGTCACAGTGATGATGAGGTCACAATGAGTTTGTGATGTCACTATGAGTTTGTATTACTACAATGACATGTCCAATTTCAATTTCTACTAGTTCAAAATGAGGATACAATTTCAAAGAAAGAATCTGAAGCACCAAAGACCATGAACTTTTAGTCATAACGTGTGATATGCTGCCATTAGGATATTTTAGGCCTTTAGTAAGCTTATATTCTGTTTTCCAACTCATAATTCAGGCATGGCATCTGATATCAGAAATTGACTCTGACAATATGAACATTGTGACATCACATTGATAGACATCAAGAACATGGTGTCACATTGTGAACTCACAAATCTGTTAGGACTTCATCACATTTGTCTCAACACATGACTTTGGAGACAACACAATCCTTTTGTAAACTCATATCTTCATTGTGAATTAAAGACATTTGAGAATCGGCATGCCATTGTGACATTTCCAACCAATTGTGACAGCATAAACTTATTATAGTAGAAACACATTGTGATCTATTAGCCATTGTGTTAGCACAATCCCTTTGTGACTCCACACTTCCAAAGTGATATCACTAACCCACTGTGAAATTCCAATCCTCTCATACCCAATCCAGGTATGAAATGTGATACCCGAATCCAGTGTGACATCTAGATCATGGTGACATCACACTGATAGATGTTATGAGCATTTTGTAACATTCTGACAACACACACCTGTTAGGACTTCATCATTTTTGAGAAAACACATTCCTTTGGAGACATCACAGTCCCTTTGTGAGCCCATATACTCATTGTGAGTGGACAATTGAGATCATATGTGTCATTTTGATGTCACTAACCCATTGTAACATCACACACCTCTTGTAAACTCATCACCAGTATGGCATCACCAATTGTGGTAACAAAACTTTATTAAGTCATCATATTCCAACATCCCATTGCCATAGTGATATCACTGTTCCAATGTTTTTTCAAAAACCTAGAATGTCCTCATAGCATTTCAGAAAATTCATGGCCTTTTATATTTCAGTCTTCTTCTGTGAACTCATATCCTCATGGTGAAATAGTAGTAATTGAAATTGGACATGTGAGTATGAGATGTTACTTCACAAAACGTTGATTTCATCACCAATGTGACATCACTAACCCTTGTAAGCTTTCATTGCCATTTGATATCACTATCACATTGTGACATCCCAAACCTATTTGAACCTCTCAGCACATTTGAAAAAACACATGGCCTTTGTGACATCACAGTCCCTTTGTGTAACGATACCCTGATTATGAACTCTTTGTGACATCACCAGTGTGACATAACATTCTCATTATGACAGGATCAACTACTTTTGACATCACAAAACTACGACAAGATAGCATTATGAGATCACATTGTCATTGTGATGTTATAGACAGATTGTGAGTGCCTGGTTTTAATTTTTTTTTTGTCGGTCGTCGAGCTTGAACTCTGGGCTTGGGTTCTGTCCCTGCTCTTCAGCTCAAGGCAAGCACTCTATTGCTTCAGCCACAGCACCACTTCTGGTTTTCTAATGGTTTTATTGGAGATAGTCTCATGGATTTTCCTGCCTGAGGTGGCTTTGAAGTGCAATCCTTCTATCTCAGCCTCCTGAGTAGCTTGCATTACAGTCGTGAGCCACTGGCGCCCGGCTTTTTCATTCTTTTTCAAATTTGACATATGTGTTGATATCAGAAACATAATGTGACCTCATAACTATTGTAACATCATAAATAAGCAGTGACATCAAATTGTCATTATGACACCTTCAGCTCATTGTGACATCACCAAACCACAATGGCATCATAGCATGATAAATCACAATGACATTGTTACATCATAGTCATAACAGTGTGAAGGCCTATTCTGTGAATTCATTCTATTTCAGAAATCCATTTTGACCATATAACCATTGTGATATCACAATCTTTTGTGACATCATTAATCTGCTGTGCCATAACAAACCAGTCCTTATATGTTTTGTGACTTGCTGCTATTGTCATATGTTAATCCCTTTGTGAGCTCATAATCTGTTTTTCAATCTCATATTTCTGGTACGACATTTGATATCAGAAATCCCCTGTGACATCATACTACCAGATATCATGAGTATTGTGTCACATTGTGACATCACAAACCTGTTAGAACGGCATCACATTTGTGATAACACATGCCTTTGGAGACATTACAGTCCCTTTTTGAAATCATATATTCATTGCCAATTAATGACAGTTGAGATCTGCCATGCCACTCTGATGTCATGAACCCTTTGTTACATCAAAAACTTATTGTGACCTCATCACGAGAATGGCATCAACAACTGATTGTGGTATCAAAGCATTATTTTGAAATGATATTGTGGTATTGCCATTGTGATATCATTGTCCCATTGTGTTTTTACAAACCTATATGGCCACATCACATCTTAGAAAATTCATGGCCTTTGAGGCTTCAAGCTCTTTCTGTGAACTCGTGTACTTATAACTTCTAAGGCCAAGAGACAAACCATCAAGTCACATTTAATATAATAAACCAATTTACACTAGAAGGGGTGATTACCTTATTCTGGACTGGATACCCAGGTCCAAGAGCAGCCTTGACCACCAAACCTCAGACCTTCAATGGGCAGCCCCACCCTTTCTTAATTGGTCTGCAAACCACCAGCCAAAAAATTATGATCTCCAAAGCTCCAAAACTCAATGGGGAAGGCTTTTTACTTTTCCATTCCTAGCTCCTTCGCTACAGACTTGTCCTTCCTTCCTGGTCTTTCCCTATTTCCCTTCCACCACTTCCCTCAGGCCTCTCCAGTCTCCACAGGCCTGCCCTACTCTGCCCCAGTGACCACTTGCCAACCTTCGGCTCTCCCTCAACTTCCTCTCTTCTCAAGTTTTTCCCTTTCTGCTGTCTCACCACTTTCTTCCATCTGGGTAGCTCTCATTTTTATATCTCCTTCCAATGCTCTGAAAATGCAACTTATATATAGGTTGTATCCCTCCTCACTCCAATGTGTCTTCTGCCTAAGAGTTTTCAACCGTCATTTCCCAAACTGCCCAATGTTCAATTACTTCTTGACAGCTCACCATGTGAGGCTTGACACCTCCACCTTTGGTGTTATTCCCCTCACTCTCCGCTGGGCCAGGCCAAGCATTTACAATGATTATTGGCTCCCATAGATAATTCTGACCTCACTGGCTATTACAGTAACCTCATAGTGAATTAGAAGAATTGAAATTGTATATGACATTGTTATATTACTTGATGAGACATCACTAACCCATTTTGAGCTCATCACCCTGGTGAAATCACAAACTCATTGTGATATCACATTACCATTGTGTCACCATGCTCACATTGTGACATCCCAATCCTATTATGACCTCAGAAGGTTTGAAAGAAAGCATGGCCTTTGTGTCATCACAGGACCTTTGTGTACCCAAATCCTCATTTTGAGCTAATGACAATTGAGATCAGACATGCCATTTTAACATCTCAAAACCTTTGTGACATCATCACCAGTGTAACATCACATTGTCATTATGACAACATCAGCCCATTGTAACATCATAAAACAACAATGACATCATAGAATTATGACATCACATGGTCATTGTGATGTCACAGATACAAGGGAATGTCTATTCTGTGATTTCATCCTATTTCAAATGTCGCAGGTGTGTTGATATCAGAAATAGATTGTGAACACATAACCATTATGGCATCACAATACCTTGATGACACCACATTGCCATTATGATATCACTAACCCAATGTCTCTCCTATCCTCATATATGTTTTGACATGCTGCCAGTGTGATCTCTGGCCTCTCTAAGCTCATAAATTGTTTAACTCATAATATTTCAGGTATGACATATGATATCAGAAATCCACTGTGACATCATGACCACTGTGACATCACACTGCCGGATGTCATGACCACTGAGTCACATTGTGACATCACAAACCTGTTAATACTCATTCCACTTGTGCCAACATATGCCTTTGGATACATTATCCCTTGTGAACTTATATATTTATTGTTAATTAGAGACCTGGCATGAGATTGTGACATCAACATCCCATTGTGAAATCACAAATCTTTGTGATTTCATCAGCTGTATGGCATTACCAACTATTTGTGACTTCAAATGTAATGGTAACATCACATTGCCAATGGGATATCTCTGTCCCATTGCATTTTCACCAATCTATTATGTCTGCATAACATTTTACAAAACCCATAGCTTTTCTGACTTCTAGCTCCTTATGTAAACTCGTACTCTTCATTGTGATCTAGTAGAATGAAATTAGATATGTAATGGTGATATTACAAATTCATTGTGACATCACTATCCAAGTGTGACTTTATCACAACTGTGACATCACAAACCCTTTGTGACATCACATTTCCACAGTGATATCACGATCACCTTGTGATATCCCAAATCTGTTGTGACCTCTTAGGACCTTTCAAAAAGGACAACTGACATCAGACATGCCATTATACCATTACAAACACTTTGTGACATCATCTCCAGAGTGAGATCACATTGTTGTTAGGATACCATCAGCCCATTGTGATATCCCAAAATGACAATGACATCATAGCATTATGACATCACATATTCATTGTGAGGTCCTAGAGCCAATGTGATTGCCTATTCTGTGATTTCATTCTATCTCAAATGTGGCATATAATTTGATTTCAAAAACCCAAATTGTGACCACATCACCATTATGACATTATAATCCCTTTGTGACCTCATATTGACATTGTGATATCATTAATGCAATGTAACATCACAAATTTGCCTTGTCCTCATAAATTTTGTAACAAACGAATACCTTGACCTGGGCTGGATGCCCAGAGCTAAATGCAGCCTCAACCATGAACCCTCAGAACTCCACAGAGCAGCCCAGCCATTTGTTAACTGGTCTTCAAACAACCAACCCCTAAAATAATGATCTCCAAAGCTCCACATTTCAAAGGACAAGGCTTTTTCTTATCTCTTCATCCTCCCTCACTACAGACCTGTCCTACATTTCAGGTCTTATTTTTTTCCTTCCACCATTCCCTTCTTCTCTTCAGGCTTTTCTACTCTTGACAGGCCTGCCCTGTCCTATCCAGGTGGCCAAGTGCCATCCTTCAGCTCCTGCTCTCCCTCAATTTCCTCTCCTCCCAGGTCTTTACCCTCCTGCAGTCTCATCACTTCTTTCCTTCCAGGTCTTTCCCCTTTTTCTGTCCCCTTCTGTTGCTCTGAACATGCAGCCTATATATAGGCCGTACCCTTCCCCCACTGCAATATGATTCCTACATAACAGTTTTCAATCATCACTTCCCAAATGTCCATACCCAATCATTTCTTGGCAGCTCACCATGTCGGGCTTGACATCCTATCTCCTTCAACAGCATGTCTTGCCCCTTTCAGCGGCACACACCCCTCTCTCTGGTGGTCCAGATCAAGAGGCCATGATGACTATCTGTTCCCGTGGATTATACGGGCACTGATGGTTATGACAGTGTCTTCATGGTGAACTAGGAGCAATTGAAATTGGACAAATAATTGTGATATTCCAAACTCGTGAAATAACTCACCAATTGTGACCTCATCACCACTGTGACATCACAAACCCATTGTGACATCACATTGATATTTTTAACACCAGGATCACACTGTTACTTCCCAAATCTATTACGATCTCATACATTTTCAAAAAATATGTAGCTTTGTGACATCACATTCCCTTTGAGTACTCAAATCCCGACTGTGAAATATTGACAATTGAGAATCACACATGACATTTTAACATCAAAAACAGTTTGTGAGTTTATCACAATTGTGACATCACATTGTCATTTTGACAGCATCTGCTCATTGTAAAATCACAAAACTAAAATATGGTAGATTTATAACTTCACATTTTCATGTGACATCATAGACACATTATGAATGCCTTTTCTGTGATTTCATTCTATTTATAATGTGCCCTGTAGGTTGATATCATGAGCAAATGAAGAACTCCTAACCATTGTGACATCAAAATCCCTTTGTAGATCACTTTTCCATTGTGATATCTCTAACACACTGTGACACCACAAACCCATCCTGTCATCATAACTTTTGTGACATGCTGCAATTCTAATACCTTTGGCTTCTTTGTCCTCATAATCTGTTGTCATTAGATTTCACATATGACACTTGATATCACAAATTCCCAGTGACATCATGACCATGGTGATATCACACTGCCAGATTTCATACCATTGTGTCAAATTTTAACATCACAAACATTTTAGGATTTCAATATATTTGTGACAACACATACTTTTGGAGAAACCACAGTCCCTTTGTGAACTCCTATACTTATTGTAAGTTAAAGACAATTGGGAACCATCATGTCATTGTGACATGCCCAACACATTGTGATATCACCAATCTTTTGTGGCCTCATCACCAAATATGACAACAACACAATATTTTGACATGATGTAGTGAGTTGACATTGCCATGATGATATCTGTCCTGTTGTGTATTCACAAACCTAATATGACCTCATAATTTAAAAAAAAATTCATGTCCATTAGGACATCAAGATCCTTCTGTGAACTTGTATGCATATTGTGAAATACTAGCAATTGAAAGTGGACCTGTGTTTGAGATATTACAAAATCATTATGACATCAAAAACCCTTGGTGACCTCATCACAACAGTGTATCATAAAGCTATCATGACCCTGAAGTACCTTTGAAAATACACATGGCATTTGTGACATCACAGTCCATTTGTATGCCCTCATTGTGAACACATGACAATGGAATTCATATATGCCATTATAACATCACCATTTGTGACCCCATCACAAGCGAGACAACAAATATTCATTATGACACCATTATGTCTTTGCAACATCACCAATTTATAATGACCTCATAGCATTATGACATTATATTGCCATTGCGATGTTATAGACACATTGTAAATGCCTATTCTCTTAGTTCATTCTATTTCAAATGTGGCATGTGGGTTTGTATGAGAAAACCATTATGATCTCATAAATATATGGCATCACAATCACTTTGTGAAATCACAGTGCCATGGTGATATCATTAACACACTGTGATATCACAAACCTTCCCTGTCCTCATAAGTCTTGTGATGTGCTGCAATTGTGATGTCTTAGGCCCTTTATGAGCTCATAATCTGTTTTCAACCTTATAATATTTGTTATGATATGTGATATCAGAAATCCACTGTGACATCATGACAATTGTGACATCATACTGACAGATATGCACATTGTGTCACACTGTGATATCATATTCCTCCTAAGACTTCATCACATTTGTGACAATGCATGCCTTTGAAGATACCACAGTCCATTTGTGAACTCATATTCTCTGTGATTTCATGACAAATGAGATCCTTTTTGCCATTTAGATATCACCAACAAATTGTGACATCATAGACCTACTGTGACCTCTTACCTGTATGGCATCACCAACTAATTGTGACATCAAAACCTTTTGTGATGTCACGTGACACAATGATCATGACATCTGTCAGTGTGATGTCACATGGTCATAATGTTAGTGGATCTCTGGTATCTCATGTCATACATGAAATATGAGGTTGAAAACAAATTATGAGGGCAAAAAGGTCTGAGATATCACAATGTTAGCATGTCAAAAAGTTATGAGGACAGGAGAGTTTTGTGATGTCACATTGTGTTAGTGATATCACAATGGCACTGCGATATCACAAAGTGATTATGATGTCAAAATGATTGTGTAAGCACAAACATGTATTTCTGATATCAACTCTCATGCCATATTTGAAATACAATGAAATCACAGAATAGGCATTCACAATGTGTCTTTGATGTCACAATGAGAATTGTTGTCATAATGCGATTATGTCAATGAGTTTGGTGATGTCACAATGAGCTGATGCTCTCATAATGAAAATGTGATGTCACACTGTTGAGTATGTCACACATACTTTTTGATGTCATAATGGCTTGTCTAATCTCAATTATCATTGGTTAACAACAAGGATATGGGTACACAAAGGGACTATGATGTTGAAAAGGCATGTGATTTTTCAAAGGAGCTAAGAGGTCATAATAGATTTTAGATGTCACAATGGAATCATGATGTCACAATGAAAATATTGTCACAATGGGTTTGTGATGTCGTGCTATGATTATGTCAAAATGGGTTTGTGATGTCATAACGAGTTTGTAACATCACAATCAAATTTCCAATTTCAATTGCAAATAATTCACAAGGAGGATACTGTAATAATCATCAGGGCCACGATAATCTATAGGGTCTGATAATCAGCCAGGCACCATCTCCTGGCCAGCTGGAGAGGACAAAATATGCCACCAAAGAAGGTGGGGCATTCTGTGGGAGGGGCTGGTGCATTAATCCCCACCTATTGAGCTGTTGTTTCTGATGTGCCAGTTGAAAACTGTTAGGCAGTTGGAGTGGAGGAGGTGTACAGATTTTTTACATGATAATTGTTCAGAGCAATCGAAGGAAAGAGAAAAAGGGAAAAGTCCTGGAAGGAAGGAAGTGGTATGATAGCACAAGGGAAAAAACCTGGGAAGAGAGGAAGTTGAGAGGGGGCAGGAGGTGAAGGATGGCAACTGATGACCCAGGCAAAGCAGTTCAGGCCTTTGGAGAGTGGAGAGGACTAAAGAGAAGAAGGAACTGTTAGAAGGGAAAAATGGAAAGACCTCGAAGGAAGTATAGTTCTGTAGCAAAGGAGAGACCAAGGGAAGGGGAAAAAAAGGCTTGCCCTTTGATGTTTGGAGCTTTGGATATCATAATTTTGGGGGTTGGTGGTTTGGAGAACATTTATGATATGTGTCTCAATGGATTCTCTTCAACTTTAGAGTTTCTAATTTTCAGAGACCTCATTGAGATCATCCATTTGGATGGCATCAGGCCCAGGGAAAAATCCCCATAGGTGAGAGTGTCAACCCTCTGAGTTGAGAGTCTACCTCGAGTTTTTGTCTCCGGAGGACCAACAAGGTCAAAAGTCATTTACGCTCCACTAGAGGTGCGCCTGTGCAAGCTTGCCAGCCGGTTTTTGGGACCCCTTCTGGAGGTCATTTATGGCATCCATGGGAAGCCATCTTGGAACTCCTTGAGAGTTCATGTAGGGTTTCTTTGGGAAGCCATCTGGAACATTATCAAGAGTACATCTGCGAATTCCTTGAGAAGCCATCTGAGACCTACCCTGGAGGTCTTTTGGGGCCTTCTCCAGGGGCCATATTGGACTTTATCCAGAGGTCATCTGGTGCTTCCTCAGGAGGCCTCCTGAGACCTCTTCAAAAATAGTCATTGGGGCTTCCTTAAGAGGCAATCTAGGACCACCTCCTGAGGTCATCTGGAACTTCTTTGGGAGGTCATCTCGGGTTACCTTGATGAGAAATGTATGACCATCTTCGGATATCATGTGGGACTTCCTTGAGAAGCCATATAGGATCATCTCTGGAGGTCATCTGTGCCTTTCTCAAGAGAGTTATCTGGAACCTTCTCTGGAGTTTATATGGTGCCTCCTTGAGTGGCCAACTGGGACCTATTTGAGAGGTAATCTCAGCTCCTTGAGAGGACATCTGGGACTTCCTTTGGAAGTCATCGGATACTATCTTCGGAAGCAATTTTGAACCTCCATGAGAGGTTATCTCGAGCCTCCTACGGAGGACATATGTGACATCCACCAGAGGTCATCTGCAGCATCCTCAAGAGGCAATCTGGGACATTCTCTCTGTCATCTGGGACCTCCTGTAGAGGTCAACATTGAGAGGTGTGGGACATGTAAGTTAAGTTTCTGTGACTATTGGTCTGTGTGTGTATGCTGATAGTTCTAGCTGTGTCCTGTATGCACCTCAGTTTACTCTTTTTCTCAGGATGGGGGAACAAGGCCTAAACTTGCCATATCCAAAAAATATTCTCCCCTAGGGTTATAGGGTCACTCAGAGGAAGATTCATTGATGTACTCTCTCTCCTGTTATTTCCCATCAGCACTTCTAATGTTAAGTCCTCCCATATCAAAAGTGGTTACTTGTACCAGCCTAAGGTGTTAAAATGTGGTAAGTTACCCTTATTGCCCTTGAGATTGGGGCATGGAGGAGACGGTGGTCAGGCCCCCTTTTTAATATATGTTCCCTTTACAACTAGTGACCTTTATAACCGGAAACAGAAAACTGTATCATTTTCAGAAAAAAACAGGGGCTCATTACTTCATTAGAAACAGTAATTTTCACACATAAGCACATCTGGGATGAGTGTCAACAAATTTTACAGGTGCTCTTCACCCGGTAGAAAAGGGAGTGAATCCTGCTCAGTGACTTGAAAGTTGTCCTTGGACCAGACAATTTCCCCACTATTGAACCAGACCATTTGGAGCAAGTCTTTCCACATACTTACCCAAGCAGAGACTAACAGTGATTGAGGTATGGAAGTGCTTTCCTATTATTGACGGGTTCGATTGGCAGGGATACCACAGTGGCTAGAAAGCCAAGTCATCAATCTAAGGTGAGTGAGATGGTACAGTTCCCCAGTGAGTACCCAAATGCTCTTCTGAAATTTCTCCAAGAAGTCTATAGGACTTATAGGCCTATAGATCTTGAAGCCCTGGAGAATCAAAGAGCCCTAAATATGGCCTTGGTTACCCAGTCAGCCCCAGATATTAGAAGAAAGCTTCACAAGTTAGAAGGTTTTGAAAGAAACGTGTATTCTAAGTTGGAAGTGGTTGCCCAGTAGGTGTTTGATAACAGAGATACCCTGGGAAAAAAAACCTCTAAGAAGGGGGGTTGAGTTTTGATAGGAGCAACAGAATAGGGATCAAGAAACCCTTGGCAAAGACAGTACAATTCATTTGCAAATGGCAGTAGGGAACCTCTAGGACTAGATCAGTGTCATTATTGCAAGCAAAATGTCCAAGGAGGAGAAAGATAGAAAATGACAGGTTATGTAATCACATTAACCACCTGGAAAATGTGTTAATATCTCGGGAGTAACATGCAAAGGAACTTGGGGCTCTGAATTCCAATTGTGTTCAATTTGAAATCAGCCCTCTGAAATTAAGAAGAAATGAGGCAAAGAAAAATCCACACATATCTCAAAACACAGGCTTATAAAAGACAGAATCTCCAATATGTGCCAGTCCAAACCCACCAAGAGTTTAAAAGCACTGGACATTGGAGAAAACAGGTAGAATAATTTGATGTGAAGAAAAGATTTGAAGATATAAACTTGTGAGAGTCAAAAATGAGAAGAAAATCCTCAAAAGGAACCTAGAAAACACACAAAATCAAATGAAATTCAAGTACATTAGCCTGGGTGAGCATGAGGCAAATTAGGGGACCACAGGTCAGAGGCCGACAAAAGCACAAGACAGCAATGTTGCCATCCTTGCTAACAACAAGTGAGGACAAGAAGAGATCCTGATGCTGCATTAAGAAATTGTTGCCATGAAATGGAGCCAGACCTAATGTATTAGGGTGAAGTACATGTATATTATAAGCTTTGAAGGGTGTCACCAGAAATTCAAAGCAACAGAAAAAGAAGGAAAAAGTATCTAGAAGAAAAGAGAGGGAAGTGAACAGGAAAAGTGAACAGGAAAATATCAGGCTCAAGAGATTGTTACTCTTCAGAAAGAGTTATAGGACCACATACTCTGATAGAGAATGCCAGGCAAAAGGAAAGAGCATTAGGAAGAAAAACAGAAGAGATAAACAAACAGTTGAAAGATCTGTCGCAAAAATATACTGAAGTCGAAAACTAGAAAGGGAAACTAATAGAGTAAGAGGCTAAAAAGACTGCTGAGGTCTTCACCATAAATGTAATGCAGAAACATCTTGGAACAGGAAGAGGTGGAAAAAATACCTCTCTATAGCACCTTTGTGAACTTAAGGGAGGAGCTGTAGAGCAAGCAAAGGTGTTTTGAGAAGGAGCAGCAGTTAGCCAGTCAAAGGAACTCTCATGTGACCCTGCGAAACACTTGCAGGTTAAGGAGCTCATTGAGAAGGAGAGTGGGATCATGAAAGCAAGTTTGAGAGAAAAGGAGAATAATATGGAAGAAGTCTCCAAGGTTCAGAGTACTATACAGGAGTTAAAGAACATAGAGACCGTAAGATACAGGGAAATATCTGAGCTGATCAGGTAGCTTGGGAGACCACTCTAAAACCAGTGTGGTCTTTAGAGTTACTAGTCGTTAATATTAAGGAAAGAAACAAAAACAGTGGTAATATGTGGGCAAATGTTGACACTGGACATGTGAAAAATGTAAACAGGCTCAAGCTTTCTTTCAGTTTACGTGTAGATATTTGCACCCTGGTAAATTGTTCCAGGCAACTGCCTAAAACTGTTCTAAAACCAGTGGGGCCTCAGGCTGACAATCCTTTGTAATGTGTGTATGTAATTTCCAAACAGGTAAATGATGAAAAGCTGGAACATATGGAAAGAATTCCTATGTGAGGAACCTCAGATGGTGAATTTGGGAAAGTGGAATTCACAGAGGCAAAGCCTGGAAAGTATGGGTATTCATATCTGTTAGTAATAGTGGACAGATTTTTAGGCTGAGCTGAGGCATGTAATAATTTCTTGATTTGGCTTTCCCTTATTTGTGGGGTCCAAAGATGGCCCTGCATTCATGGCCCAAGTTCTCAATTATTAGCTAACGCTCTAGGAATAAATTGGAAGTTACAATCCATTTATAGAACTCAGAGTTCAAGGCATTTGAAAGAATTTAATTTAGTTAAATTAAATTAAATTAAATACAGAGACTAAATTAAATACAGAGACTGTCCTTGGCTATGTGAGCCTCCTCCACTTTGCTCTCCTTGGAGCAAGATATAGACCTTCTGTTAAAGGATTTAATCCCTTTGAAATACTTTAGGGTAGACCAACTTCTTTGGTTCCTAAATTTGGGAAGGCTATATTAACCGAAATGTCTAACTACAATCTGCAGGCTTTACAACATATTCTTTTATGTACCTATCCTTTGGTAACTAAGGCCCGCCGTCCACCTAAGAAAAACTCCACCTGAAGGGGAGAGGCCAAGATGGTGATGGAACAGCAGGTAAACACCAAAGCTCTCCCCAACCAAATACAGTTTGAATTTCAATTCTCAGTTTCTCCAAGTAACCCACAAAAAAGGAGATTACTCAGAGAGATACAGTAAGTGAAAAACATAAAAGGGAAAAACCTACACAGACAGTAAAGTGGAAATAACCTTCAGCCACCCCTTGTTGGTGATCGGGCTCCACGCTGAGCAGCTTAAGTGGTGGAGCTTCTTGCCAGGCTGCTTAAGTTGCCTAGCTCTGGACCCTCGGAGGACCACATACCCACAAGCATTCCAAGACTGCCAGAAGACTCCCATGAGCTGGTGCCAACCCAGAGAATACAAACAAATCTCAGAAGGCAGAGCTGGCATGAAGGCTCCCCTCAACCTCCCTGGCATGGCGCCTCTGCCTGGCTGGTGCAAGCAGCACCACCCAGTCTGGAGCAGCAGCAGATGTCAGCAGTGGCAAACGACCCTATACTCACAGCGTGGCACCTTTGTCCTGCTGGTGTAAACATCCTAACCTAACCTGGAGCAGCAGCAGCAGCAGCTGGCAGTAGTGGCAAAGCACTCAGAGTCTGGGCACAATGCTTCTTGACTCTAGCTCACAGGAACAGCACAGACTAGCCCGGGCAGGCAGCGGTAGCTGGGGCAGGGATAGTTGCAGTGAACAACTCCAGACCCATGGTGCTTTGTGCCTCTCCATGCTGGCCCACATAAGCAGCCCAGCCCAGCCTGAGGCAACATAACTGGTTAACACCTGACTCCTGGTGGGGTGGAGGGCCTCTCCATACCAGCTTGCATAAGCACCCAAACCCAGCCCATGGTGGCAAAGGTGGTGAACAAACCCAGACATGAGGCAGGGTTTGGTGCTGAACAACCCCTTAAAAAGCCTCATGAACTTTCCTGCCTGGGCTAGCTTTGAACCTGAATACACAGATCTGAGCCTCCTGAGTAGCTAGAATTACAGACATTGACACCAGCAGGGTCTTACTCTTGCCAAACCCCTAACTTTTTCTACAATAGATAATTTCCTAGTTAATACAAGGAATTTAAGCAAATACAAGAGGATCAACATAATACCCTGTATTCAATCTGACCATAGTGGAATCAAACTAGTTCTCAATAACAAGGCATAAAATAGGAAAAACTTAAACACATGGAAATTAAACAGCACTCAGTTGAACAATACATGGGTTACAGAATAAATTAAAGAAGAAATTAAAAAGTTCCTACAATTCAGTCAAAATGAAGAAACATCACAAAGAAACCTATGGGACCCAGCGAAAGCAGTCCTGAGGGGCAAATTTATTGTTCTCAGTGCACATATCAAGAAAACAGAGACCAAGTAAACAATCTTATGAAGCAACCAAAACTGCTAGAGAAACAAGAAAAAAATTGAACCTAAAGTTGCTCGGCAGAAAGAGATAATCGAAATAAGAGCTGAAATGAATGAGATAGAGACTGAGAAAAGTATAAATAAAATTAATTTTAAAAAGCTGTTTTAAAGAAAAAAATCAATATACCTGACGTACCACTGGCAAGAGTAACTAACAAAATAAGAGAGGAAACCCATATCAATAATATCAGAGATATGACAGGGAAAATTACAACAAACATCCAAGACATTCAAACAATCATAACGAAATAATTCCAGACTCTACTCACAAAGGAAGGAAAACCTAACAGAGGTGGATGAATTTCTACAGAAATAGAAATTACTATCCCCCCTTTCCTTTTCAGCCATGCTTCTCCACCATGTATGGTGGGGGCAGCAGTTCGGTAAATAAACGTCTTTTCCTACCTTAATAGTGTGTGGCATTCTGTTCATATGCTACCGAATGAAACCTAACTTTTTAATATATCTTACATATGGGGCCATGACTTAGATAGGGTTTTTGATTTGGAAATGTTAGAATTTCCTAACCACCCCTTTTCTGCGAACCAAACTGCCTTGAGACACCACACGAGACTTTTCACCAATACCATTGCTGGCCTTCACATCCATGTCCACACCACTTCTCTACTCTGGTGAGTGAAACTACTCTCTATGGCTCTGTGTTGCTCAATCTCTGTTCAGATGTGGCACCATACCAGAATGCTCCTATGACCGTTGGCCAAAAGGCTGGTCACCTCTGAAGCCGAGGATACTTGGTTTTGGGGGCATGGTCATTAATCTCTAGTGGGCTATGGGAGAAGTCGGGACACTGCTTCTGCCTCGTCATCTCTCCTTCCCTCACCATACTGACTATCCTACATATTTAATGGGGTGTTGCGAGTCATGCCTGAGCTGTGAAACCCATCTGAAATGCCTCTTGTGCTCCCTGGGTAGCAGAGCACCTAATATTTTTATATTATTGTCAGATTTAGACAGTTATTGCCTCTGCAATGGTACATGGTCAGAAGTCTGCTTACTATCAGGCTCTCTTTGCTCTCTGCTATTCATGTCCAACTTTCTATATCTCTCTCTTTCTTTTCTAAAATTATTGGTATTGTGCCCTGAAGAGTGTGACATGGGGTAGGTTCAAGGAATCCCCTCTAGATTCCCTCTAAAAGGCTAGCCAAACTAGGCTTGATTTTTTGTTCAGGCTTTCTTTGCATTTTTTTGGAAATTTGCCATCTTGAGTTCGCCATCTTGTCCAAATGGTGGGTTAAGCGTTTGGCCCCCTCCAATCATGACTCTTCCACCAAGCTTACTTCTCCTCCATCCATCTATTCAAATGTGTCCTGCTAACAAGTTGCTCTTTTCTCAGACCCTGGTAACTGAGGCCCAACCATCTGGTGTGCTTTGTTAGCAAAGATGTCTAAACATTGTTGTCAAAATTTTAGGTTTTGAGTTTTGCCGTTTTGGTTTTGTGTTGTGTAATCTAGAACTGACTACATGACTCTTTTTTGGGGGGGGGGAGGGGTCCGGTTGTAGAGCCTGAACTCTGGGCCTAAGCACTGTCCCTCAACTCTTCAGCTCAAGGTTAGTGCTCTATCACTTGAGCCACAGGGCCATTTCTGGCTTTTTTCTTTTTGCTTATGTGGTGCTGAGGAATCGAACCCAGGGCATCATGCATGCAAAGCAAGCATATTAGTATATGTGTGCTAAGATTCCCCCATCTAACAATTTTGTCATTGCAGAATACTTTTTGGTCAGTTCTTGATAAGGACCAGTTCTTGATAAGGTAAGCTCTACTTATTCTATTTGATCTCCTTGTTGCTATAATGGGAAATAACAAAGGGCTTTTGTGGCAAAAATTGCAATTCAAAGCCAGCCTGGGCTGAAAAATCCCTAAGAATCCATCTCACAACTAACTTGCAAAGAGCCAGTCTGGAAGCATGGCTCAAGCCTCTTATCTCTAACCAAAAAACACTGCAAGTGTTTCTATAACTCAAAATGGTACAGTGCTAGCCTTCAGCAGAAGTGTTCAGGGACAGTGCCCAGGCCTTGAGTTCAAACCTCCTTGAATACCAACTGGGACAAACAATCCCAGCAATGAGCAACTAGACTCAGGGAACATGAAGAGGAGTAAGAGGAGATGATATCACATCAGCCATTTTGTGCCTCCCCTTTCAAGACAAACCAGAGGCAGGAGGTCAAGCGAAGAAAGAAGAATGCCCATCTAATGTCCATATCTCTCTACATTTCAACTGGACAGGAATTTATCTTCTTGCCTTTGTCACTTGACTTCTTCTCTACCTAGTCGCCGGATGTAAGAAGTAGCTAGGGAAATTTCTACCAACATTTCCAAACCCAAGTCGTTCCTCTTGCCATTTATTTTCTCTCTAGTATTTTTTTCAGTCCCTCAATGCCTCATGAGACTTCGCCCTACTTTGACCAAGAGACTTGCCTCCTCCAGACTTCATCTAAGGACTCATTGCCCAAGTGACAGCTGTTGCCTGCTGCCTTCTCCCAGAGGGGATCACATCTCAGCCTTTTACACCTACTGTTGACACCCCTTGCAAAGAGGAAGTAGCTAGAGAGAATCTTCGACCTTTTTCATAATTATCAAAAGGCTGGAATGTAAGGTTTGAACAGGGACAGCTCCACACTTCTTGGCTAAGTTTCCACCCAATATCTGTTACATAGGTCACTGGCAGACCTAGAAGTAGTTACCTT
The DNA here is from genome assembly GCF_019054845.1 of Dipodomys spectabilis. Taxonomy (NCBI): domain Eukaryota; kingdom Metazoa; phylum Chordata; class Mammalia; order Rodentia; family Heteromyidae; genus Dipodomys; species Dipodomys spectabilis. The sequence goes on along the minus strand of NW_024871248.1, from coordinate 233,636 downwards.
CTCCTCCTGCTAGGTCACATCCTGGGCCACCTCTGGTCACCAGAATCCCATCTGAACTTAGGAAGGTCCCAGACCCTGAAGTCACATTCAGATCCAGTGTGCACACCTTTTCCCCACCTGGCGACATCTCTTCCTGTCTCTGGCCTGGATAAGTCCTGGCCCAGAGGTGGGTCGCCCCCTTCCTTTTCAGCCATGTGTCTCCACCATGCATGGTGTGGGCAGCAGTTCAGTAAATTAATTTATTTTCCTGCCTGAGAAACAAAGAGATACAAATTGCCTAAACAGAACTAAGAAGATAAATCAATTAAACATTTCTATAACATACGATGAGATAGTAGAAATAATCAGAAATCTTCCAACAAGAAAAGCCCAGGATCTGTTAGATTCACTACAGAATTCTCAAAGGCCTTTAAAGAGGAACTAATACCCACAACCCTCAAACTCTTCAGAGAAATAGAAACAGAGGGAGTAATCTGAAACTCATTCTAAGAAGCCAATATCACATTCATCCCCTCCTCTTCAATATAGTTCTGAAATTCTTAGCCAGAGCAATATGGCAAGAAAAGGACATTAAATGGATCCACATAGGACAGGAAGATCAACTATCTCTTTTTGTAGATGGCAATATTTTATAAAATAACGATCCCTAAAGCTCCATCCCCAAACTCTTAGAGCTTATAAACAAATTTGGCAAAGTAGCTGGATACAAAATTAGCCCACAAAAATCAGTCACCTTTCTGTACGTCAATAATATACAAGTAGAAAGGGAAATCAAGGAAACAACTCCATTCGCAATAACCTAAAAAAAAAAAGTATCTAGGAATTAACCTAAACAAAGATGTAAAGGGTCTATTTCATGAAAACTATAAAAGCCTAAAAAAAGGAATCATAAAGATTATCAGGAAATGGGAAAAAATATTTACCAGCAATATATCACACAAGGGTCTAATATCCATTACATATGGTGAACTCAAGAAACTAATCCTTCACAAACCTAACAAACCAATCTTGAAATGGTCAAGGGAGCTAAAGAGAGACTTCTCAGAAGAAGAGATAAAAATGGCAAAGAAGCCATGAGGAAATGTTCATTATCTCTGGCTGTAAAGGAAATGCAAATAAAAACAACTTTGAGATAGCACCTTACCCCAGTCAGAATGGCCCACATCCTAAATTCAGCCAATGACAAATGCTGGAAGGGATACAAAGAAAGAAACATTACTGCATTGCTAGTGGGAATGTATACTAATACAACCACTTTGGAAAGCAGTCTGAAGGTACATACGAAAGCTAAATATCGACTTCTCCAATGAACTGGCCATACTACTCCTAGGCATCTACTCTGAACAACAGGAACCAGTATACAAAGACACACACACATCTATGATTATTGCAGCACTGTTCACAACAGCCCATATTTGGAAACAACCCAGATGAGCCATAAGTGATTAGCTGATCCAAAAGTTTTGGGAACTCTATACAACGGAATACAATGAAGTCATTAAAAAGGACAAAATGATGGTATTTGCAGGGAAATGGATAGAACTAGACCAAATTATTTGAGTGAGGTAAGCCAAGAACAACAAGACAAACGGCACAGGGTCTATCTGATACGTGGATGCTAAAGCCAAAATGCAAGAAGGCATGACAAAGTAAACAGGACTCGAGAAACAAAGGACAGCCATTCATTTTGTTGTATCACCGTTAATGACTCCATGTTCTTGACCATGTAGATGGTAGAAATATGCACGCAATGGAGGGAAGCCAGGAGGAGGAACACAATAAGTGGGAAATGGAACAACATACAACAAAGGGGCCCATCAGCTGCGCTGGACATAGAAGAAAAATAACTAAGCAACCCAAACACAGTGATGGGAAGAGATGAATGAGAGGGAAAGAGGGCAAGAGGGAATAGCCTACATTAAGCAAAAGGAAAAAAGTGTAAACCTCACCTGAGATGGGAAAAATAATTTGGATTGTCAAAACTCATAGAATTAACAAACTTTAGACCATGATAACGATAATGTGACTTGTCAAGGTTAAAATGTGTTTGTGACTTTAAGTATCACAATTCCAAAATACTGTGAAATATGTGAAATATATGTAATCACCTATCTCAATTTTTACAAAAAATGGTGCGAGAAGGGAAAGGTTACGAGGGATGGGTGACAATGTTGTCAGACACTTTGTATTCGTGTACTGTTTTGTAGAATGGGAACTTCTTTGTACAACTACTTAAAGATAATAATAATAAAAAGTGCTTAAAAATACACAGGATGAAAATAAAAATTTCAAATATCAATTAAGAAATTAAATCCAGTTGGAAGGAAAATTTCTTTGGGGAGAGTAATTTAGTTTATTCTATAGCAAGTCTCACTTCAGAAACAAATTCAAAAGCTAGACCCCAGGTAAGTGAAGTAAACTAAGAAATGGAGTTGAAAAAAGAAAAAAAAAGAAACTCCACTCACTCTTTCTTGCCTGGACCGCTGGTGTGGGTAAAAATGCATCATGGTCCTACATTGGAACCGAAGTGGCAAGGACCTTACTTGGTGGTGCTATCTTCACCGTCAGCTATTAAATTAGCAGGAAAACAGCATTGGATCCATCAGTCTCAAGTGGAATAGGTAGTGGACCACTATACAGAGAAGGCTGCAAGATGGACTGTTCAGAGACAGAGGATCCCTTAAGAATAAGACTTACTAAGTGTTAATTAGTGCTAACTAGTGTGTTTCTACAATTTACTTGTTTTCTATTAAATTTACCTTTTAAGCCTGTTCATTTCTTGGAGGGAAGGGAATTTTTAGGATTTGGTAAGAAAGAATCAAGGAATTGATTGGACATGAAAACCTAATAATGTGCAGGGCGCACTAATCAATGTGGCCCCATGACCTAGTCCACTGGAGTGCAGGGGGCATGCCACCCAAGTGGTCAGGGCATGTTGTTGGAGGGGGTAGGATGTCATCCTCACATGATGAGCTGTGAAGAAGTGATTGGGGAACGGGCAGTTTGTCAAGTGATGGTTCAAAACTGTTAGGAAGGAGACCCACTTGAGTGATGGAGGGGTTCAACCTATAGATAGGCTGTATGGCCAGAGCAATGGAATTGAAGAAAGTCAAGGGAAGACCTGGAAGGAAGTGGTGAGACAGCAAGAGGGGAAAGACATGGGAGAAGAGGAATTTGAGGGAGAGCAGGAAAGGAAGGATGCCTATTGGCCAGCAGGCCAGAGAAGTGGAGGCCTGTGGATAGTGGAAAGACCTAAAGAGAAGAAGGGAGTGATGGAAGGAAAAAAGGGAAATGAAGGAAAGGTCTATAAAGAAGGAGGGGGAAAAGGAAAAGAAAAAAGGCTTACCTATTGAAGTTTGGAGCGTGGAGATGATAATTTGGGGGGTTGGTGTTTTGCAAACCAATTAACTATGCCTATTGTACTTCTGAGATTTGGTGGTTGGGCTGGCCTCTCACAGAGTGTACAGCCCAGGACAAGGTAAATGCCGGCCCATTTCTAGTGTAAATAAAGTTATCTTCAATGTGCCTCATTGGATTGTCTTGTGTTTTATGCATCATAAGTATACAAGTTCAAAAGTTAATAGTCTCAAAGGCCACGAGTTTTGTAAAATGTTATAAAGTCATAATAGGTTTGAAAAACCCAATGGGACAGTGATATTACAATGGCAATATGGCATCACAATATCAAGTTATAATAATATTTTGATGGTATAATTAGTTGGTGATGCCATAATGGTGATGAGGTCACAATAGGTTTATGATGACACAATAGGTCACAATAGGTTTATGGTGTCAGCCAGAGGCTGCCAATCCCTACAGCGGCCTAGACAAACAATTGAAATTCAGCAAACATAAACCCCAAGAAAGGATCCAAGCTGGGCTCTGTGAGTGTCTCAGGAGCTAGCACCTCAGGGAAAAGCTAATGTTTGCTGAAAGGCCTCAACCCTACCCAGAACCTAGCCTCATCACAGCATCTCCATACTAGAGGAAAGAGCCTTCTCCCTCTTTTGTGATAGTCAGGACAGTTCTCCCTCCCACTGAACTAGCCTGGGAGGAGGATCACAAAATCATGCCTAACACAGAGCGGTTTCTGCCTGCCCAAACAGACTTAAGAAACCAATCAAGTCATAGGAAAACCAAACATCACAAGTAGACCAGAGACTCCACCAAGAAACTGGTTATGGACACAGGGGAGATACAGGTCTTCCCACTCACCACCCCCCGCCCCCACACACACACACAAAACAAAAAATCAAGGAACTCTTTTTTGAAACTTTTCTTTTTTAAAGTGTTTTCTGTTGATCTTTTATTTCATAATTTCTATTTTTGGTGTATGTGTGTGTGTGTATGTGTGTGTGTGTGTGTGTTTAATCTCTTTTGACCTTTCGGTCCTTTTCATTTTTTTATTTTTTTCTCTTTCTTTTTTTTGCATGACTTAATTGCTGTTTTACTCATCCTCAGACATATACCTGTCGTCAATTTTATTAGACCATATCACCCATTGTGTACATACTTAATCCAGATATTTATTATTCAATTCACAACTTCTTAGGCTTAACTTCTTTAAGAGCAGTATTATCTCTTTATACCTACATAATTATCAAATAACTAATTTAATATTTTTTAATTTTCATGTTTCCTTTCTATCACGTCTCTCCTCTCATCCTATCCTGTTCTTCTCTCGATATCATTTCTTTAAACTTACATAATTTTTAAGTGTTTCACTTCTTAAATTTAATTTTTGCTTTTCCAATTTACTTGTTTATTTTTTAATGTCTCTCTTATCATTCTGTCCAATCCAGTTCCCTCTCTGAGATTAGGACTTGGTTAAATTTACTCTCCTTTTACCTCTCCACATCCCTCTAGTCCTATTTGTCCCACATTTCTTCCTAAAGCTAATAATTTCTGGTTTGCCAAATCCTTTTTTGTTGTTTGTAGCCCATTAATCCATAGTTGTTTGATGTTGAATAAATTGTATCTGTTGAACTAGATTGTATCTGCAGCCATTTTGATTATGCAACTACAATACTCTGGTTGATGCTTGCCTTAAAATAGTGTTCTGGTAAAAAATTGGTGTTTCATACCAAATGGGCAGAACAAGCCAAAAAGCACAAGAAAAAGGCAAGTCCAGGTATCTGACATCCCACTCATTATAATCAGGTGACAGAATAGTTAATGAATAATCCAGAGGAGTTCGCAAAATGCTGTACAAACACTATTGGTGAAAGATTAAAAATTGTCCATTACCATTACTAACTTGCTAACTGCTGATTCTGCTTCTGTAAACTTGCTTACGCTAGCATTGACCCTTCCCTTCCCAGAAATGAATTAAGAAGTTTTAGGGACCAGATGCCGGCCCCAGGACAAGGTCAGTGGTCGTAGATAAAAAACAGACAGTACGTGTTCCTCCGTTCCAATTTAGAAATTCCCCAGACAGGACCTTGTGATAACGACCACCTGGCAAGACCACAAGCTAAGCCAAATGTCAACCAATCATAGGCCTGTAACCATGTAAACCAACCTTAAACCAACCATGGGCCAGTCATTTTACAAAGAGTGTTACAAAATTTCCCGCATGGCAAAGTGATTGTTGATGTATATGGTGACCTTTAAATGGACCAATCATGGGATGCTTTGTGTTATGCATTAATCTTGTGGTTTTTGCCTCAAAAAAAAGGCTTATAACCGCTGCTCCGGGCTCCCTGTCTGCTCGGGACAGAGAGTCCGTTTGCACAAACGTCAAATAAACTCCTCTTGCTTATTGCATCTCCCGGCCTGGAGTCTGAGTTTTCTGGGGCGCCCTCCCGTTGACAAAAGTATCCTAGGGGACTAGGGTCTTTCACTGGTAAACATGGTGAATGAAATGATTGAAAACTTTCAAAGGACTCAGTATGAGCATGCTAGGGAGCGGGAGGAGTCAAACCAAAGATTAATACAGGAATCTTGTGAGCATTAGGAAGCTACTTAAAGATTTTTTTTCTTTTTTTTTTTAGGGTTTTAATTATTTGTGTGTGAAAATACTGTACAGTGGGGTTACAATTACATGGGCAAGATAGTGAGTACATTTCTTATCAAGCATTGTAGCCTCCTTCTTTGTTTACCCTTCCCATCCCTTCCCATCCTCCTTCCCCCCCACCCAACCCTCCGCTCCAAGTTGTAAAGTTCGTTTTCGACATGACAACTTGTACTTCTCATTGTTGCAACAGGTCCTCCTGTATCCTTATTTAAACGATTTGTTTTTCCCCTTCCCTTCCACAAATTATACCGACATCAAATACAGTGAAAGCAGGGGTTATTCTGTGGGGGAGGGACATACAAAACAACAAAGAAATAATCATGTAATTGTGTTAGAAACAAATGCCTGAAAGAAAAAAAAACATTTAAATACATATCTTAGGGTTCATTTTCCTAACATCACCTTATCTGACCTTTTCTGCTTGACTCATACATATACTAGATATTGCAAAAAAGGGAAACCATGGGAGCTATGTTTCTTTGGGCTTGGCTTACTTAATGTAATTTTTTCCAAGTCTTTCCATTTCCTAACAAATGGGGCAATGTAATTCTTTCTGATGGAGGCATAGAATTCCATTGTGTAAATATTCCACATTTTCTTGATCCATTCATCTACTGAGGGGCATCTGGGTTGGTTCCAGATCTTAGCTATGGTAAATAATGCTGCAATAAACATAGCTGTGCTGGTAGCTTTAGTGTTGTCTTGTTTGTAAACATTTGGATAAATGCTCAAAAGTGGAATTGCTGGGTCATAAGGGAGCTCTATGTGGAGTCTTTTGAGTCTTTTGAGTTCTGACCACATCCCCTCCAGCATTTCTTGTTATTAGAGTTCTTGATTTTTGCCATTCTAACTAGGGTGAGGTGGTATCTCAATGTTGTTTTGATTTGCATTTCTTTTATGGCTAGGGAGGTTGAGCATTTCTTCATGTGTCTATTGGCCATCCTTCTTTCTTCCTCAGAGAAGTTTCTCTTTAAGTCATTATCGCACTTATTTATTGGGCAGTTGTTTCTTTGAGGATTTGTTGTTGGGGGAGTTAATTTAGGAAGCTACTTAAAGATTAATGCAGGAATTGCATAAGCATGTTGAGAAGAGTAAAAGAGAAATACAGGAAATGTGTGAGCAGGCTGAGCACAGTCTAGAGATTTACAGGAATTGCGTGAACGTGACGAAGCTAATCAAAGAGTAATACAGGGATTGAGAGAGTAGGATGAGAATAAAAAAAGATCAATAGAGGCATTCATGGAATCCATAAATAGATAGCTGAAACAATTCAGGTAGACCACAAATGGAATGCTGAATGGAGCCAGACAGAAAGAATGGGTGTCCAGGGAAACCATAACAGTTGAGAATAAACTCTGAACATCAAATTAAGGAAGTAAAGGTCATAGAAAATCTAAAACAAAGCTCCACCAAAGAATTTGAAGCCATCCATGCCGACCAATTAGAAGGAAAAGAAATAAAAAACAAAGTAGAAAATCTTGACAGTAGGTTAAGCCATGCAGAAGATTGAATCTTGGGGATTGCAGACAGCCTAGATATTATAGAGAAGAACATACAAATATCCAAGACAAATCCAAGAAATATGATAGATCTATTCAACACTTGGAAGACACCATCAGAAATCATAATCTGAGGATAATGGGTGTAGAGAAGCACCTAGAGAAAGAAGTTAATGGTCTAGGAAATTTATTTAACAGAATCCTAGCAGATAACTTCCCAAACATGCAAAAAGATAGGCCTATTCAGATATAAGAAGCTTATAGAACCCCACATCCACCAGACCAGAGCAGGATATCCCACCAGTCACATTATAATCTACACAGGATCAATTCAGACCAAGGAAAGGATCCTTAAATTTCTCAAGGAGAAAAGAACTATCACCTATAAACACAAACCAATTAGAATCACCCCAGATTTCTCAGCAGAGAAGATTAAAGCAAAAAGAGCCTGGAATGGGAAATGCCATCCAGTAAAGACAATCAATTATCACTCAAGAATACCGAACCCAGCTAAACTCTCCTTCATAACCGAAGGTCAAATAAAAACTGTCCATAGCAAAGAAAAATTAAAAGAGTATATCTCAACCAATCAAGCCCTATAAAAGACATTAAAGTTATCCTACACATAGAAAACCATCAAGAACACAAAAGAGCCAAGAAAGCATCCAAGGGAATAAAATTAGAACTCAACATCAAAAGCCAACAAAGAAAGTCCTGTACAACATGGAGGCAGAACAACTGTTGAATCACCAGTGGGTCATGGAAGAGATTAGAAAGGAAATGCAAATGTTCATGATATTCAAAAATAATGAACACACAAATTACTAGCTTTTCTGGGACACAGCAAAGGCAGTACTCAGAGGCAAGTTTATAGCTCTGAGGTCCTACAACAACAAATTAGAGAGATCTGAAACCAAGAATTTAATAAGACATCTGAACCTCCTTGAAAAAGAGCAGCAAGATAAACTCCAATCAAGTAGATGGAAAGAAATAATTAAAATTACATCAGAATTAAATGAATTAGAACCCAAAAACACCATAAAAAATCAACAAAACAAAAGTTGGTTCTTCGAAAAAAATAACAAAATTGACATTCTCTTAGCAAATCGTTTCAAAAAGAAGAGGACATATCAAATAAACAAACTCAGAGATGAGAATGGGAATGAGAAGCAACCAAGATTCAGAACATGATAATTGAATACTTCTCAAACATTTAGGCTAATAAGTTTAAGAACCTGGCAGAAATGGACCTTTTCCTAGACGTTTCCATGCCTTGAGTTTCCATGCCTAAACTCAACCAAGATGGGTTAAATAAACTTAACATGCCCGTATCAAGCATAGCAATAGAAACAGCAAGAAGAGACCTCCCATCTAAGAAAAGCCCAGGACCAGATGGATTTACAGCAGAAATTTACAAGGCCCTCAAAGCTGAACTCACACCAATACTCCTCCAACTCTGCAATGAAATTGAAAGGGAAAGTTTACTACCAAATTCATTCTATGAAGCCATCATAACCCTCCTCCCAAAAGCAAGCGGGGACTCATCAAAGAAAGAATTATAGAACCATTTCTTTGATGAACATTAATGAAAAACATCTCAACAAAATTTTGGCCAATCTCCTTTGACAATTCCTCCAAAAAATCATACAGGATTTATTTCCGGGATGCAAATCTGGTTCAATATTTGCAAATCAATTAATATAATTCGTCACATCAACAAGGGCAAGAATAAGAACATGGTTATCTCAATAGATGCAGAAAAAGCCTTTGACAAGATCCAACACCCCTTTATGATGAAGGCTCTGGAAAACCTATGAATCCAGGGAACATTCCTCAATACAATAAAGCCTGTATATGACAAACCTACAGACATCATTATACTTAATGGTGGAAAAATAATGCCATTTCCTCTTAACTCAGGAACAAGACAAGGATGTCCAATCTCTCCACTTCTCTTCAATTTAGTATTAGAATGCATAGCTACAGCAATAAGACAGGATGCAAACATAAAAGGGATCCAAATAGAGAAAGATGATATAAAACTCTCCCTATTTGCAGATGACATGATGTTGTATTTAAATAATCCCACCCATTCAACTCTCAAATTATTCATGCTGATTCAAAACGTTGGCAAAGTAGCAGGGGAAAAATTAACTCTCAAAAATCAATGGCTTTTCTGTATGCCAACAATGAGAAAAGCATGGCTGAAATCAGGAAATCAACACCATTCATTATAGCCCCACCAAAAATAAAATACCTAGGAATTAATCAAAGAAGTGAAGGATATTTATGATGAAAACTTTAAAAGCCTGAAAAAGGAAATCAAAACGGAACTTACAAAGTGGAAAAACTTCCCATGCTCGTGGATTGGAAGAATCATCGTGAAAATGACAATAATTCCCTAGGCTATCTAAAAATTCAATGTGATACTTATCAATATTACAAACTCATTCCTCAAGAAAATAGAAGAGTCAATCTAAAAATTCATATGGAAAAATAAAAGACCCCGGATAGCAAAAATGATCCTTAACAGAAAGAACAGTGCTGCAGGAATATCAATTCCAAATTTCAAACTCTACTACAAAGCCATAGTAATCAAAACAGCTAGGTATTGGAACAAGAACAGATCTCAGGTCTAATGGAATAGAATTGAAAAGCCAGCAATGAACCAACAGACTTATAGCCACCTAATCTTTGATAAGGTAGCTAAAATAAATAGAATGGAAGAAAGTCAACCTCTTCAGTATATGGTGCTGACAAAATTGGTTAATCACTTGTAGAAAACTAAAGCTAAACCCATATATATCACACTGCACAAAAATCAACTCCAAATGGATGAAAGACCTCGGAGTCAAAGACACCCTGAAAACATTGCAGGACAAACTAGGAGATAACATATGACTCCTTGGCACAGGCCAAAATTTTCTTAATCGATACCAGGAACACAACAAATCAAAGAAAGGTTGGACAAATGTATTTGCATAAAATTGCAGAGCTTCTGCATGGCAAAGGACAAAACTAGCCAGATCAATAGAAAGCCCATGGATTGGAAGAAGATCTTCACTAGCCATACAACAGACATGGGTCTCATATCTAAAATATACCTGGAACTCAAAAAATTAAATCCCCCAACAACAAATCCTCAAAGAAACGACTGCCCAATAAATAAGTGGGCTAAAGACTGAAAAGAAACCTCTCTGAAGAGCAAAGAAGGATGGCCAATAGACAAATGAAGAAATGCTCAACCTCCCTAGCAATAAAAGAAATGCAAATCTAAACTACACTGAAATACCACCTTACCCCAGTTAGAATGGCTATAATTTCGAACAGTAATATAACAGAAACTGGACGGGATGTTGGTGGGACTGTAATCTTGTATAACCACGTTGGAAAGTAGTGTGGAGCTTCCTCAAAAGACTCCACATAGAGTTCCCCTATGACACAGCAATCCCACTTTTGAGCTTTTATCCAAATGATCACAAAAAGGACCATACTAAATCTACCAGCATAACTAAGTTTATTGCAGCATTATTTACCATAGCTCAGATATGGAACCAACCCAGATGCCCCTCAGTAGATGAATGGATCAAGAAAATATGGTATATATACACAAAGGAATTCTATGCCTTCATCAGAAAAAATGGCATTGCACCGTTTGTTAGGAAATGGAAAACCATGGAAAAAAGTGTATTAAGTGAAGTAATCCATGCCCAAAGTAACATAGGTTCCATGGTTTCCTTTATTTGCAATAACTAGTATATGTCGGAGATAAACACAATCTGTCTGACAAGTTGATGTTAGGTGAAATGAACACCAAGATAAGGACTCAAATGGTTTTTCTTTCTTGCTATTGTTTCTAGCATATTTACAAGATGATTTCTTTGTTGCTTTGTCTGCCCCTCCCCCAAGGTTTAACCTCTATTTTCACTGTATTTGATGTTGGCATATTTTGGGAGGGGAATAGAAAAACAAATTGGGATACAGGTGGACCCATTGCAACAATGACAAGTACAATACTATATGTCGGAAATCGAAATTTACAACTTTGGCGGGGGGGGCGGGGGGAGGCGATTTGCGGGGGGCATAAAGGGAGATTGGATGTGATGGAAAGAGGAAACATGGGAGGAGGCAATAATGCTTGATAAGAAATGTGCTCATTACTTTCTTCATGTAATTTTAAACCCTCTGTTTATTCACATTAAAAAATCATGAAATAATAAAGTAAAAATCCATGCCAATTTTTTTTGTCTGTCGTGGGGCTTGAATGCTGGGCCTGGGCACTGTCCCCCAGCTCTTCAGCTCAGAGATAGCACTGTACCACTTGAGCCACAGTGCGGTTTCTAGTTTTCAAGAGATATATTGGAGATAAAAGTCTCACAGATTTTTCTGCCCAGTCTGGCTTTGAACCACTATCCTCAGATCTCAGAGTTTTGGGTAGCTAGGATTACAGGCATGAGCCACCAAAGCCCAGATTCAAGACAATTTTTAAAAAGAAAACTTATGGAAACTTCTGGCTTTTTCTAATAAACAATATTATATTTTCAGCATTAGTTTACAACTATAAGTTATTTTTAGATGTAACTTGGGATTTTTAATAGAATCAAATATAAGTTTTATTATTACTCAGTAACTCACAAAAATCCACTGTAATTTACTTTCTCCAAAGTCAATTGTTACATACTCTATTACTCATTATTATTATTACACTCTATATTACATATAATGTGAAGTGAAAATAATTTATACCATTTCGTATAAATTAGTAGTTGCTACTTTAGCATTATAAATTCACATCTGTGATTTTAAATGAAGCAAAGAAGATTTTCGAGTTAAAATGAAATATGAATGTGTAATGTGTCCCAATTAAACCAAAAATTCTGAGTTTATACAGACAAAAATACTTTCTTTCCACTAAAGACTTTGAAGTAATACCATTGGAAATAGTGATGCTAGAGGAGGAAGAATTAAAATCACGTCAAACAATGTCTGTTATTCTGCTATCCCCTCCACTATGAAGACCTGCCCATTCCCAGATGTCACAAAATTTCAAGTGTCTCTCTTAAAATTCTATTTGGAAAAGTTCTAAATCACTGATTGTTTTTGCAATTTCTGTTATATGAAACAAATCATTGACAGAAAACAATTGAAATAAAATGCGCACATATGTTGAAGTCACTACAACTGGAAAAACAACCAACAACGTAGAACCCCCCAGGAACAAAAACATGTTTTGCCCATTTTTTAAGCACAAAGACCTCAAATACATATTAACTTGGAGTAGAGCCATAAAGATAACTGTGTCTCATAATACAGTTGTGTTAATTTGTAATTAAATTCTTCTAGATGAACCTAATATTGCAAATCACTTGAATGGATCAAATTGTTTAAAATGAATGTGACTGTATGCGTAGTGAGATCTGCACATATTTAAAAGAATAAAATAACAGAATCATAACGTTAGTAAAAAATTCGGAAATGTAATGAATATGTCCAATAGCATCCATACTGAGAACTAATGCCTACTGGTATAACAAGAAAAAATATGCAAATAATAGAATCTGAGCAGTGTACATGAGTGTCCATAATTTTAAACTACTCCAAATTACACTTTGTAGAAGACTGAATGTGGCTTATCTAAGGGAAAACATCAACCCATGACATAAATGAAATTAAAAATCTCATGAAAAGAGAGAAGGAGTTTCTGGAAAATAATAATTTAACAAATGATGGTCAAAATATTTCTAGTACTGTCAAAATTGCATACTTATTTATATAGATCCAAAAAGGAACAAAGTTTTTCGAGCTGATTTGAAACTTTGGCAAAGTAGCAGGATACATCTGTAACATTATTATGGATGTTTACTCTGGCATGGAATTCATTTCCTCTTTGATCTGACAAATGAATATATGAAAGAACATAAATTCTCTAACTAAATATCAAGACCTAACTAAACATATCACCAGAAAAGTCACCATGTAAGCCGTATTGCAACTGGGGTAAAAGAAAAATCCATCATAGTGATTCTGTATTTAATGTATATGTTGATGTTTTTCATAAATTATTTCCTTTAGTTTGCATTTTCAAAACATTGTGTTACATGATGTATATCTTGGTAACTAATTTTGGATGCCTCCTTAAATTTTGTTCTGAGTAAAAATGTCTCACTTCAGTTCCTAACCCATGAAATTATGTTGATTCCAAAAACATTTTAATAACCACTGTATATAATACACAAAATCTCATAAGCATGACACCAGTAAGCACTGGTTATCATTTTGATATCAGGGTCCCATGACTTATAAGGCCTATCTGCATGAGTATCGTTGTACCAAGACTCCACAGCCTAAATTTAGCCACTGTTAAAAATGTTTATATCTTTATTTGTCACCCATCAGAGATTAAATGTGAGTATAAAGCCTAAGGAAAACGATAAAGTAAGAATTGAGCTTTTCTGGATACAAAGTAAACAAAATGCAGCATAGAGTAACTCACTGGTTTAAAGTCAACCTATTTCACCAAAACATTCTAAGCATTACTTTACAATGTGTATTATTCTCATGAAGGGAATGCGGAATTTGAGAAGAGGACAAACCAAGCATTGTCTTCAAATATATATAATTTGGGTTTATCTCTATATTTCGCTATAAACATTTCTGATAAAAACTGAATAATTGATTTTTTGGTCAGATATAATATATCCTACTTTCATATACCAAACTACATTCAGAAAATGCAATACAACAATTAACTTTAAAAAGTTCTGGCAGAAAAAATGGCATCTCTTTATTATGTGATGCTCAATTCTTAGGTATTATGTCTCCAGTTAATGAATGTGATTGTTTAAATACTTCATAAAGTTTTAATTAAAATCCATCAGTGTACTATAATATAATTGTGGATAATTTTATCCTAGAATCATTCATGAACTGCCCATTCAATCAAGACATACATCAAATTCATTTGGTATTCATGTGGACAGGAATGAGTTTCTTAGGATCTCCTGTCATTTGGAGATGGCAGGACCAGGATTCAAACTGTGGGCTTCAGCTCCCACCACTTCAAACCGAGGATCAGGAACTCACCTGTCTGTCCAAGAACATCAGCAAGACCAATGATTAGGCAGGCACCAGTGGCTCTCAGCAGTCCTCCTTGTTACTTAAAAGGCTGTGATAGGAGGATCATAGTTGAAGTCACCCTAGGGAGGAAAGTCCTTGAGAGCCCTGTCCAACTTCAGTGCCAACAAAGCCAGAAGTATAGCCGTATGGCTCCAGTGTTAGAGGGCTATCCTTAAGTAAAAGCAGCTCATGGACTGTGCCCAGTTCCTGAGTTGAAGGTCCAGGATTGGCAACAAACAGACATACACTACAATCTGTGCAGCCATCCACTTAAAGCAGGTCACCCTCAACAGCCTTTATTTACATTTTATTTTGAGGCCAACACAGGAAGAATCACAAACCAGGCAGGGGAAGAGAAGATCAGGTTTCTTAGAAGTAACTGGTATTCAGAAAATTAAACTTGGGGACATAAAATGGTAGCATACTTATGTAAAAACTAACATTAAGAAAAAGATGAAGGTCTGGGAATGTGGATTAGTGGGAGAATGCTTGCCTAGCATGCAAGAAGCCCTGGGTTCAATTCCTCAGTAGCACATTCAAGAAAAAACCAGAATTGGTGCTGTGGCTCAAGTGGTAGCATGCTAGGAACAGTGCCAGGCCTTGCGTTCAACCCAAGAACTGGCAAAGAAATTGTTAGTTAGTTAGGTAGATAGATAGATAGATAGATAGATAGATAGATAGATAGATAGATAGATAGATAGATAGATAGATAGATAGATAGATAGATAGATAGATAGATAGATAGATAGATAGATAGATAGATAGATGGATGGATCAATCGATAGATAGATCAATCGATAGATAGATCAATGATAGAGATAGATAGATAGATAGATAGATAGATAGATAGATAGATAGATAGATAGATAGATAGATAGATAGATAGATAGATAGATAGATAGATAGATAGATAGATAGATAGATAGATAGATGGATAGATAGATAGATGGATAGATAGATGGATAGATAGATGGATAGATAGATGGATAGATAGATAGATAGATAGATAGATAGATAGATAGATAGATAGATAGATAGATAGATAGATAGATAGATAGATAGATAGATAGATAGATAGATAGAAATATGATAGATGAATCTGGACTTGGATGTCAGGAGGAACGTAAGGAAGACTTCCCAGTCATTAGGCCTTCTGCAGTGTGCCAGGACACTAACATGGCCTTCACACAACCAGAGAACAGGAAGACTGTCTCTTTCCACTTCTCAGGTAGCCAAGGGCCCCAGAGTCAAGAGGGCAGAGCCAAGTTCTATCTGAGGTGCTTGGAGACAAAAGAGAAAAGGCCTTGCCTCTCCTTGGACGGGGGATTTGCATTAATGATGTGGAGAATGAAGGAAGGAGAATGGACTGGCAGAGGTAGAAGAAGGGCCTTCAAATCTGACAGATGGAGAGTCAAAGACCCTCCCTAAGACCAAAGTGGAAGGTTTTCTACTCTGTTCCTGCTCTCTCCCCCAATAAATTGGCTCTCTATTGTTAACTTAAAGATAGCCTGAGGCTCCCTTCACCTGAGGGAGGAAGGTTAGTCATTGTGAAGAGGCTGAGAAAAGCCTGACCCTTGTGTAACTCTGACAAATGTTTCATGCTTCCCCTCATTGCTGGCCATGCCTGGAATGTTGAGTGTGTACATTCTGCCTCCTAACCCTGCGTGCCTTTTTCTCTTCACCTAGCCTGGCTTTTGTAACTGTTTTCTGCATTCAAATATTGTTACATTGGAGTTCTTCCTGCAAACAGAGCTAGTGCTTGGATGCTGAGAACTTCATTTGAACCCAGGATGGGTCAATAATATTTCTTTCCTGCTTCTATAGCTCAAGAACTCTAAGAACCTTTAGCGAACGAGTAACTTCTCATCACCAAGGGAAACACAGGAAGCTCTTGAACATCTGACCTTTCAGAAGTGGAATTCAGAGATTCAGACTTTCCTACCCTGGCTGGCTTCACCCTGTGATCATCAGGCCTCAGCCTCCTGAGCTAGGGTGAGAGGTGGTAGCTACTGGTGATGTGCTAGGTTCAGAACTGTTATTACATTGGCATTACAAATCAACTGCTTATCACAAAGGGCTTGGGCAGCATATTAAGCCTTTCAACAATGGACCTTTCAGAACCCTGTAGGACACAAGGCTATAATGCTAGTGTCTGAGAGGCTGTGTATATGGATGGGCTACACTTGAACCTTGAGCTCTGACTCGAATTCTGGTGTACAAGAGCATTCATTTTCCAGAGAATGGTATCCTAATTAGAAAACAGCAAAAGTACTTCGCTTAACCCTCACTTTTTTCCACTTTTGTGTCTAAAACTCAAGCCTGGGCACTGTCCCTAAGCCCTTCAGCTCAAGGTGAACTCTCTACCACTTGCCCCACAGCACCAAATGTGGTCTTTTTGTGGTTCATTGGAGATAAGAGCCTAACAGGTTTTCCTTGCCTAGGCTGTCTTTGAATGGTAGTCTTCAGATCTCAGCTTCTTGAGAAGCTAAGGTTCCTGGTGTGAGACACAGGCATCTGGCCTATTGTTTTTGACAGTCCACGCGCTTGATCTTAGGCCCTGGGTACTGTTTCTGAGCTCCTTTTTCTGAAGCCTAGGGCTGTGCTACTTGAGCCACTCTGATTATGTGGCACTGAGGATTCAAACCCTAGCATTCATGCATCCTGAGCCAGCTCTCTACCACTAAGCCACATTCCTAGCCCCACCCTTACAATTTTATCCCTCAACTTGCCTATTCCCAAGAAAAGGCTTCTGAGTAAAAATCATCTAAAGAAATTCCTATAGGAAGATTCCAAAGATAAAGAACACAAATCTCATATTTGGGAGAGACTCTAAACATTGAAGACTGTGACAAATGCTTCCATTTAATTATGTGTCATGTTTCAACACAATAAAATATTAATGAAAAACGAGTCAATGTCCTAAATTATTGTGTATAAATTTATAATAGATGTACAACATGTACTAATTATAATGTGTATAATAATACTAAATACAATATATACAATAAATAAATGAATCAAGTAAAAAATAAAATAAATACAAAAATCAATAATAAAAATCATAATATGTAATACACATACATATTTAAATATATATCATATATTACCCATATATAAAAATATTTTTTCCATTGCAGAGCCTTCATTCAGACCCTTGTAACTCTAGCCTGAATTTCTTTTCCTCAAGGACAGTAAGCTTCGTCTTCACCCATGGTGCAAAAGAGTTACCTGGATGGTGGGATCAAATCCCAGCAATGATGGAAATACTGGCCCAAGTTCCAAGATAGTGACAATTTTTTTTAATGGAAGCAATTATGTTTATTCAGTGACATACTGAACATTTTTTAAAAAGCAGTGTAGAATTTTGTACATCTATTCAGACATCTTTCTCTTACCCCCAAAATGCTTCTTTTGAGCACTACTTTTCTTCATTTTTTGTTGTAAAAATGTTGTACAGACAGGTTGCAGTTCAATGAGCATGGTAATGAGTACATTTCCTATTGTGCATTGTTGCCTCCTCCTTTGTTTTCCCCCTACCCTCCCTTCCCTCCCATCTCCACAACTACTCCCCCTGCTGAACTCAGTGACTTAATTTTTATTTTTGGATTTGTATGGGGTTTGAACTCAAAGAGTGGATACTCTGCACTTACCCTCACATTGTTACATATTTACCAAGACCCTGAGTTCAAATCCCAGGCTAGGAAAGAAAACTGGTAGAAATTCAAAACCAGGGAGCTTTGTTTCTTTTTTAATTTAAATGAGTGTTTTTTTTATTTATTCTTTATTTTGCCGACATGGGGTTTGAGCTCAGGTAGTGGAAAGTCTGCCTCAGCTTCAATTGCCCTAGGGTGGGGTGCACCCGGGGACCCATAGACAATCCAGGAATCCTAGGTCCAGAGGGCTTGCAGAAGAAAAATAAGTAACATAGCATAAAAAGTGGCGAGCTGCAGAGGGCTGGGAGTTTTACGTTTTTTTATTTGCAGGGTGACTATCCTGGTTCTGAATGATATGCCTGCAAAGTGAACCTGACCTGCCATATCTGAATGCTGGCATGCTATCAGGGAATCCATAGGCCAACCTTTCAACATAGGCCCTGGGTTCAAATCCCGGTCCTGACACCTACCAATGGCAGGTGACCACAAAAGACTCATTCCCATGCATAGGAATACCAATTGAGAGTAGTTCATGCTTTGGTCTAGTCTAAAATTGGATGCAATAATCCTAGGATGCTGATTGATCTTAATTAATAGATTATTATGCATGAAAAGAATAATATTCCTTCAATGGTGGTATAATAAATGCCTAAGAGTTGGTAGGAACATAGTAAGTGTCCTTCAATCATAGATAGATGGCTCTGGTGCTCTTTACCAATACATATTTATTTGTATACCACCCTCTGCTTATCCATGTATCACTGTTTTGGCCAAACCTGGGACTGGTTCTCAGCACCTGGGAACCACCTGACAGCTTCATTGATTAGATGCTGCCGTGCTCACACTCACCCATTCATAAATTGGGCTTGCTAATCCCTGAGATCATATCCCAGCACTGCCAAAAATTTAATCTTGGAGTAAGAAGCCAAGTATGACACATGTTTTCCTATTCTGTGAGAGTCCTCGGTGTCAGGCATGATGGAGAACGTATAGACAAATCTGGATGCTGTGATATAAGATGTAAACAATGTAATAAATGGTAGAGGGGTCATCAGAGTCAATAAAATAAATGGTAAATAAATGAATAAAACAAGAAATAAAATGAATAACCACACCCAACAAAATATGGAATATCTGTATGGAAGTATAAATCCTATCTTTAAAATGGATATAAGGAGCATGTTTTCTAGGCCTGAAGCTTGAATTCAGGCCTAGGGAACAGGTCTGCCTTTCTTGTCTTCAAGCATGTTCAGATTCCCTTCTGTCACAGTGCTGCATATTTACCCAGACCTTGAGTTCAAATCCCAGGCCTGGCAGAAAAAATGGCATGAATTGCAAACTAGGGAGCTAAATATGTTTTTTTAAATTGCAGGCCATTGGAGAAGCCATAGTCCCGCCCGGCAACATAGGCCTACATTTCGAATACCAGTCATGCCACTTCTGGATGGTGGGAGATCCTAAGAGGTTCGTTCCTATCCACAGGAATAATGATGGAATGTTATCAATGTCACAGCTGATTGAGATGCTCATGAATGATACTTGTATACATTTAGACATCATGATTTCAGTCGGTTGATTGATTTTATTTAATATCTTATGAAGCATTAAAAGAATATTATTTCTCACAAGGACACAATAATTTCTGGACACTGATTTACTTAATAGTTTATTAAAGATGAAAATAATAACATAAATTACATGGAGGCAAAATAAATACCCAAGAATTTGTAGGAATGTAGTCTATATAAATGAACAATGGATAGACATCTCTGGCACTCTATAAAGATATATATTTATTAGCATACTACAATCTGCATGTCAATCTGTACTTGTTTGTCAACCCCTTGTTCTCGGTCTCAGATCTTGGGAACTGCCTATCAACTCAATTTGCCCCAGGATGGCATGCTGACACACACCCTTTCATGAATTTGTCCCTGTAGGCCGTGAGTTCAGATGCCAGCATGCCCAATAAATCACTGAGTAAGAAACTGATGGTGACACGTTTTCTTTTTCTGTGAAAGTCCGGGGTGTCAGGTATAAGTTGAATACATATGCAGACCAATATCCTATTTAATCAATGTAATCAATGTTCCATGTGCCATATTAGCCAATTAAATAGTCAATACCTGTCGGATCTTGGTCTGCCCTAAGAAAGATGGATGAGGTCCAAGGAAATATAAGTGCACTTGCTCGTCGGTTCCCACCCCCCCCTTAGCCCGGGAGACATTAAGACAAAGCGGGGAGTCAAGTCAAATAAGAACTCATTTATTACCACACAGAAAGCATATTTTAAAGGGAAAAACTGTGTGGCATGGAAAGGGAGGGAAAGGAACCAACCAATCACTGTAAAGGTCACACCCTACCATGCACCTAAGCTTTATCCAATCAGATTTTAAGGTAAACAACTCGGGCTCTGACCACTCAACTTCCTCTCACCGCCATCTTTTCTGCCCATGTGCCCCACAAATATATGAATCAAACAAAAAATAAAATGAATAACTACACTGAACGCAATATAGAGTCAACCTATGAATGTAAATATAAATTATATATTTAAAATGTACACAAATAGGATGTATTCTAGTGCTGGGGATCGATTTTACACCTAAGGAACAGCCATGAATTTCTTGACTTCAAGAAGGCTAGCTTCCCTTTTCCACACAGTGCAACAGAGTTACCCAGACCATGAGTTCCGATCCCTGTCCTGGCAGAAAAAATGGCACCTTTATACTATGTGACACCCAATTCTTAGGTATTTCATTATGCCTCCAGTTAATGAATGTGATTGTTTAAATGCTTTATAAAGTATTGAATAAAATAAATCAGTGTTCTCTAATATAATTGTGTATAAATTTATCCTAGAATTATTTAAGAACTGTCCATTCAATCATAACATACATCACATTCCACTGGTATTCATATAGATAGGAATGAGTTTCTAAGGATGTCTTTCCATTTGCAGGTGGCAGGACCAGGATTCCAACTGTGGGCTCCAGCTCCCACCACTTAATCCCAAGGTCTTTCTGTCCAAGAACAGAAAGATCAATGATTAGGCAGGCACCAGTCGCTCTCAGCAGTCCTCATTGATGTTTACAAGGCTGTGATAGGAGGATCATGGTCAAAGTCACTTTAGGCAGGAAAGTCCTTGAGACCCCTGTCCTACTTCAGTGCCAACAAAGCCAGAAGTAGAGCCATGTGGCTCCAGTGGTAGAGGGCTAGCCTTGATCAAAAGCAGTTCACAGACTGCGCAGATCCTGAGTTCAAGATCTGAGACTGGCAACAAACGGATATACACAACAATCTGTGCAGCCACCATCTTGTCCCCAGGTCACCCTCTTGTCCTCAACTGAATTGGACAGAGTTCCCTGGGAAAAGGGCTGGGGGAGCCGCTGTCATCTTGACTCCACACATTTTGCCTGCATCACAAGATTCCGACCACACCCCCATGCTTTCATGGTTCTTTCTGAGCAAGGGGATACAACAATTGTGGTCACGCCCACATTCCATGCTGTCCAGCACCAGGATTCCCTCTGTTGGTTGATACCACCACCAACAGTTGAGGAAGGTAGAGGTGACTGAGTGGTGAGCAAGAGCTCGAGTCCACTTTGGAGTAGAGTCGAAATTGACATCCTAGTCAGTGAGTGGGAGAATAGAGGATTTCCCAGAACCTGGGAACGTGGCCAGCCCATCTTTCTCATCCCAGAGCTCAGATGTCTGAAACAACAAGACTCTGTGAGAGCTGTGGGCAAGAAACTACTGCCAGAACACCGGCAGAAGAATTCTCCCATCAGACCTGCAACATTCAAGAAAACAAAGAACACGAAAAAAGGAGGGGTCTTCAAGACAAACACCAGTGAGAAAGGTGATTCACCAGAGGGTCCAGCCAAAGGTGATGTTGACTGTGGGCCTCCCTTGCCTTTGGACACAGTCACAGTCACCACGGTCCAGAGTGTCAAGAGTCCCTGTACCACCAAGGATCTTTAGAGGTGCTACCGACACATGGTGCCTGCCCTGGACCACAGCAAAAG
Source organism: Dipodomys spectabilis (assembly GCF_019054845.1). Lineage (NCBI taxonomy): Eukaryota > Metazoa > Chordata > Mammalia > Rodentia > Heteromyidae > Dipodomys > Dipodomys spectabilis. The sequence goes on along the minus strand of NW_024871248.1, from coordinate 211,324 downwards.
AAGAAACCAGGTACACTGTGCCAAAATCCTACCACTGAAGCTGGAAAAGACAGACCTGCAGGATCGACAGGAGAAAGAGAGGGAGAAGGTAGCCCAGGTGCACAAAGCACCAAAAACAGAGCTAGACATCCACAAGCCACCCATACAGAGGTTGGTTTCGGCAGAAAGCAATTTACAATTTGCACTGGGCTAGTGAAGCAGGAGGCCAATGACAGAGAAATGATGCAAGAAGCTCTCACCAGCCACCTGCAGGCCACAGGGTGTAACGTGTTGGAGCTGGAGATGGCAGTCACTGCTGCACAGAAGGAGACCAAAATGTTCTTCCAACAGCTGAATAATGTGAAACTTCAGCTCAAGGAAAAGACCAGAAGCTTCAATGACCTGGAGCTAGTGAACACAGAGTTACAGGAGAAGCTGGGAGCGATCTGGACAAAGAAGAGCAACAGGAAAAACAGAATCTGCAAGTTTCAATAAGTGCTGGTAGGGCGTGAGGTAAAGAGACTACTGGAAAACCTGAGCTGGATGGTGATCTCAGCAATTCTGGAAAGAGACACCTTGATGGAGAGCCTGAGCATTGAAAGGTCCACATGGAAGGAGGATGCTCAGTGGCTGACCAAGCAGGTGAACCAACTGACAGAGGAGAAGGAACAAAGGACAAGGCAGGTGCTGGCCCTAGAGAATGAGCTGGAGGAACTGAGAAGGACGCTGGCAGAGCCTCGGCCCTCCGCAGGACCATCTCAGGCCGATCCCCATTGCAAGCAGGAAAGTCTATATGAGACACTATTCTCCAATTAAAAACCCAAGAAGCCAGAAGTAGAGCTGTGGTTCAAGTAGTAGAGGGCTAGACTTGAGCACAAGAGCTCAGGGATAGGATAGCATCCAGGCCATGAATTCAAACTCCAGGACTGGCACACACACACACACACACACACACACACACACACACACACACATACACACCATGATAGAGCATTTGCCAGTCAGCCTGCACAAGTTCCATTTCTAGCAACTCAATATTTAAAAAGAGGGAGAAGGGAAGGAAAGACTTGCTCCAGGAGGTGATATAACCAGGGCCAAAATTCCACAGGACTTCTAAGATGCAGATACAGAACAGAGAGCCTTAGGCAGAAGTTACAGCATGGGCAAAGGTCCTGAGGTATGCTGTAGAGCAGGTGGTATGGGTGGAATGAAGGTTCTGTGGCTACAGAAAAGTCTGGCAGTACGTTCAATGCTGGGTCAATGTTTGTACTTGAGTCACAGGGCAGAGGGTGGGGTCCCAGAATTAGGCCCAGGGGGAAGATCAACTTGACTTTTCCCCATGGACCCCAGCCATTTCCGGTGGCTGAAAGCCTATTTTTTTTTTTACAGCTCCTGACCCTCAGACCTCCTTTGCATGGAGGAGTCAGGGCAAACGCAGGGAAGGACCCTTGCTTAAGAAAAGGTTCTAGCCCAATGCCAGCAGTGGCTCAACCCCTGTAAATCCTAGCTACTCAGGAAACTGAAATCAGAGATCATGGGTCAAGCCAGCTCAGGGGAGGAAAGTTAGTGAAACTCTTCTTGCTGATTAACTAGCAAAAGCCAGAAGTGGAGCTGTGGGTCAAGTGGTAGAGTGCTAACTTTAAGGAAAAATTTAAGAGCCCAGAGCCCAGACTCTGAGTTCAAGCCCCAGTACTGGCATGAAAAAATAAAGAAAAGCTTTCAGTACACTGTGGTGAAAGACCAGATCAGCAGGGCACTGGTGACTTATGCCTGCCTTCCTAGCTCCTCAGGAGGCTGAGATGTGAGGATTGCGGTTCCAAGCCAGCCCGGGGAGGAATGTCTTGGAGACTTTGACCTCCAAGGAACCTCCAGAAAACCAGAAAGGCTCTGTAGCTCAAGTGGTAATCTGAAGAGCTGGGGGACAGCGACCAGGCCCAGAGTTCAAACCCCATGACCAACCCTTGGGCTGCTTGGACCTCACTCTGTGGCTCTAGGCAGAGTACTTTCCAGTGGGCCCCTGAGGGTCTCCCAATGTCTAGGTGTCGTACAAGTCTTGAGAGCAGTCTGTTTGGAGGCCATTGCCTACAGAGCGGGCCACAGTACCAGAGAAGGGTCAAGTTTTGGGGCATGGAGAACATCAAAATGGCATGTCATGGGTGCAATGTGGATCTGAGCAGTAGTAAATCGACATCTCAGACCATGGTTCTGGAGCAGGAGTGGCAAGAGCTGCAACACGTCACACCAGGTAATGCCCGCTCTTGGCCTAGGGTGGAATAGATCTGCTCTGGCATCAGCACTCAGGGTGAGCAAAAGTCAGCTTAGCCATGGTCACTTCCCCCAATTGAACTCTAGAGGATTATGGCAAGGGGCCGCATGTCCCCCATCTGGCCACCAGGGAGCAGGAGTCTCCCTCCATAGGGATTGTCCCTGCGAGTTGTGTTTACTCTTTCTTCCCTGGGGCCACCATCATGCTTCAAAGCCACCCTGGACAGGAAAGTCCTTGAGACTCTTACCTACAATTAACCATCAAAAAGCAAGTGGGTCTGTGGCTCAAGTGGCAGAGCACCAGCCTTGAGCAAGAAAACTCAGGGATAGAGCCTAGGCCCTGAGTTCACACACACACACACACACACACACACACACACACACACACACACACTCATGCACGCACCACATGCATGCAAAATCAGAGATTTCGACACTGCTGTCTTTGGATATTCTCTACCTGTTCCCCACTAAGCCTGATGGCTGTTGGCCTAGGTGTTTGATGCATCCAACACCACCTGGCATCTTTAATTTTGGGGAACAGGATGGCTAGAAGGTCAGTGTTCCTCCATCCCAGCTCCTTGATTTGGTCATGGTCTTTCCAGGTCCTTTTTGGCTCCTTTTATAGATAGGCCAAGATGCCTTCAAAAGGCATCACATGCTGGGCACTGGAGGCTCTTACCTGTCATCTGAGATACTCAGGAAGCTGAGATCTGGAGGATCATGATGCCAAGACAGCCTGGGCAGGAAAGTGTGTGAGACTCTTTTCCTCGATGAATCATCAGAAAACAAGAAGAGTCCCTGTGGCTCAAGTGATATAGTACCAGCTTTGAGAAAAAGAGCTCAGGGACAGCGCTCAGGGACAACAACAACAAGGAGAGGCATTGCATGTTGGCTTTAGGATTGGCATGGGCCAAATATAATTGGAATTTTCAAGTGCTCCAAGAAAAACAGTACCTCCTTTAGTACCATGCTCCTCCATCTTGTCTCACACTCTGGCCTTGGCCCTGCTTTGGGTCAGCATGGCTTTGCCTTGGTGGAAGGGCTCCAAGGAGGAAGATCCCAGAGCAATTGCCCCAGCTCCTTCCCCCTGCTCACCCTGCTGCTTTTGCCCTTTGCCATAGACCTTCTTCCTGGAATCTATGCATGAGGTCATCACTGCCACCATTGTGGTGAGTGGTGGGTCCAGCCTAACTCGAGGCAGTCAGAGGTGGAAGTTGGTCTGGGAATAGGAGCTTCTACCCTGTATGTGGGCTAAGGAAAAGGCTGACCTTTATTTCATCCTGAGCATTGAAGTGATAGGGAGACAGTGTAGACTCCACATTGAATCAGGTAATATTGGAGTCTAGAGGACCACTTGTGTGGGGTAGGCTGTGGGGCTCAGGGGACTATTCTTCTTGGTACTCCTCTCTCAGGACTTCCTCTCCCTCTCTCATCCCTAAATGGTAGAAGAGAAACTTCAACTAAGGGTGTTAAAGAGGGGGCAAGGGAGTATTTCTCTGTGAACCATACTTGTGCTTCATATTCATCCTAGCCTCTACTTCCTATTTATCTGAGGAATGGCCATATGGGTTTGGGAGGGGGGAGAAACATCCTAGCTGAGAATGTGGCTCAGTGGTAGAGTGGTCGCCTAGCATGCCTTACACCCTGGGTTCAATTCCACACAGAAAAAGCTGGAAGGGGAGGTGGGGCTCAATGGGCAGAGTGCCAGCTTTGATCAAAAAGAGCTCAGGGAGAGTAGCCAGGCCCTGAGTTCAAGCCCCAGGACTGGAAGAACAAATCTTTGTTGTAGGCTTTTCTTCCCCTTGAAAACAATTTATTGTTTGGGATAAGCATAACATGGGTCTCTTCCCTGGCCACCAACGGGCCATTAGATTTCCCTTGAAATTGGGACACTTCCCGGCAGCCTCTGCCCTACCTGACCCGAAGTTTACCCTTCCCATCTCACAGCAGATGGAGGCCTGAGAGAACGCCACCTGGCCACCCACTTCTGGTGGCTGCCTTGGCTTTTGAGAGTCAGTATTTCACATAGAGAGTCATTAACCACATCAGTCTACAGAAGAATGGGAGGGAGCGCTCCTTGCCCAAGTCCACAAGCTCTAGGCTGCTCTGGGTGTGGGTCAGCTGCTGTAGAACATGCTCCGTGGGGGAGTCATCTACGAGGTAGTGAACCCCGACCACGATTCTGGCAGTGTCCAAGTTGTCTTAAAGTTGCAACTCTTCAAAACCTTTGTGTTCCTCACTCATTTCGCCCACACTGGAGCCTGAGGCATCTGGAGCAGTGGGGGCGGGGCGGGCTCAGCCTGGAGCCCGCTGTCCACTCCTTCCCCTGCGAGGAGTAACAGCAGCTCCTGCAGCTCTCTCTTCTTCTCCATCTTCTCCTGGGTGAGCCGGCACACACGCTTGGCTTTCTCTTGACACAGCTCATCCAGGACGAATATTTACTCTTTACATGCCACAAGGGACTCCTTGACATTTGTGGATGTGAGCCAACAGCTGGCTTCATCGATTGTGGAGCTCATCCACTGGACTATGGATGTCTATTTCATCATACAAGTCGTGGATGAAGCAGATTTTCTTCTTGGACACCCACGTGTCCCAATTCCCATCCCCAAGCCTGCTGTGGTGGCAGCTCACCGGGCGAGGGTGCCTGTGCCTCCAGCTCTGTCTGACACTGAGCTGCAGGGTTGGCCATGCAACTGCACTGGGGTCACTGCTACTGCAGCAGGAGTTTCCCACTGTGGATCTCAGCCTCTGAGAGCACTTGCAGAGCCACATCCTTGTAGGTCAGGGGCATGTCTCCATTCTCGGCGATGCTCATTTTGTGGAGGAGTCACCTCCTCCACTTTTGCTTCTCCAGGGCTCACAACTTCCCCTCCCCAGTGAAAGCCAGGCTCAGCTGGGCCTGCAGGCGCTCCTCCTGTGGTCTGGTCACATCTAGGCACTTGGGAGTATCCTGCCACTTTGGGGGCACCATCTGCTCCCCCCAGTTGGTTGGCCCTGCACTTGCTTCAGCTGCTCTAGCAGCTGGGTCTACCTCTGCAAGTGCTGCTGCAGGGCCTCCTTCTTGGAGTTCAGCTGCTCATTGTAGGCAATGTGTTGCTCACAGGTGGCTCTGAGCTCCAGAATGCTGGTGAGCTCCTCCTTCTCATAGCTAAACTTGTGGAGAGCATCCCACAGCAGGGCCAGCTCTATCTATGGGTCACACACATGCACATCATGGGGTCTCAGGGATCTACTGCCAATCCTTGGCCTTCTCATCCAGTCTCCATAGTTGCTCCCGCTGCTCCACATTCTGGAGACCGAGCCTCTGGTTTTCCTGGACCTGGATGTGAAGTTGTTCCTCCAGGTTTTTCAACTCAATCTGCATGCAGTAGACCTGGGCCTCCTGAGTAGCTTACAGGGGTGAGCATCCAGCACCTGCCCTCTACCCTACTGCTTACCTATATCCTTGGCCCTCCTCTGAGTCCCAGAAAAATATGTCTCACCAGGCTCATTTTTTTGACAGTCTTGGGGCTTGAACTCAGGTTCTGTGCATGTTCCTAGGATTATTTGCTCAAGGCTAGCACTCAATCAATTAAGCCACAGTGCCACTTTTGGCTTTTTCTCTTTCTGTGGTACTGAGGAATCGAACCCAGGACTTAGTGCATACTAGGTAAGCACTCTACCACTAAGCCATATTCGCAGCCCAAATCCCACTTCTATGAGAGTGGGATTTATTGACATACCTCTTTTGGCATAGAAATAGCTTACTATTTCATATCTTTGCCAAGATTTGGGACCAGCCTATGACTTAGCAATGAGGAATGATTAATTAGTGATAGCCACCAGGCCCCAGAGGTCTAGGCTCACATCCTACAGAGGGATAGAGAATATGGAGCCAGAACCTTCGACAACTCCTACAATCTAGGAATTGTGGTCTCCTTGGAGGCAGTGACTGTCTGCTATGTGTCCCAATGGGACACCTCAGCCAGAACATAAGACTTCGGTTATTAAATGGCAGAGAAGGGTGCTTTGTTCAAGCTGCTGGCTCAGACTTAGTACCTCTGAGGGCTTTTCCCTGCTTGCCCAGGTTGGGGGGCTGGGCATGGGCAACCTGCTGAATATCCATCATCCATACATCATCATCCATACACAGAAACATGGAGTTATTGCATCCTTTTTGGGGGGAGGGGGCAGTTCTGGGTTTGTACTATGAGCTTAGGCCCTGTCCCTGAGCTCCTTTTGCTCAAGTGTAGTGCTCTGCCCTTGAGCCACAGCCCCATTCATGTTTTCCCTTCCTGTGATCTCTTAGAAATAAGAGTGTCGCGGACTTTCCTGCCCTGGCTGAATTCAAATTGGCATTCTCTACATCTCAGCGTCCTGAGGAGCTAGGATTACAGGCAAGAGCCCCTGGCTCCTGGGTTTCGTTTCTTCTTGTTGTTCTTTTTTGTAATAGTAACAATCTGAAATCTTCACGGTGTCATTCCAATGGTTTGCATCCGAAGTAAACTACCCAGGCCTGGAGTTAGAATGCCAGGGCTGCCACCCACAAATGGAAGGAGATTCTGACAAACTCATTCCTATTCATGTGAATGCTAATGGAATGTTATACAAGTAATAAATAAATTTTCAGTTAATTCATGATTCTATTTTAGAATGCCACACAAAAGTTATTGGATTTATATCTTCCATTCTAGCTCCATGGTATGATTCCCCTAATGGAAGGATATTGGCTAATTTTTAATTAATGCTTTTCTAAGTATTACATGGAGGCATAATTTAATAACTAATAATTGGTATTATATATATATATATATATATATATATATATATATATATATATATATATATATACAATTTAATATCCTCACATTCCCTGTTTTTCTATGCATGTATATACTATTGGGAACACCTGTGGATTGATCACATGTACTCAGAACTTCCTGGCATCTCAGTTTGCTGGAGGCTGGTGTGCTAAGACTGTTACCCCATTTTTGGATTGGCAATTGTAGGCTGCGAGTTGAAATCCCAACATGGCCAAAAATTTATTCCTGGAGTCAGAAGCCAATCTTGACACGTTTTTGTTTTCCTTCTCTGTGAAAGTCCTGGGTCTCAGTATGATGTATAATCCATATGCAAATATATCCTATGTGATATGATGTAGTAAAAGAAACATATATATGTAATAATACTAAATATATAAGAGTAATAAACAACATATGCAGTATACCTATGTATGAAAATAGATCTTATATATTAATATTACTTTTTCCAGAGCTGGGGCTTCAATTCAAGCCCTGGGAACCAATCTGAATTTCTTGTATTCAAGGACGGTGATCCTTTCCCCTTCACCCACTGTGCCACAGAGTTATCCAGACCCTGAATTCAAATACAAGGTTTCCTGAAAAATGGTGCAAATTCCAAACCAGGGCCATATTATTATTATTATTATTATTATTAGCCAAGCACAGGGCTTGCACTCCAGCAGTGTTGGCATCTTTGCCACAGCCTTCCCTTATATCCCAGGACCTGAGTTCAAATCTTGGACCTGGGAAAAAAATAAAAAGTAGAAGCATAAAACTGAGAAGTTCAAGAAGGTGGTTTTCCTTTATTTTCCTTTGTATTGTGACCTTCCTGAGTGCAAATGACAAGGCCCAGAAAGTGAATATAACCTAGCATTGCTGATGTTTGGCGGGCTATTAAGGAAGCCATAGCCAAAACTGGCAACTTTGGTATGGAGGTCGAATCCTGGGATTGCCTCTAATGAATGGCGAGATTCTAAGAAACCCATTCCCATATAAATCCATACAAATGAAATGTTATAAATGTAACAATTAAATTATTAGTGCATGATTATATTATAAAATTATACACAACAATTATACTACATTAACTAATTTTCAATTAGTTCTTTATTATGTATTCAATCATAATACGTTGAAAACGAAGGAATAATTTAATTACCAATAATGGTGAGTAATATGGTATATGCAATTTCATAGTATACAGACATCTCTCTCTTGTTTTATGCATCTACATCTATCTATGTATCTATGTATCTACGTATCTATGTATCTATCTATCTATCCGTCTGTCTGTCTGTCTGTCTGTCTGTCTGTTTATCTACGAATCTATCTGTTTATACAATTGTCACTCCTGGGGCTCAGTTGTAGAGTGCTCGCCTAGTATGTACAAAGCCCTGGATTCCTCACTACCATGTGCACACAGAAATCCAGAAGTTGTGTTGTCGCTCAAGCAGCCGAGTACTAGCTTAGAGCATGAAAGCTTAGGGACTGTGTCTAGTCTCTTACTCAAGACCCAGGAATGGTACCAAAAAAAGATGGAATGTCCTGACTGCAACTATATAAGGATAGCACTGCAAATACCTCATCACAGAGCAAGCCTTGAGTCTGGTGCTGACAGCTGCCATCTAACCTGACTTAACCAGAGGTAAACTGCTGCAAACCAGCTCCACAGAACCAGATGCTGCTGGCTTGCTCACCCCTGTCATCCAATATACTTGGAGGCTAAGATCTGACACTGGTGGGTTTAAAACCCGCCCTGGCAGGAAGTCTGTGAAACTCTGAGCTGTGGCTCAACGTGGTAGAGCTCTAACCTTGAGCAAACTATCTTAGGACAGTACCCCCCAACCTTTCAGTGCAATCCCCGTGTCTGACTCCACCTCCCCCCCAAAAAGCCACCTCTCTAAATCATTAGATGTGAACTTTGTGTGGCTTGGGATGTGTTTCTGAAAGAATGATAATACTGATGAAAACACCCTAATTCTAATGACAGTGTGTGGGATACATCTATGTGATGAGTCCTTCAGGAGGTGTTGTGTCCTGAGTCCTTCACAGGATGCATTTTTTCATTTGTTTCTTATAAGAGCTCCACAAGTAAGATGATTGTGTAGATGAGAAATTGAGGCTCAGATATGTCCCCATGTCAGGGCCAAAATTATGTATGTACCTAACTCTAGTGAGTTGTCTCCTGCAGATAATTGTTTTGGTTTATTTTTCTCAGTCATTAACCTAGAACTCAGGGCCTAGTCACTGACCATTCCCTGTTGGGCTCATGGCTAGCACCTTACCTCGTGGAGCCAAGAACTGCCTTGCAAGAGAGTGTTACAGTCTAGGTATCTGTAGCTTAGTTCTGTCATCCTTCCTACTCAGGAAGCTTAGATATGATGATCCCCGTTCCAAACTATCCCAAACACAAAAGGTCAAATAAGTCTATTGTCTCCTATTCACCACTTAGAAATTTGAAGTGGAAGCTGGGCCCTGGTGACTTGCTCCTGTCATCCTAGCCACTCAGGAGCCTGACAGCTGAGGATCACAGTCCAAAGCCAGGCTGGGAGGAAATTCCTTGAGAGGCTTCTCTCCAGTGAACTACCAAAATTCTGCAGGGGTGCTGTAGCTCAAGTGGTAGGGTGCTTGTCTTTAACTGAAGAGCTCAAGACAGCTCCAACGCTTAGTCTTCAATTCCTCCAACTTTCAAGAAAAGAAAGAAAGAAAATTGAAGTGCAGTGCTGGGACTGGGTCTTATGGGTAGAGTGCTTTGCAGGTATGAATCCCTGGGTTTGATTCCTTAGTACAACATCACTAGAAAAAAGCCTGAAGTAGCTGTGTGGCTCAAGTGGTAGAGTGCTATCCTTGCACAGGAGAAACTCAGGTACAGTGTTCAGGTCCTGAGTTCAAGCTCCAGGACAAGTGTATGCACACACACACACACACACACACACACACACACACACACACACACACTGATACCAGAATTGAAGCTGTGATAACAAATGGTAAAGTTCTGAGCTCATGGTCAGCACCCAGGCCCCGTGTTCAACCCCAAAACCTAGCCACCCAGGGCCCATTTAGGAGAGGTCAAAGGTTTCAAAACCTGATGAGCTTCAACAGCCCTAAATAACAGGAAGCATTGTGATATTAGACATATGCTTGGATTTAGCAAGCTTCCAGAAATCTAAGAAGGCACTGTTGCCAATAATGAATCATTGTATTAGGTTCAGCTCCCTTATTGTCTGCCAGAAGGACCCTTGAATTAATTGTAGTAGGTTATTTCAACACTGGAACATAGTATAACAAAGACAGGGTAAGTACAGAGAAGTTGGCCTGCCACGGGAGGTGGCACAAATGAAGGCTTCCTGTCAAAACAAAGCACTGGGGAGAGTGATAGCTTGGGGTACAAAGAGAACTTTTTCTCCTAGCCTTCAGAGCCTGCCCACACTCCTCCTCACTAATAGTCCTGGAAGGAGTTGTTTGTTACACAGCTGTACAGGAGTGAAGCCTTTTGTCTGCCTGTTCCAACAAAATGAAGCAGACTTTCTCCACCAGCCTGGGGTGTGGAGAAAACCTCTGGCTACTCTGGGAACAGTGAGGAGAGCCCCGGAACATGCGCTGTCTTGAAAACACTCTCTGTGCTATGAAATCATTCTATTTAAAGCAAATTTCCTAGCTGGGTGCCTTTCATCATAGGGACTCTGGACATTCACAGATAGAAATGCATGCGTACATACAAGGGGAGACATGGAGTTACTTGTGTTTTTTTTTTTTTTTTTGGCAGGTCCGGGGGTTGTATTATGAGCCTAAGCACTGTCTCTGAGCTCATTTTGATCAAGGGTAGCCCTCTGCCCTTTAGCCACAACCCCATTCATGGCAATCTTTTATTCCTGTGATCCCTCAGAAGTAAGAGTGCTGTAGACATTCCTGTCCCGGCTGAATTCAAACTGGCATTCTCTACCTCTCAGACTCCTGAAGAACTAGGATTACAGGCAGGAACCTCTGACACCTGGCTTTCTTTTCTTTTTGTTCTTTTTTTTCATTGTCACAAAATGAAATCTTCAGTGTCATTCTAATGGTTTGCATTTCGAAGTAAACTACCCAGGCCCGGAGTTCAAATGCCAGGACTCCCACCTACACATAGAAAGAGATCTTGAGAAAAGCTTTCCTATTCATGTGAATGTTTAATGGAATGTTATAAAAATAACAAATAAATTTGCAGTTAGTTCATGTATATTATTTAATTATATATACGATATTACTACCAATTATTGATAAATTATCCCTTACTTTTTTTAAGTATTATGGTTGAATATATAACAAAGTATTAATTGCAAATTAGTCAATGTACTATAATTACTGTGTATGATTTTATAATGTAATCATACACTATTAATGTAATTGTTACTTTACAACATTCCATTCATATGGATATATAAATAAGTAATGGATTATGTCTTCCATTCTAGCATCATGGTATGATTATCCCAATTAAAGAATACTGACTACTTTTACGTTAATATTTTAATAAATATTCAACCATGATACTTCATTAAATGGAGGCATAATTTAATAATAATTCACAATATATATAATTTAATATCCTCACATTGTCTCTCTCTTATATATATTGCAAACTACACATCTATTTATCTATTTATCTAACCAGCTATATCTATACCTACATCTACATCTATATCTATATATATCAGTCACAATTATGGCTTGTTCCCAGGTTCTCAGAACTAGCTGGTAGCTCAGTTTGCCAAAGGCTTTTGTTCTACAACTGACCCCTTCATAAGTTCGGCATTGTGGGCTGTGAGTTCAAATCCCAGCATGGCCAAAATTTTATATGTGGAGTCAGAAGTCAATTTGACAAATACTTTTTCCTTCTCTGTGAAAGTCCTGGGTCTTAGTATGATGTATAATCCACATGCAAATATAACCATGTGATAATATGGGATAAATATAATAAATGGTATATATGTAATAAACTAAATTAAAACATAAGGGTAATAAATGTCACATGGCATAACCCCATGTATGTAAATAGATCTCATATATGAATATTATTTTTATCAGTGCTGGATCTTGAATTTGGGCCCTGGAAACTGGGCTGAAATTCTTGTCTTCAATGATGATGAGCTTCCTCTGCCCCACTGAGTTACCTAGACCCTGAATTCAAATCCCAGGCCTGCCAGAAAAATGATGAAAATTCCAAGCAAAGGCCTTAATTTCTTTTGGCCAGGATTAGGGCTTGAACTCAGCTCGTGGCAACTCTGCCTCAGCTTTGATCAAACTAGGCTGGGGTGCAGCCTCTGGACCCACAGCCCATCCTGAGGTACCCCAGGACCCGAGTTCAAATCTTGGGACTGGCAAAATAAAATAAACGGAGAAGTGCTGGGAAGGTGGCTCAGGTATGGATTGCTTGCCTTGCATGCATAAGACACAGGGTTCGATTCCTCAGCACCACATAAGCAGAAAAAAGCAGGAAGTAATGTTATGGCTCAAGTGATAGAGCGATAGCCTTGAGCTGAAGAGTTGTTGGACAGCACCCAGACCCAGAGTTCTGGTCCCAAACCAACAAAAATGAAAGAAAAAAATAGTGCCGGGGAAAAAAAGGAGAAGAATAAAACTGGGAAGTTCCAGAAGGTGGTTTTACATTGTTTTTTCCTTTACAACCATCCTGGGTCTAAATATCAGGGACTGTAAAGTGTACATGACCTTGCACTGTTGAACTTTGGTGGGCTATCAGGGAAGCCATAGCCAAAACCAGCAACCTAGGCCGGGCGTGCGAATCCCAGGACTGCCACCTATCACTGCGGGAGATCCTAAGAAACACATTCCGATATACATCCATATGAATGGAATGTTGTAAAGTAACAATTACATTAGTAGTGTATGATTACATTATAAAATTATACACAATGATTATAGTACATTGACTAATTTACAATTAATACTTTCTTATGTATTCAACCATAATACTTAAATAAAGTAAGGGATAATTTATCAATAATTGGTAGTAATATCGTATATATAATTAAATAATATACAGACAACTCTGTCTTGTTTTATACATACATACATATATACATACATACATAAATACACATATTGTTACATACATATATAAATATATGTGTGTGTGTGTGTGTGTGTGTGTGTGTGTAACAATCTACATATATATTTCTACACTTGTCATTCCTGGGGCTCAGTAGTAGAGTGCTCGCCTAGTAAGTATGAAGCCCTGGGTTCGATTCCACACTATCACATGCACAGAAAAAGCCAGAAGTAGTGCTGTTACTCAACCAGTTGGGCACTGGCTTTGAGCATGAAACTTTAGGGACTGTGTCTAGGCCCTTACTCAAGACCCAGGACTGGCACCAGAAACAAGTTAGAATGTTCTAATTGCAAGAATAGAAGGCCAGGATTTCAAATACCTCCTCACAGGTCAAGCTGGTAGTCTGAAGCTGATGGCTGACATCTAAATTGACTTAGCCAGAGGTCAACAGCTGCAACCCAGCATCATGGAACCAGACACTGCTGGCTCACCCCTAGCGCTCAGAGGGTGAGATCAGACGCTGGTGGGTTGAAAACTCAGCCTTACCAGGAAATCTGCTAGACTCTGAGCTGTGCCTCAAAGTGGTAGAGCTCTAGCCTTGAGGAAAAGGTCTTAGGACAGTACCTCCAACCTATGAGTGAAATCTCCTAGGCTGATGGCCCTCCCCACAAAAAAAAAACACCCCTCTAAACTGTTAGATGTGAACTTGTGCAGTTTGTGACCTGTATCTGAAAGAATGGTGATAAGCACCCTAATTCTAATGACAGTTTGTGGGATACAGCTATATGATGAGTCCTTTCTGGGGTGTTGGGTGTTGAGTCCTTCACAGCGTACTGGGTTGTTCATGGGGTATTGTGTGCTGAGTCATTCACAGGGTACTATGTGCTGAGTCCTTCACTAGTTTTTTCTTTCACCTCGTCCTTATAAGATCTACACAAGTAAGATGATTGTGCAGATGAGAAAGTTGAGGCTCAGATATGTCCCCAAGACAGGGCCAAATTTATGTATATACTGAGCTCTAGTGACTTGTCTCCTGTAGACAATTGTTTTGGTTAATTTTCTATATCATGAACCTTGAACTCAGAGCTTAGGTGTTGACTTTTTTCTTGGGTTCATGGCTAACGTCCTACTATGTGGAGCCAAGTACCCCCTTGCAGCAGGGTGATAGCTGAGATCTATCATCCTGCCTGCTCAGGAAGCTGAGGATCTTGGTACCTTTTCCCCTTAGTGGTTGAGTGGCTCTGATGTTCCTTTAGTCTTGATGTAATGATGCCAGAGAGATGTTTGTATGTGGAAATGAGCACATCTCTATCCAAGGACTTTTAAAGTACCTTTTAAAAATACTTTTGAAAGTGATTTTAAAATATTCTCATGAAATTTTCAAAAAGTTTGTTAATTTCTGCTCTTGAAATTAAAGTCACTAAATTATGGAGTTAAAAAAATTATCCCTGATCATGGACAAAAGCCAGCATGGGCAGGAAATTCCTTGAGATGGTTATATCCAATAAACCATCAGAAAGCCTAAATGGGTGCTGTAACTCAAGTTGCAGTGCACTAGACTTGAGCGGAAGAGCTCAGAGACAACACCCAGGCCCAGACTGAACTCCTCCAACTTACAAGAAAAGAAAGAAACTTGAAGTGGAGAGCTGGGATTGTTTCTTAGGGGTAGACTGCTTTACATGTGTGAAACCCTGGGTTTGATCCACATCCCTAGAAAAAAAGGCTGAAGTGGCTGTGTTACTCAAGTGGTAAAGTCCTGTCCTTGTACAGGAGAAACTCAGGTACAGTGGTTAGGTCCTGAGTTCAAGCACCAGTAATGGTGTATGCACACACACACACACAAACACACACACACACACAGAAACACACACACACACGGAGGCACCATTGCCAATAATGAATCATTTCATTATGTTCAGCTCCCTAATTATCTGCCAGAAGGACTCTTGAATTAATGTTAGCAGTTTGGTTCAACACTGAAACACAATCTTACAATGACAGGATGAGTGCAGGAACTTAGCCTGCCATGGGAGGTTGCACAAATGAAGGCTTCCTGTCAAAACAGAGCACTGGGCTGGGCGCTGGTGGCTCACGCTTCTAATCCTAGCTATTCAAGAGGCTGAGATCTGAGGATCACGGTTCAAAGCCAGTTTGGGCAGGAAAGACTGTCAGACTCCTATCTCCAATAAACCACTAGAAAACCGGAAGTGGCTCTGTAGCTCAAGTGGTAGAGCGCTCGCCTTGAGCTGAAGAGTGCAGGGACAGCGCCCAAGCCCAGAGTTCAAGCCCCATGACCGACCAAAAAACAAAAACAAAAACAAAACAGAGCACTGGGGAGAGAGATAGCTTGGGGTACAAAGAGGCCTTTTTCTCCTGACCTTCAGAGCCTGCCTGCTCACATCCTCAATAATTGGCCGGGATGAATTGTTTGTTACACAGCAATACAGGAGTGAGGCTTTTTGTCTGCCTGTTCCAACAATGAGGCAGACTTCCTCCAGCAGCTGGGGTATGGAGAACCCCTCAGGCTACACTGGGAACAATAAGGGGAGCCCCAGAACATGCACTGTCTTGAAAGCACTCGCTGTGCTATGAAATCATTCTATTCAAAGCAAATTTCCTAGCTGGGTACATTTCTTCATAGAGACTCGGATGTTCACTGATACAATTACATGCATATATACACAGACACATGGAGTTACTGGCTCTTTTTTTGTGGCATGTCCTGAGACTTGAATTGTGAGCCTAGACATTTTCACTGAGCTCCTTTTGTTCAAGGAAACATTTTATTGTGTCTTAAACCATGATTACCCTAGGCTGGGGTGCAGCTTTTACACCCACAGATAATCCAGGGATCCTAAGACACGAGTTCAACTCCCAGCACTGGCAAAAATACAACAAACCTACAAAAATGGAGGAGGAAAAATCAGGAAGTTTTACACAACAGTTTTATCTTTGTTTCCTTAGCACTGTGACCCTCCTGGGTCTCAATGACTCTGCTTGAAAATTGTACGTGAGCTTGCATGGATGAAGGCTGAGGGCTCTCAGTGAAGCATGAGCCCAACCTAGACACCTAGGCCCTGAGTTCAATCCTGGGAGTTCAATCCTGGGATTGCCACTTACACATGGATGAAGATTCTAGGAAACTTAATCCTATCTATAGGAACACTAATAGAATCTTTGAAATGTACTAACTGAATTACTAATTAGCTAGTCATTCCAGTTTAAGACTGTATTCAATAAATATAGGTCATTGATTAATACTTTATAAGTCTTCTATAATTGATTAATGGAGACATAATTTTATACTAAATAATTGGTAGTAATATAATATATAGAAATAAGATATAGACATCACCTTTTATATAGGGTTATACACTAGAGTCTACATAAATGTCTATCTGTCTCTCTCTGTATATATTTATAGATGCATACACATTTGTGAATACACACTCACACACACACACACACACACACACTGCAATCTAAACATCTATCTGTTTTTTTATTGGCCATTCCTAGGGCTTGATCTCAGGTGCTCAAATTTGCCTGCCAACTTCTCTTGCATCAGACTGGTGTGCTAACATTTACCCATTCATGAAGTGGGCCTGCTAGGCCCTGAGTGTAAGTCACAAAACTGCCAAAAACTTAATCCTGGTGGAGAGTCAATTGTCCCACTTGTTTTCCTTATGGGTGAAATTTCTGGGACTCGGGAATGATGTAGAATACATAGGCACATCTATGTCTTATGTAATAGGATGCAAAAAATATTATAAGTGTAGTCATACTCACTAAAGTACATAAGAAATAAAACACAAAATAAAATGAACACACTAAGCGCAATATGCAATAAACATGTATAGGTAAATATAAATCATGTATTTAAAATATATACGAATATTAATTTTTTGAGTGCTAGGACTTGAATTCAGGCTCTAGGAACAGGCCTGAATTTCATGTCTTCCAGAAGGGTGATCTTCCCCATCCCCCACAGTGCTGCAGATTTACCCAGACCCTGAGTTCAATTCCCAGGCCTGGCAGAAAAAATGGTGTGAATTCCAAGCCAAGGAGCCTCATAATTTTTAAAATATTTTAGTGTATGTATGCTTGCATGTATGTATGTGTTTGTGTATGTATGTATGTATATATTTTTATTTTGTCAAGCACAGGGCTTGAACTCATGTTGTGGCAATTCTGCCACAGCTTTGATCACTCTAGGCTGGGGTGTAGCCACTGGACCCACAGCCGAACCTTGGTTCCTGGGCCCCAAAGTCTGACAAGAAAAAAAAAATTAATGCAACACACACCAAAAAAAAAACAAACAGGCAACTTACAGATGGCTGCCAGTTTTACATTTTTTTTTTCTTTGCAAGGTGACCATCCGGTCTGAATGACACTGTTGAAAAATGTTGGTAATCTGGCATTGCTGAAGGCTGGCGGGCTTCCAAGGAAGCAATAGGCCAACATGGCAACATAGGCCCTGTGTTTGAATCCCGGTCGTGACCCCTACCAAAGGCGGGAGATCCTAAGAGTCTCCTTCCTATTCATAGGAATACCGATGGATGATTATGAATGGCAAGGTTGAATAAGTTGTTTCTGAATACTACTATATAAATAGAGTGATTTTAGGAGGCCAATGGATTTTAATGAATACTTTTTACATATTCAAATAATAGTATTAATTACATGGACACAATAGTTTCGGAACAGTGGTTGATTTAATTAATAATTCATTAAGGATGAAAACAATAATATTAATTACATGGAGAGGCAACAGCCCTAGGGGTCTATAGCTGAGGTCTCTCATCCTGCTTTCTCAGGAAGCTGAGATCTGATGACCTGGGTTCCAATCTATCCCAGACACAAAAGGTCTGATGAGCCAATTATCTCCAATTCACCACTAAGAAACCTGAAGTGGAAGCTGGGTGCTTGTCACTCATGTCTGTCATCCAAGCTATTGAGGAGGATGAGATCTGAGGATCATGGTTCAAAGCCAGCATGGGCAGAAAAGTCCTTGAGACACTTAGCTCCAATGGACCACCAGAAAAGCTGAAGTGGTGTTTGGCTCAAGTGGTATAGCACAAGACTTGAGCTGAAGAGCTGAAGGACAGCACCCAGGCCCAGACATCATCTTCTACAACAATAAAAAAAGACAGAAACAAACAAACAAACCTGAAGTAGAGGGCTGGGAATGTGCCTTAGGGGTATAGTGCTTTGCAAATATGAAACCCTGGGTTTAATTTCTCAGGACCACAACCATAAAAAAAAGCCTGAAGTGGCTCTGTGGCTCAAGTAGGAGAGGGCTATACTTATACAAGAGAAACTAGGTACAGTGCTCAGGTCCTGAGTTCAACGTCCAAGAATCGTGCATGTGCCTATGTGCCCTCTCCCACGTGTGCGCGCGCACACACACACTCACACATACACAGATAAGAAGTGATGCTGTTTTACAAAATGGTAAAGCACCGGACTTCAGCACTGATCTCATGGTCCGCACCCAGGCCCTGTGTTCAACCCCAAAACCTAGCCACTCAGGGCCCAACTAGAAGAGGTCAAATGTTTCAAAACCTGATGAGGTTCACCAGCCCTAGATGACAGGAAGCTTTGTGATACCAGATATGTGCTTGGATTTCTCAAACTTCCTGAAACCTAGGAGAGGCATCATAGGCCCATCATCACAGGCAATGAAACATTTCATTAGGTTCAATGCCCTACTTCTCCGCCGGAAGGACTCTTGAATTATATTCAGCACTGTATCTGAACACTGGAATATAGTCTCACAAAACCAGGATAAGTGCACAGGACATGGCCTGTCACAGAAGGTGACACATATGAAGGCTTCCTGTCAAACCAGAGCACTGGGGAAATAGATAGTTTGGGGTACAAAGAGACCTTTTTCTCCTGAACTTCAGAGTCCACCCACACTCATCCTCACTATCTGACCCGGACGGAGTTGCTTGCTACACAGTTGTACAGGACTGAGGTCTTTTCTCTGCCTGTCCAGACAATGAGAGAGACTTCTTCCAGCAGGCCTGGGATGCAGAGAAATCCTCAGGTTACACTGGGAATAGTGAGGGGAGCCCAGAACATGCACTATCATGAAAACAGTCTCTGTTGTGAAATCATTTTATTGAATACACATTACCTAGTTTGGTGCCGTTCATCATAGCTACTCTGGAGCTTCACCTATAGGAATACATCTATACATACCCAAAGACATGGAAGTACAGGCTCTTTTTGAGGGGGCAGGTCTTGGGGTGGAACTATGAGCCTAGAACTTGTCCCTGAGCTCATTTTGTTCAAGGGTAGTGCATTAAGCTCGAGTCACAACCCCCCTTCTGGGTTTTTCTGTGATGTCTTAGGAATAAGTGTCATGGACTTTCCTAATCTGGCTGGAATCAAATTCAGATTATCTACATCTCACCCTCTGAAGAGCTGGGATTACAGTGAGAAGCCACTGGCACCTTCTTTCTTTTCTTCTTCATTTTTAATCTGGACAATCTGACTTCTTAGCAGGGTCATTGAAATGGTTTGAATTTATAAATTAACTACCCAATGTTCTTTAGAACTGCTTTACCTGGGAAGGATTTTCTCTCCTCATCTTCTCCTCTGGGTCACATGTTTGAAGCCAAAAGTGAGAAATGAGTGTCACAGGATTTGGGAGCAAATGTCCACAGGCCATGACAATTCTGTCACTTAGCATTGAGCTGCAGTGAATTTGCTGTCTCAAGATGATAAGACCAAAAGCCAAAGCGATCCTCATACTGTCTGCATTACTCCTTTTGTCTATAAAATGATCTAGTAATTATGAGTGTTATGTGTCTACAACCTTAAGTATCTAGAACCCACTAGAAGCATCTTCATATATCTCTTTTTCTCTAGTGCCTCTCAAGATTTAGACTAAGGGTTTGTGTGGAGGGACTCCTTGGTGTATCCCTGAAGAAAGCCGCCTAAATCCTGTTTGGGAGACAGCCGTTCAAATTCAGCCTGAGCAAGAATTCTGTGAAACTCTTATCTCCAATAAACCACCAGAACACCACAAGTGGAACAGTGGTCCAGAGGCAGAGTTCCAGCTTTGAGAGAGAAAGTCGAGAAGGAGACACAGGCCAGACCAGGCAGGAAAGCCTGGGAGGCGCTTATGTCGAATTAATGACCAGATGGCTGAAAGTGGAGCTGTGGCGGTGGTAAAGCCTCAGCTTTGGGAAAAACAGCTGAGGAATGCATTGGGCCCTGAGGTTAAGCACTGGGATGTCCACAAAAAAATTTCAAAAAGAGAAGGCCAATTTTATGTATCAGTGCCCTACCTACTTATGTCTGTATATTACCTCCCTGAATGCAAACAGACCTTATGCAGTGCTTCTCCTTTTATTTACTGATTTGTATTTCAGATATGCTCCTTTCATATACTGCATCATTCTCTTCATTTCAGGCCCATGGCTTTTCTCTTCCAGGGTTCCAGGCCTGTGTCCTTATATGATACACTGATGCTCTCAGGAGCCTTTATTTACATTTTGTTATGAGGCCAATGCAGGAACCATAACAAACTAGGCAGGGGAAAAGAAGACCAGGTTTCATAGAAGTATCCAGTATTCAGAAACTTAAACTTGGGGAGGTAAAATGGCAACATACTTTCCTAAAAAACTACCATTAAGGAAAAAATGAGGGAGCTGGGAATGTGGATTACTGAGAGAGTGCTTGTCTAGCATGCAAGAAGCCCTGGGTATGATTCCTCGGTAGCACATACACAGAATAAGCCAGAATTGGGGCTGTGGCTCAAGTAGTAGAGTGCTCCAGACAGTGCCCAGGCCTTGAGTTCAACCCAAGAGATATCTAGGTAGAATGGTAGGTAGGTAGATAGATAGACAGACATAGGATAGAAAGAAAGAAAGAAAGAAAGAAAGAAAGAAAGAAAGAAAGAAAGAAAGAAAGAAAGAAAGAAAGAAAGAAAGAAAGAAAGAAAGAAAGAAAGAAAGAAAGAAAGAAAGAAAGAAAGAGATAGATAGATAGATAGATAGGAAGATGATAGATGAATCTGGTCTTGGATTTCAGGAGGAAAGAAGGGAACAATTTCCAGTCATTAGGCCTTCTGCAGTTGTGCCAAGACACCAGCATTGCCTTCACACAACCAGAGAGCTATAAGACTGTCTCTTTCCCACTTCTCAGGCAGCCAAGGGCACCAGAGGCAATTGGGCAGAGCCAGTTTCTAACTCAGATGCTTGGAGAAAGAAGAGAAACAACCCTGACTCTAGTTGGTCTGGGGATTTGAATTAATTATGTGGAGAATGAAGGAAGGAGAAAGGACTGGCAGAGGTAGAAGAAGGGCCTTCAAATCTGACAGATGGAGAATCAAAAACCCACTCCCTAAGACCAGAGAGCAGGGTTTTTCTACTCTGTTCCTCCCCTCTCCCCGACTAAACTGGCTCTATTGGTAACCTAAGATAGCCTGATTCTCCCTTCACTTGTGGGAAGAATGTTAATTGGTCATTGTTTGAAGAGGCTGAGAAAAGCCTGACCCTGGTGTAACTCTAACAAGTGTTTTAGGTTTTCTCTAATTGCTTGCATTGCCTGGAATATATGAAGTGGTTTTGCTGCTCACTTATCTGTTGAATTTGTACATTCTGCCTCCGAATCCTGTAGGCCTGGTCTCTGCACCTAGCCTGGCTTTTGAAACTGTTTTCTGTCCTTCAATTACAGTGTTACACTGGAGTTCTTTCTGCTAATGGAGCTAGGGTTTGGAGCCTGAGAACTTCATGTAAACCCAAGATGGGTCAATGTTTCTTTCCTGCTTCTATAGCTCAAGAATTCTAAGAACATTTAGAGTTCAAGTACTTCTCATCACCAAGGGAAACACAGGAAGCTCTTGAACATCTGACCTTTCAGAAGTGGAAGTCAGAGTCTCATAGACTTTCCTGCCCTGGCTGGCTTCACCTTGTGATCCTCAAACCTCAGTCTCCTGAGCTAGGCTGACAGGCCTGAACTACTGGTGCTCTGCTAGGCTCAGTGCTGTAATGACCTTGACAGTACAAGTCAACAGCTATCACAATGGGCTTGGGGAGCATATTAAGCCTTTCAACATTGGACCTTTCAGATCCCTGTAGGACACAAGATTACAATGCTAGAGTCTGAGAGGCTGGGCATATGGATGTGTTACACTTGAACCTGAAGCTCTGACTCCAATTCAGGGATACATCAGTGTTCATTTTCCAAAGAATGATCTCATAATTAGCAAATAGGAAAAGTACCTGGATTAACCCTCACTTTTTTCTCACTTTTTTCCCAAGAGTGTGTCTTGAACTCAAGCCTGGGCACTGTCCCTTAGCCCCTCAAGTCAAGACAAACACTCTACCACTTGAGTAATAGCACCACATGGGGTCTTTGAGTGGTTCACTGGAGATAAGAATCTAACAGGCTTTCCTTGGCTACGCTGTCTTTGAACTGTGTTCCTCAGCTCTCAGCCTCCTGAGAAGCTAGAGTTCCATGTGTGAGACACTGGCATCTGGTCTATTGTATTTGACAGTCCTGGGGCTTGATCTTAGGGCCTAGGTACTGTCTCTGAGCTCCTTTTTCTCAATGCTAGCTACTTGAGGCACTGCACAGTTTCTACCTTTTTCTGAGTATGTGGCATTGAGGATTCAAACCCTGGCATTCATGTATGCTAAGCGAGCTCTTTACCACTAAGCCACATTTCTAGCTCCATCCTTTCAATTTTATCCCTCACTTGCCTATCCTCAGGAAAAGGTTTCTGACTATAAATCATCTAAAGAAATCCCAATAGGAAGAAGTCCAAAGATTGGACAAAGCTCATATTTGGAAGAGACTCTAAACATGTGAAGACTGTGACAAATGCATCCATTTAATTATGTATTATGTTTCAACACTTAATAAAATATTAATGAAAAATGAGTCAATGTCCTAAATTGCTGCATAGAATGTTATTATAGGTGTGCAAAATGTAATAAATATTATGTGTATTATATGCTAAATACAATAATAAATCAATTAAAAATAAAAATAAAGCAAAATAAAAATAAGAAAAATTTTAAAAAAGTAAATACAAAATCAATAATAAAATCATAATATGAAATTAACATACATAAGTGTATATCATATATTACACATGTATAGAAATAGTTTTTCAATTGCAGGACCTTCATTCAGGCCCTGAATTTCTTTTCCTCAAAGACAGTGAGCTTCTCCTTCACCCATGGTGTAAGAGTTACATGGATGGTGAGCTCAAATCCTAGCAATGGCAGAAATACTGGCCCCAGTTTCGACAGTGACTTACTTTTTTTTAACGGAAGCACTCATGTTTACTCAGTTCCAACATTAAAAAAAAGTAGTGTAGAATTTTGTACAGCTATTCAGACATACTTTCCTTACCTCTAAAATGCTTATCTGAGAACTATATTGTTTCTCTTTTTTGGACTTTTTTATTGTAAAAATGTTTTACAGAGGGGTTACAGTTACAGGAGCAAGGTAATGAGTACGTTTCCAATTGAGCATTATTGACTCCTCCTTTGTTTTCCCCTTACCATCCCTTGCCTCCCATCTCCACAAATACATCACCCTGCCGAGGTAGTGACTTAGTTTTTCATTTTTGGTGGGCACTGGGATTGAAATCAAGCTGTGGCAACTCTTCCCTCACATTGCTACAAGTTTACCAAGACCTTGAGTTCAAATCCCAGGCTAGGAAAGAAAACTGGCAGAAATTCCAAACCAGGGAGCTTTATTTTTTTTAATTTACTTAAATAATCTTTTTTCTTTATTCTTTTTTTTTTTTTTACAACCATGGGTCTTGAAGTCAGTTCGTTTAAACTGTGCCTCAGCTTGGATCTCCCATACCCGACCCTGAGGTCCTAGGCCCAGAGTTCTTGCAGGTAGAATAAAAACCCTGAAAAGCACAAAAAGTGGCAAGCTGTAGAGGGCTGGGGTTTTATGATTTTTTCTTTGGACGGTAACTATCCTGGGTCTGAATGACATGGCTGCAAGGTGGACCTGACCTGCTCTTGCTGATGGCTGGTGGGCTATCAGTGAAGCCATAGGCCAACCTGTCACCATATGCCCTGGGTTCAAATCCCAGTCCTAATACCAATGGCAGGAGATGACAAGAGACTCATTCCTATAGATAGGAATACTGATTAAAAGAGTAGTTCATGCATCCGTCTTGTCTAAAATTGGATGCAATAATCCTAGAATGCTGATTGGTTTTAATGTTATTAAGCATGAAAAGAATAATATTCCTTCAATGGTGGGATAATAAATACCTAAGAATTGGTAGGAACGTAGTAGTTGTCATTCAATCATAGACTGACGGCTCTGGCACTCTTTACCAATATATATTTATTTGTATACCACCGTCTGCCTATTCATGTATTGCTGTTTTGGCCAAACCTGGGGGTTGATCTCAGTGCTGGGCAAACACATGACAGCTTCATTGTCTAGAGGCTGCCATGCTGAAACTCACCCGTTCATGAATTTGGCCTGCTAGACACCGAGTTCAGATCCTCACACTGCCAGACATGATGGAGAACACATCTAAAATCTAGATTCTCTGTGATAGGATGTAAGCAATGTAATAAATGGTATAGGTGTAATCAGAGTCAATAAAATAAATGGTAAATAAATGAATAAAACAAGAAATCAAATGAATAACCACACCAAACACAATATGGACTGAACATCTGTATGGAAGTATAAATCCCATCGTTAAAATTCATATAAGGAGTATCTTTTCCAGGCATGAGGCTTGAATTCAGCCTCTCTACGAAGAGGGAATGGCGGGAGATCCTGAGATACTCATTTCTGGAACTAGGAAGAGTCATGGAATGCAATCAATCTCATCCTTGAATGAATACTTCGTGCATGATGCAAGTAGGAAATGATAGGCAAGACTCATGGGGTATAGATTATTTGTAAAGGAGAGTTGATGAAGCGTGACAATAATAATCACAGTCATGAAATGGAGGCATCAGGAAAGATCCAAGAATCAGTAGTCACACAGATTGGATTCCATCACATGTCACCATCAATCCTACTCTATACAAATATATACTTATTTGCATACTACCTTCAGCTTATGAATGGGTGACTATTGTGCTCGCCACTCTCTCCCCAGGGGGGCTCAAACTCAGTACTGGGAAGGCCTAGCTCCTTCGTTGCTAACAGGCTGGTGTGCTCATGTGGAACCATTCACCAATGGTGCCTGCTAGGCCTGAGTTCAGATCCCAGCCCTGCCAAAAGATTCATCTTGATGCCAGAAGCCAATCGTTGCACCTGTTTCATTTCATGTGCAAGTACTGGGTCCCAGCTAGGATGGCGAATGCATGGGCCACCCTGTGGTCATGGGAATAAGTTGTTATCCATGTCAGCCCAGTTATACCTGTCATAATATACTCAAGAAAATACACAATGCATTCATGAATAGCATACAAAATAAAGACAATAAGTACACTCAATGCATGATGCAGTCCACACACGGATGTGAATATACATCCCATGTTTCAATGATGCATTGAGGATTATTTTGGCCTCCCTAGGGCTCGATCTCAGTTCCTGGGAACAACCCAGCTCCTTCTTGGCTCACAGTATGGTGTGATCACGTGTACCCACTGTGCAGTTGGACTTCTTAAACCCCAAGTTGGAGTCCCAGCACTGCCAAAAATTAACCCTGATGTGAGAAGACAGTTGTTGCACCTGTTTTCCTGTGCTACACAAATTTTGGGTCTCTGCTAGATGAAGAATGTATAGGCAACTCTATACTCATGGGAATAGGTTGTCTTCCAGTTCACCACAGTTATATCTGTCAACTTATACTTAAGAACATACACAATACATCAATGAATAAGACACAAAGAGAATGACTACACCAAACACAAGATGCTGCCCCCCCATGTTTGGAAATATAGATCCTCTGCTTAATTATGAATTTATGACTATATTGGCCCCCACCAGGGATCAATACCAGGTCCCGGGAATGGCCTAGCTCCTTAGAGGCTCACAGGCTGGTGTGCTTACCATGACCCATTCACTAATTGGGCCTGCTAGGCCTTGAGTTCAAATTCCAGCACTGTCAAAAGATTCATTCTTATGTGAAAAGCCTAGGGTTGCACAGGTTTTTGTGTTCTGTGCATGTCCTGGGTGTCATTGAGGATGGAGAATGCTATATAGGCAACTGTACAGCCATGGGAATAGGTTGTCGTCATTGTCAGCACAGTTATATCTGTCACCATACTCAATAAAATGCACAATACATCAATGAATAAGACACAAAATAAAAAGAATAACTACACTGAATGCAAGGTGCTTACCGCACATTTAGGTAAAGAGAGGTCCTATGTTTAAAAAAGGTGGGCTTGATATTTTGTCCAGTGCTGGGCTTCAAATCAGGCCCTAGACCAGGTCTGACATTCTAGTCTTCAAGGTGAGCTTCCCCTTCCCCCACAGTGCAACAGAGCTACCCACACCTGAGTTCAAATCCTAGCACTGACAAAAGATCCATCCTGATGTCAAAAGCCAGTTGTTGCACACGTTTTTTTCTCCTGTGAAAGTCCTGAGTATCAACTAGGAAGGGGAATTCATAGACAACCCTATAACCATGGGAACCTTTTGTCATCCATGTCAGCACAGTTATACCTGTCACCATACTTAGTAAAATACACAATACCTCCATGACGTAGATACAAAATAAGGAGAAGAAGTTCACTAAACACAATATGCTATTGACTCATGTATGTCAATATAGATTGTATGTTTAAATTATGAATTTATGACTACAGTGCACCACCTTGGGGATCCTGGGACTGGCTTAGCTCCTTATTTGCTCACAGGTTGGTGTGTTAACCTTGACTTATTGGTCAATTGGTCCTACTAGGCCCTGAGTTCAGATCCCAGCTCTACCAACAAGTGGATCGTGGAGTAAGAAGCCAAGTGTGAAACTTGTTTTCCTTTTCTCTGAATATCCTGGGTGATCCTGAGAATCCTGGCATGGTGGAGAACATTTCTACAAATCTAGATGCTCTGTGATAGGATGTCATCAATGAAATAAACAGAATGGGTTTCATCATAGTACAATCAATGGTAAATAAATGAATAAAACAAAAAATATAAGGAACAACCACACCAAACATGTATGGACTGAACGTCTATAGGTAAGTATAAAACCTATCTTTACAATGTATATAATTAGCATGTTTTCCAAGGTTGGGCTTGAATTCAGGACTAGTGAACAGGTCTGATTTTCTTTTCTTCAAGTACGGTGATCGTCCCCTTCATCCACATTGGTGCAGATTTACCCACATCCTGAGTTCAAATCCAAAGCCTAGAAGAGTAAACGGCATGAATTGCAAGCGATGGAACTTTTTTTTTAATTTTACTTTTCTAAATATGGGGTTTGAACTCAGGTTGCAGCAACTCTGCCTCAGCATCGATCACCCTAGGCTGGGGTGCAGCCGCTAGACCTGTAGCTGCTCCTGGGATCCTAGACCCCCAGGCATGCCAGGGAAAGCAATGCACAGAAAAAATGCGGCCTTTTTATGTTTTCTTCATTTGCACGGTGACCCTCATGGATCTGAATAACATTGCTGCAAAGGGTACTTCATCTTGCATTGCTGAAGGCTGCCAGACTATCGGGGAGGCCATAGGCCCATGTGGCAACATAGTGCCTGATTTCGAGTCCCCGTCCTGACTCCAACCAATGGCAGGAGATACTGCTTCTATAAAATTAGACAGCATCATTTCAGGAGGCTAATAGACTTTAATATTTATGAAGCATTAAAAGAATATTATTACTTACAGGAACACAATAATTTCAGGACACTGATTTCATTAAGGATGAAAACAATAATATTAATTACATGGATGCATAATTAAAACCCAGGACTTGGTAGGAATTGAATCTATAAAACTGAATAATGTATAGATATCTCTTACACTCGATTAATATATATATATATATATATATATATATATATATTAAGGTACTGTCATCTACATATCAATGTTATTATTTTGTTAACCCCTGGTGCTTGATATCAGGTAATGGGAACATCCTGTCAGCTCAATTTGCCCCAGGATGGAGTGCTGACACTCACCCATTCATGAATTGGGCCTTGTAGGCTTGTAGGCCATGAGGTCAGATGCCAGCACTGCCAAAAAATGAATTGTGGTGTAAGAAGCTGATGGTGACATATGTTTTCCTTTTCTGTGAATGTCCTGGGTGTCAGGTATGAAGTTGAATACATATGCAGACATATATCCTATGTAATTAATGTAATAAATGCTTTTTGGGGGGGTCTGGTCGTGGGGCCTGAACTCTGGGCCTGGGCCCTGTCCCTCAGCTCTTCAGCTCAAGGCTAGCACTCTACCACTTGAGCCAGAGTGTCACTTCTGCCTTTTTTCTTTTTGCTTATGAGGAATCGAACCCAGGGCCTCATGCATGCAAGGCAAGTGTTCTACCACTGAGCTACCTTCCCAGGCCCATGTAATCAATGTTCTATGTGACATAATGGTCAATAAAATAAATGTTCAATGCATGAATAAAACAAAAAATTAAATAACTGAACTGAATGAAATATAGTCAACATATGTCTATAAATATAAATCATATATGTAAATTGTACATGAATAGGATGTTTTCTAGTGGTGGGGATCTATTTCAGGCCTAAGGAACAGACTTGAATTTCTTGACTTCAAGGAAACCAGCTTTCCCTTCCCACATAGTGCATCAGAGTTACCAAGACCATGAATTCCAAAACCAGTCCTGGCAGAAAAATGGCACCTTTATAGTATGTGAGACCCAATTCTTAGTTATTTCATTATGCCTCCATTTTATTAATGTGATTGTTTAAATGCTTAATAAAATATTAACTAACATGGATCAGTATCCTATAATATAATTGTGCATAATTTTATACTGGAATCATTGAAGAACCGCTCATTCAATCATGACACACATTACATTCTGTTGGTAATCATATGGATAGGAGTAAGTTTTTTGTATCTCCTGCCATTTGGTGGTGGCAGGACCAGGATTCGAACTGTGGGCTACAGCTCCCACCACTTAAACCCAAGGATAGGGAACTCAACTATTTGTCCAAGAACATCAGCAAGACCAATGATTAAGCAGGCACCAGTGGCTCTCAGCAGTCCTCCTTGATACTTACAAGGCTGTGATTGGAGGATCATGGTTGAAGTCATCCTAGGCAGGAAAGTCCTTGAGACTCCTTTCCAACTTCAGTGACAACAAAGCCAGAAGTGCTGTGGCTCGTTTGGAGGGCCAGCTTTGAACAAAAGTAGCTCACAGACTGTGCCCAGATCCTGAGTTCAAGGTCCAGGATTGGCAACAAACAGACATACACAATAATCTGTGCAGCCATCCAGTTAATGCTGGTCACCCTCTTGTCTCCAACTGAATTGACATTCTTCCCTGAGAAAAGGGCTGGGGAGATGTTAACTTCTTGACTCTGCCCATGCTGCTTGCATCACAGGAGTCTGGCCACACCCACATTCTTTCATGGTTCTTCCTGACCAATGGGATACAAGAATGGTGGCCACGCCCACATTCCATGCTGCCTGGTAGCACCTGGATTCTCACTGTTAGTTTACACCACTACCAGCAGTTGAGGAAGGTGAGGTGTTTGAGTGGTAAGGAAGAGTCTCAAGGCCACTTCGGAGTATAGTAGGAAATTGAGAAGCCTGCCCGCGCCCCAGCCGCTTTCTCCCTTTCCCAAGTTTCGAGATTTCAAATATCAGGCAATGGCACGTTGCCAGCCCGATTAAAGCCCCAACCTGATCCCTGGACCTGGTTCTCTACATTGGGTCCATTTGTCCACAATACCACAATACCATCACTGCTCGCCCCACCTGGAACAGCCTCCAGCAGCTTTTCCCAGCAGCACAGGTGAGTGGCAGCCTCCAAACCACCCCTACCGAGGTCAGACCCCCCCCTGGGGGCACCATGACCCCTGCTTATTTCCTCTCCCTGGCTCTGAGGAGCCAACTTTCTGTCTTGGGCATTTCTGAAACAGAGACTCAATATATGCTCTGGCTGGGCTAGATCAAGGTCCTCCTGTCTGTGACAGGTATGCTCCTCCAGGCCTGGTCCTCTGTAGTTGAGATGGTAGACATATAGCAACATTGGCAGTCATCAATTTAGATGGATTGTCCCCAACTTTTAGTCCACAGCAGCCGATTCTTGACCATAGGTGAAGCTCTGGGTAGGGCCTTAACCATCAGACCTCATTTTCCTCACAGGACAGTTGTTAGGAAACAAGGGATTTATGCAGAGGGATCTCTGGATCATGTCTAGGCACAGAGGGAGCAGCCTTCAGATAAGGTTCTCTGCAGTCTGTGAGCAAATGACAGTAAGATACCCGGAAAGTGCTCAGATGGGGCCTTTTATTAACCATGCAACAGATGTGGGATTATGAAACAAAATATGGCTCTCTTTCATCATTACCCTATCCCCATATGGAAGGGGATCCTTCATTGTGTGGAGTATTGCAGCTGGGGAAACCGAGGCACAGAGAAACCAAGTGACCTACTTATGACTTCAACTTCACAGGAAGCTCAGCCTGACTTCGCTACCATGCTCCCTAAGACAATGATTGTTATTCAGTAGACTTCTGGTGGTAGGAAGTCCACTTCTTGTCAGTCGTGGGACTTGAACTCTGGGTCTGGGCACTGTTCCCGAGCTCCTCAGCAAAAGGCTAGCCCTCTACCACTTGATCCCACAGCACCATTTCCGGTTTTCTGGTGGTTCTTTGGATATAAGAGTTTCACAGATGTTCCTGCCGGGGCTGGTTATGAACCATGATCCTCGTATCTCAGCCTCCTGTGTAGTTAGGATTAGAGTTCTAAGCCACCAGCAACCTTCTTAATTGTAATTGTGACTTTTTTCTCTCCCTCTTTCACAAGAACTGGTTGAATGGGTACTGGAGGAGGGGGTTCGGCTCCCACATGTGGTTCCCACATGTGGCTGTGGGTCAGGTGCTGTCTTGCTCAGCCTGTTGAAACAGCTCCATGAGATAAGCCCTTCTGTGCCCCGGCTAGACCATGAGAGTTCTTCATTGTCCATCCAGCCTTACTGGACTTATTGTATTGTATTGCTTTCGACGTCATTTCTAGCACCTGGGGAAAATTATGATACATAGTTACTAAATAAAAATGTAATGCCATCTTAAGAAAGTCATTTAGGGCTCTGGGAATGTGGGTTCATGGTACCGTGATTGCCTATCATGCATGAAACCCTGGGTTCAATTCCTCAGTAACACATAAAAAGAAAAATTCTGGAAGTGGTGCTGTGCCTCAAGTGGTAGAGTGCTAGCTTTGAGCAAAAAAAAAAAAAAAGAAAAAAAACTCAGGAATAATTCCATACCCCTGAGTTTAAGCCCCTGGACTGGCAAAACAAAACAAAACAAAACAAAAACATTTAGTTAGTAATTGCAAAATAAAGAACCCATACTTGTAATATATAATTGCTCCTTCCATACTGACACTTGACAATAGTCCTTAATTCATGTACTTATATTAGGATACTGTGTTGAAAAAAGTTTTGTTCATTAAGTCACAGCTATTAATGCCAGGAATGTGCTTAGATGCCAGGTGAAGATTAATTCTGGAAATTCAACGATTCCAGGATTTTGGATTGTCACTGCTAATCACAAAGAGAAGGGTAGTCAAAGTGCGATTTTGAACCTTTTGGTCAGTTATGGCACCAAAAAGGAAGAGGCTAATTTAGTGTTGTGACAGAAGATAAAGAATAACTGCAGATGTAAGGAATAAATGATAGTAACTAAGGTATACCAGAAACTGTTCTAAGAACAATTTTTGGTTATTGAAGAACTTGTCAACTAGGCTTTTCCTCATTGTCTTTAGCATTCTAAATTTCTTAGGCTAGTTCTTAATCTCTGTGGGATAAATGTATCTCCTTCTATGCTGTTCTTTCATAGGTGATCTCCTTTGCTTTCTAAAAATCAGAGTCTTTCTATATTTCTCTATGAACATTTCCTGATACTAAATTCACCTATACAGATGTCAGAGGATGCTAATGTAATGGTCCCATAGCTCATGAGTCAATAATGTAACAAAATGGAAATGGAGGACATATTTATTGCTATCTCAATTTTTCTGAAAAGCTGCAATGTCATCATTTGGTTAAAATTTCCATTCTTTGTCAACACAGTGTCATTCAGTGCACATAAATGCAAATATGAGCCAGGTGCTGGTTGTTTACACCTGTAATCCTAGCCTCTCAGGAGGTTGAGACCAGAGGATTGTGGTTCAAAGTCAGCCTGCTCAGGAAAGTCCATGAGACACTAATCTTCAGTTTACCACCAGAAACCCAGAGTGGTGCTGTAACTAAAGTGGTAGTGCACTCAAGTTGAACTTAAGAGCTGAGGGACAGCGCCCAGGATCAGAGTTCAAGCCCTACAACCAACAAAAAAAGTGAAATATGACTTTAAGTTCCCCCAAAAGGAACAAAAAGATCAATAATCTTCCCAAGCAATACAAATAATTCCAAAATGATTCAGTGCACCTAATTTTGCTGAGTAATGTTATGGATAATTTGCTGGACATATTCTCTAAAAACAAATCATTTAACTAGGGATACAGGTGGCCCCATTGCAACAATGAGATATACAAGTCGTAAAGTCGAAAAAAGAACTTTAC
Organism: Dipodomys spectabilis; assembly: GCF_019054845.1. Classification (NCBI taxonomy): domain Eukaryota; kingdom Metazoa; phylum Chordata; class Mammalia; order Rodentia; family Heteromyidae; genus Dipodomys; species Dipodomys spectabilis. The sequence continues at coordinate 178,579 of NW_024871248.1, read as the reverse complement.
AACTTTGGTGGGGGGGGGGGGGACTGGGAGGGGGGAGGGGGGTAGTACGGGAAGGGATGGGATGGGGAACCAAAGAGGAGGAAACAATGCTTGATTAGAAATGTACTTATCTTGCCAATGTAATTGTAACTCCTCTGTATGGTATTCTCACAAAAATAAAAGAAAAAAATTGTCAAATTTTAGCTTTAAAATAAACTTCATCTAATATTTCATGTTTGAAAAGAGAAGTCTATACAGCTGATGTCACTTGGCTTTCTTATTATCTTACTTCAAAGCCAACCCAGGCAGGAGAGTGTGTCAAATTCTTATCTGTAATTACACAGCAAAAAAGACAGAAGTGGAGTTTTGGTTCAAGCAGTAGAATACTAGATTTGGGGGCTGGAGGCAGGAAAGAAAACTGTTCAGGGACAGTCTCAGGGTTCAAGCCCGAGAACCAACAAAAACTTAACAAAAAAGCAAATAAAAAAACCCCCAGATATTTCATTGGGACCCTCCTTAAAGGAGGACTGATCTGAGAAGAGGCTCCTTTTCCTGACCATACTCACTGGATGCTTCTTTGGAATCCTTCTTGCTCTGGAGAACTCAGGAATAATTGAAAGGAATTGATAACTGACTCCTGCAACAAGAGAATCATCTCATGGGTTAAATATACATCGATAAGACACTTTAAAACCTCCATGTCTTTATTTCTTTGCAGTAGAACTTTTTTTTGGGGGGGAGTGGGTTCAGTCATGGGCCTGAATTCTGGGCCTGGGCACTGTCCCTCAGCTCTTCAACTCAAGGCTAGTCCTCTAACAATTGAGCCACAGCTCCACTTCTGGCTTATTTTTGCTTATGTGGTGCTGAGAAATTGAACCCGGGCCACATGCATGCAAGGCAAGCACTCTAACACTGAGCCACCTTCCCAGTCCCTGGAGTAGAACATGTTTGAAACAACGTTATTTCCTTTTTTTCTATGCTGGCCTTCAAATGGCACATTCTTTCTTTTTTTTTTTAAGTTTATTCTTTATTGTGAAAATACTGTACAGAGGGGTAAAAATTACATGGGCAAGATAATGAGTACATTTCCTATCAAGCTTTGTAGCCTCCTCCTTTGTTTCCCCTTCCCATCCCTTCCCAGCCTCCCCCCACCCCCCACCTAATCCTCCCCCTTTTCGACATGACAACTTGTACTTCTCATTGTTGCAATGGGTCCACCTGTATCCTTATTTAAACGACTTTTTTTTCCCCTTTCCCCTCCATAAATTATACCGACATCAATTACAGTGAAAGCAGGATTTATACTGTGGGGGAGGGACTTACAAAACAACAAAGGAATAATCTTATAAATGCGGTAGAAACAAATGCATGAAAGAAAAAACAACATTTAAATACATATCTTAGGGTTCATTTTCCTAACATCACATTATCTGACCTTTTATGTTTGACTCATACATATACTAGATATTGCAAATAAGGGAAACCATGGGACCTATGTTTCTTTGGGCTTGGCTTACTTCACTAAATATAAATTTTTCCAAGTCTTTCCATTTCCTAACAAATAGGGCAATGTCATTCTTTCTGACGGAGGCATAGAATTCCATTGTGTATATATACCACATTTTCTTGATCCATTCATCTACTGAGGGGCATCTGGGTGGGTTCCATATCTTGGCTGTGGTAAATAATGCTGCAATAAACATAGTTGTGCTGGTAGATTTAGCGTGGTCTTGTTTGTAAATATTTGGGTAAATGCTCAAAAGTGGGATTGATGGGTCAAAGGGGAGCTCTATGTGGAGTCTTTTGAGGAACCTCCATACTGCTTTCCAAAGTGGTTGAACAAGTTTACACTCCCGTCTGTCCACATCCCCTCTAGCATCTGTTGTTATTAGAGTTCTTGATTTTTGCCATTCTAACTGGGGTGAGGTGGTATCTCAATGTTGTTTTGATTTGCATTTCTTTTATGGCTAGGGAGGTTGAGCATTTCTTCATGTGTCTAATGGCCACCCTTCTTTCTTCTTCAGAGAAGTTTCTCTTTATATCTTTGGCCCACTTATTTATAGGGCAGTTGTTTCTTTGAGGATTTGTTGTTAGAGATTTAATTTTTTGAGTTCCAAGTATATTTTATATATGAGACCCTTGTCCATTGTATGGCTAATGAAGATCTTCTCCCAATCCGTGGCCTTTCTATTGTTCTTGCTAGCTATGTCCTTTGCCATGCAGAAGCTCTGCAACTTCTTGCAATCCCATTTGTCCAACCTTTCTTTGATTTGTTGTGCTTCCGGGTCTCTATTAAGAATAGTTAGGCCTACGCCAAGGAGACTTAGGGTTTCTCATATTCTATCCTGTAATGTTTTCAGAGTGTCTGCTTTGATTCCAAGGTCTTTGATCCATTTGGAGTTGATTCTGGTCCAGGGTGATAGATAAGGATCTAGCTTTAGTTTTGTACAAGTAGTTAACCAATTTCGCCAGCACCATTTACTGAAGAGGTTGTCTTTCTTCCATTCTATATTTTTTAGCTCCCTTATCGAAGATTAGATGGCTATAGGTTTGTAGGTTCATTTCTGGGTTTTCAATTCTATTCCATTGGTCCTGAGGTCTGTTCTTGTGCCAGTACCAAGCTGTTTTGATTACTATTGCTTTATAGTAGAGTTTGAAATTTGGTATTGATATTCCTCCAGCAGCGTTCTTTCCGTTGAGGAGCGTTTTTGCTGTTGCAATTGCTGTTGCAATCCGAGTTCAGTTGGGGTGGTTGCGAGCTGGGCTGGGCGGTGGTGGCTCTCTGTGATTCTCTTCTGTCTCTGCCTCTGTTGAAGCTGTCGGGTCCACAGTGTCCACGCTCAGGCAGCTTCTGCGCGAGTTATGTGCATGCTGCTTCCTGTGTCTCTGCGACCTTGGCAGGCCCCGCCAGGTTGTCCCAGTCAGCGGGTCTGACACCAGTACCTCAGGCAGCTTCTGCATGAGTGATCTGCAGGCTGCCTTCTGTGTCTTTGCGACCCTAGCGGCCCACACCGGGTCGTTGCAATTGGCGGGTCTGACACCAGTACCTCAGGTGGCTTCTGTGCTATCTGTAGAAGCTCCCTTTGTTGCGCTGCCAGTGCTGGTCGGCTTTGGCGGGATGGAACTTCTCTGCTTGGATGGAGAGTGAGGGGTGGGGGTAGGATCTTTGTGTAGACTCCCTGCTGGTAGATTTCTCTATTTGTGGTGATCAGTGGGTCTGTAAACTGGTACCTCAGGTGGCTTCTGCCCGGGTGTTCTGCAGGCAGCCCCCAGTGTCTCTGGGTCTCCGGCAGCCCCCGCCAGGCTGGCTGGCCACAGCTTGGCATGCTGCCATGTGACCAGTGAATGTTGGGGGAGGGGTCTTCGCTCTTCTCTGTTCTGAAATTCTTCTTTTCCTCTTTTTCTTTTTTGTTGTTTTCCACCTCCTGTTTTTCTCTGAGTGTCCGTCTTTTTGTTGTTGTCAGTCTCTTGGGGAGATTAAGCGTTGGAACTCAAACTCTCTTTTTGGTTGGGAAGAGCTTTGGTGTTTCCCTACTGCCTTGTCGCCATCTTCGTCCTTTTCTTATACAGGAAAACACAAGTTAACTTGAACTTTGTCAATCCTCTGTGTTCCAATCCTCTCCTAGGATCAGTTTCCACATCCAGTAACAGTTACTTCTAGGAACAATCGATGGTGCTGCTTGAGGTATAATGAATGTTTTCTGGTTTCACCGAAATAACACAAGGACGCCTTTGGATATGAGGTAACACGTGTTTCAGAGACATCTTAGTAAAGGAAAAATACCATTTATATTGCTTATAAATACATTATCCATGAGTATATTGAGTTCAAACTTTGTAAGTGCTCTGTAAATTAAGGCGAATTTTAAATGGGAAGAAGGTTCTCAGATCATTTTTTTATGAGTGTATGTGCTGCACATTATTTCCCAAGTGTAGATGAGTTAACAGTAAGGGAACAATAGCAATAATAGGAGAAAGAGAAGTTCTGTGTTTAAGTATAAGGGTTCATTACACTATACAAGACTCTACAAATAAGACAACATTGAAACAATAAAGCGAAGTCCACTATGTAGATTTATGAGAGTGATATAGGGAAAGCATTACTCCTACATGGAACATGAAGTATGAGGCCACTCTCTTTCTAAATCACGCTTGTTAATCATGCAAATTTGTAGAAAGTAGAATGGAAGAATAATTCTGTTTACAATGCAAGTCAGATATAAGAGCATGGACTTAACTGGAAAAAAGAGTCCATCTTGAGAGAGCAGGGATTATACTAGCTATGAACTGGTGGATAAGATCACATTTTTTCTTTCTTTACTTATATATTTTTTGTTGGCGGTGGTCTTGGCACTTGAACTCTGGTCCTGGGTGCTGTCCCTCTGCTATTCAGCTCAGGTTAGCATCCAGCCTGGGCAGAACAGTCTTTGAGACACTATATATAATTAACCAGCCAAAAGCTGTATTAGAAGAATGGCTCAAGTGATGGAATACCAGTCATGAGCAAGATTGCTGAATAAGAGCTTGAGGCTTTTGCATACATACATACAAACATACACATAAACACAGAGGCACTTATATGTGCACACAAAATACACAAATGAAACAATTCTCAGAATATGTAGAAAAGTTAGGAAAGAATAGATAATATGTCCTCAGTAAGACTAGAATCAAGTGATAATTTTATTTTTAGAAAGTCCTCAAGTGAAGTTTCGTCAAAAAAGTTTAAGAATATTACATAGATATGGACCAGAGATAGTAAGAGAGTCAAGTAATCATTATGAAAGGGATCGGATCCATGGAGGATGAATTAGAGACCCCACAGGTGTATCTGAAAATGATCATATCCTCTGTGAAATGTCAGAACATCTTTTAAAATAGTACATGAACAGTCTGAGCAGTCTAGTGGATGATATCACTGGAGAAGTTCAGAATTGCTAGTCTGTATCTAGATTAAATAAACCAAGAAACTATGGCGGGTCAATGTGATACAAGCCTAGAATTCTAGCAATCAGACTGACAGGAGATTAGCAACTGGAATTACATAGTGATACCTTCCCTGGACCAGGTAGTATAATTTTGTCTTAATAAAAGAAACCAAACAAGAAAGGAATATGCAGTTGTAAGTTTGGGCTAATTTTGTCATTATGTTTTGAGAAGTCGTTTCCTATTGAAATGCAACTCATATATAATCCTCAGTTGTGCTTTTAAATGCTCTCTTCATTAAAGAACATTCCTAGATGCAAAATGGCTCATGATTCCCATCCAAAATTGGAAAAAGTAAGTAATCTTCATGATGTTAGATTCCAAGGAAAGGATCAAGGATTACAAAAGCTTAAGCCTGGAGATATAGCAAAGTTCGTCAAATGTAGGACTTTATAGATCTTGCTAAATTAGAGCTTAGATTTAAAATATATATTTTGGTTTTGTTTGTAATTTCATATTCTATAGGATACTACAAAATTATTTTTTAGTAGAGGGTTTAATTGACAAATTTACACATGTTTCTTGTATTCTATTTGCCTAGAATATACTTACTTTCAAGAGAGTTATAATTAGAACTCTGTTAATAGATATTTCAAACAGTTTATGTATAAAATGATAATGTGAATAATGTAGACAGAGTTGCCAACAATGGATGATATTAATTTATAAATTTAGAAAAAGAGCAATTTTTTGAGGCTTTGGTATAACATTGTATGAAGAGAATAATTGTGTGACTTCTTCTTTCTTCTACCTGTATGTAACACAGGAAGCAATTTCCTTAATTACGTGTCTCTGTATACAATGAGAAAAATGCTAGGTTTGGGGTTTGTTTTTGTTTTTGTTTTATTAGTTTGTCCTAGGGGTTGAACTCTGGGCCTGGACACTGTCTCTGAGGCTGTTTATGCTCAAGGCTCGTGCCCTACCACTTAAATCTCAGTACCACTGTGTCTGGCTTTTGCTGAGAAGTTTATTGGAGATAAGAATCTAGGGAACCTTCCTGCCTGGGTGGGCTTTGAAATGTAATCTTCTGATATTAGCATTCTGTTTATCTATGATAGTTAAAAAACTATCAATATAAATAATATTTACAAGAATACCAGTGGAGGAAAAATGATGCAACCCAGTTTATTGGGGAGCTTTTTCCAGAACACATTAGCAGAGGTGTAGTATTTTATCACAATGGAGATAAGCTATTCGTGATGTGAATTAAGGGAATATTGAGGTGCACCCTACAAGTTGGAAACTGTTGGTCTAGGATGACTTTATTGCATAAACCTTGGGATTGATGGTCATAGAAATAATAGCTTAATCTGATAAACAATTGTTTACTCTTGAAGAATTAATTATAACTGATGTTTCATAGGTTTATACTATACCAGAATGTGCCTATTTTTCTGTTCACTTCTCTATCTGTAACACCCCATTGGAAAATGCCTCTATTGCACAATTTCATAACATGCAAACAAGTAATATTTTGAATCTCTCAGGTATGGAATGTTTATTATTTCAAAATGAGTAGTTAAGTCTTTCGCCCACTTACTTATTGGGCAGTTGTTTCTTTGAGGATTTGTTGTTGGGTGGTTTAATTTTTTGAGTTCCAAGTATATTTTAGATATGAGACCCTTGTCCGTTGTATGGCTAGTAAAGATCTTCTCCCAGTCCGTGGGCTTTCTATTGATCTTGCTAGCTATGTCATTTGCCCTGCAGAAGCTCTGCAACCTTATACAATCCCATTTGTCCAGCCTTTCTTTGATTTGTTGTGTTTCCGGGTCTTTATTCAGAAAATTTCGGCCTGTGCCAAGGAGACCCAGGGTTTCTCCTATTCCATCCTGTAATGTTTTCAGAGTGTCTGCTTTGAGTTCAAGGTCTTTGATCCATTTGGAGTTGATTCTGGTGCAGGGTGATATATAAGGATCTAGCTTTAGTTTTCTACATGTAGTTAACCAGTTTTGCCAGCACCATTTACTGAAGAGGGTGTCTGTCTTCCATTCTATTGTTTTAGCTCCCTTATCGAAGATTAGATGGCTATAGGTCTGTAGGTTCATTTCTGGGTTTTCAATTCTATTCCATTGGTCCTGAGGTCTGTTCTTATGCCAATACCAAGCTGTTTTGATTACTATGGCTTTATAGTAGAGTTTGAAATTTGGTACTGATATTCCTCCAGCAGTGTTCTTTCCGTTGAGGAGCGTTTTTGCTATTCGGGGTCTTTTATTGTTCCATATGAATTTTTGGATTGCCTCTTCTATTTCCCCTCACTCCAGTTAGAACAGCAAAAATCAAGAACTCTAACAACAACAGATGCTGGAGGGGATGTGGACAGAAAGGAACCTTACTTCATTGTTGGTGGGAATGTAAACTTGTTCAACCACTTTGGAAAGCAGTATGGAGGTTCCTCAAAAGACTCCACATAGAGCTCCCCAATGACCCAGCAATCCCACTTTTGGGCATTTACCCAAATGATCACAAACAAGGCCACACTAAAGCTACCAGCACAACTATGTTTATTGCAGCATTATTTACCATAGCTAAGACATGGAACCAACCCAGATGCCCCTCAGTAGATGAATGGATCAAGAAGATGTGGTATATATACACAATGGAATTCTATGCCTCCATCAGAAAGAATGACATTTCCCCATTTGTTAGGAAATGGAAAGGCTTGGAAAAAATTATATTAAGTGAAGTAAGCCAGGCCCGAAGAAACATAGGTCCCATGGTTTCCCTTATTTGCAATATCTAGTATAGGTATGAGTCAAGCGGAAAAAGTCAAATAATGTGATGTTAGGAAAACGAAACCTCAAATATGTATTTTAATGTTTTTGTTTCTTTCATGCATGTGTTTCTAACGCATTTATAATATTATCTCTTTGTTGCTTTGTATGTCCCTCCCCCACAGTGTAACCCCCGCTTTCACTATATTTGATGTCAGTATAACATGTGGAGGAGATGGGGACAAACAAGTCGTTTAAGGATTCAGGTGGACCTGTTGCAACAATGAGAAGTACAAAATGTCATGTCAAAACCAGCTTTACAATGTCGGGGGGGGGGGGGGGAGGGGTGGTATGATTGGGTGGGAGGGAGGGGGGGAGGCTGGGAAGGGAGGTGAAGGGTAAACAAAGGAGGAGGCTGCAATGCTTGGTAAGAAATGTATGCATTATCCTGCCCATGTAATTGTAACCCCTCTGTACAGTATGTTCTCAAATAAAATAAAATTAAATTAAAAAAAAAAAAAAAAAAAAAAAAAAAAAAAAAAAAAAATGAGTAGTTATTAGTCATAGGAATTTTGAAGAACACATATATCCTGTCCTCTTAACAACTTATTTACTTTTAAACGTTCTGGGTTTCCGAAGAATTAAAGTGTTTTCTGTCTTAGTATGAGAAAGTACTAAATTTTTCTTTTTTCAAAATATTGGCAAGTATATTGTGAAAATATTGTCTAGTTGTATAACATTCAAGTTGATGGCCCTTTGATTAAAAATGGGTAATTAATTCAAATTAGATGCCAAATAGTACTGATTTTTAAAAAGTTACTACATAAAGAATAAAATTTACTATACCAATACAGTGAAATTTTATTTCATGCAGCTTATTTTGTAAATTTAATTTTAATGTCAAAGTGATGTGTAGTGGGTTTACAGCAATTGTAAGCTAGTGACTACACAACTTTTCAAACTTGTTACCCCCCTCTCATTTTTCTCACAGCTTTACTTCACCCCAATATGCCTCACAAGTTGTAATGTACATTTCCAACTTAGTGTCTTGTGAATATTGCAATTGCATTGGTTTGCCCTTTGTCCTCTGTCTTGCCATTTTGTTGTTCCTGTTCCCTTCCCTAATTAAGGTAAATGTATGCACAATACACAGAGTACCAAAATCAAATACAGCAGGAGATAAACCATAGAGGAAAATCCCAAAAAGTATAGAAATCACATTGTACATTAGAAACAACAACTGCAAATAAGCATCTCTGTTTCCATACCTTGGAGTTCATTTTGCTCAGTATCTGCTCATATGATCATATACATGCATAACAAAGCCACTGGAAAATAATAGTTTCATGGACAGTATATCAGGAAAACACATATTAACTGTTTTTATAGTAAAGGTGGAATTAGGATTGGTGAATTCGCGATTCTGATAAAGGAATTTCAAAAAAATTTAAAAATTTATGACAGGTAAATTTTAATTGTTCAAACTTTTTCACAACTTAGCCTATTAAGAAAATTTTAAATTACCTGGGAAAATAGGCTTTCATGTAAAGAAATCCATAGAGACTTAGCTGAGAGGGAGCTATGTGGGTGAAGATGGCTCTTTTTCACACCAAACCAACAAACCTCACAAACCTTGCTGTAAATCATGTAGGTTCCCTTGAGAATTGTCCTTAACCAGGAAAAATACTCTTACTGTGTGAAAACAAGGTTTTAGTGGAATTTAAACTCAAAGTTTTTTTAAAAAATAAGAAATGAAAATTTTTGAATTTCTTAAATTACCAAACAGTAATTTTCTGTAAAATATAATTTGGTTCAAATTATTAGGGAGAGAGTGTCCTCCAAAATGAAAGAAGACATTGGGTTTACACTTTTCTGTTTGTAATACTTTCCACAATATCTTTCCATGTGAAGCAGTGAAACACAGAAAAAAATCTGATTGGATACTTCAAACCAACGATTTCACATTTCTAAGTAGCTCAAAAATATAATATCCTTATTAACATGAGATAGTGAAGACTTCTCCTATTACATAAGCCAAAAACTTTTGGGATCAGAAAAGATTTAAGAAAATTGAAAAGGTATAAAAAACGCATTCTTTGAAGCCCTAGCTAAGCGTATTGGCTTCTGCAGTGGAAGGAGGCCAAAACTTTTTGATATAGATTGTCTTAATGTTTTTGCTACCTAAAGTGATTTTACAGAGTCTATTGGGCTCCGTGTATTGCAGAACAAATTGAAGGCATGAAAGTAAATTCCAAATCCAAATAAAAGAGTTTTGAAAGAGAAACCATGAAGATATAGCAGTGCTGGAGGCCTTATTGCCCTTCAGCTTTACTAGACCTGAAGCCAAGAAGCTGTGATTAATTGGAAATCAGTCAAGAGCTAAGAGGAGAACATTGAAGTAGGACATAGAAGTATTGCCTTTGTAACAGACACTGTAATCCAAGGAATGGGTGATTTAACTCTATTCTTCTCCATACATCTTGTTGAGCAAATGCAAGACCATGAGAAAAATAATCTATTGAAATAATTCTGCAAAGAATAACTTCACTGTTCTCGATATGGTATCTAAAGAGCGACTTAAGAGAGAAGATAAAAGTAGAGTATTCTTCGGTTTCTTCTAAGCATCTTGTTAGCAAAATATATCTTTGAGGTTAGAAGTGATTGAAGCAAAAAGTGGTGGAGTATTTATTTTTGTTTTATTTCTAATATTTAATGCCATGAATTTATTCTAATCTACTACCGTTCAAGAACTGGGTTACATTATCAAGTAAAGCTAAACAAACAAATGAAGAGTTCTCTGGTGTTCCTCAACCCCAAATGATTCACCTTTGAAACTGGAGGTCTCCTTTCTTAGGTCTGTTCCCTGTCTCGATACCCAGGGGTGGGTGCCAATGCTCTCAAGGTAGAGTATTTATTTTTGAGGGCACTTTAGACAAGAGAAGATTTTCAAGGAAAAAGAAAAAAGAAAAAAAATTATAGCTAAATATTTGTGATTAAAGGTTCTTGGACTGGTTTTTTGGAGACAAAGTTTTGCATTACAGTTTATCCTCATTAACATAGATGTTGAGTTTTCGTGGCAACCAAATGGAAAGGGGAAGTTTAATAGACTCACTTGGACAAGTAAACAGTATAATAGAAAATAATGAGAAATAAAATTTAGTGAAATATTTTGAACAATTACTTTGCCAGAACAAAGAAGGAAAGATATAATTCAAAATCACTTGAGTTTATTAAAAGTATGAAAAAAGAGTAATGAAGACAGATGAGAGAAAACACACAGAAATGTTTTCTCTCCAGTGGAGTAATGCGTTCTTGATCTTGTTTCTTCCATTCTATCTTCACAAGCTATCAAGTGTGTCTCATTACTGGAGTGTCCAGTTCAGACAAAGAGCACTCGCAGATGAAAATATTTGCAGTAGATGTAGGTGATTTATAACCTTTGACAATGTACTTAATCTGTTCTAAATTCTCCCCTACCCCAAACTGCCCTCTTTGAAGAGCTTTGTTTGCTTTTCCCAAGACTGCCCTTCAATAACTTCTTAAAATTTTGATAGATCATATTCATACTCTCTAGAGATTGCTGTTTGGTTGTGATTTTTGTGTTTTTTGTTTGTTTTGTTTTTTAACTGTATTTCAAAAGGTTGTGCAAGTATGTTACAATTAAATATGTCCATCTAATTGTCAAATGCTCCAGGATCAGAGTCACTCCTTCAATCATTCTCAACCAACCCCTTCTCCAAGATTTATTTCAGATTTACCACTTCATTTATTACATGTGTATATTGAGTATTCTAGATATATTTACCCTTTGTTCCATTTTTCATTCATTCTATGTCTTTACTATTATTCCTCTCAGGTTTCAATTTCCTGATAGTCATTCTGTTAAACTGTCTGTTATATTTTGAAAGGTTTATATACATTCCATGCAGTTTCAATCCCGCATATACATGAACTGATGTCAGCTTATATTTACATAATTCATTTGCAAGACTGGAGATGTGAAGCACCTAGACATGATTTTATTCTCATCCATTTGGAAGATTAATCTTTAGTCAACAAGAAAGTTTAAAAATGGCTTAGAATTTATTCCTACTAGTTTTTATAAATGGCTTTGTAAAATGGTGTGATTATTTTATTTTACATGAGATAATATTTTCTACTACCTATAAGTTTTGGAAAAAGAAGAAAACTAAGATTTACTACTATAGAGGAATATAGAAATAGAAGACAGATTTTATGTTTGTCACATCTCTGATGAGTACCCATATTCAAGACTTAAAGTCTTCTAACTATGTTAGACAGGGAAAACATAAAGCAACAAATGATAAGACAACTATTAGTGACTTTTTATAATGTACCTTCTTATGTGATGAAATTTACTTTATTAGTTAATATTTGGGTTTGAAATATGGGATGCTGTTCTGTTTAACACATTTCAGGAAGGCAGCTACTGAACAACGCCAATGGTGTGGGGGGTAATATTTCTACACTTTAATGAATGGTTGAACTTGTTTGGAATTAATGCTGGCTAAATAAATCAATTCTATTGTAACTTGCCCCCTACATTGAAAAACTTGTAATGTCACTATCATCTACTTGTCAAGTATTATTCTGGCGAATGTGATTTTAAAAAGTTTATTTGAAAAGGAATATACTTTCAGAATATTAAATGTAGGTTATCATTGGTTTGAGAATGACAACGTTTTTATACTACAGAACCAAGTTTTACTGAAGTAACAGTTTTTTGAAGCACTGAGGATCTTCTCAATTAAAGTTTTTCTAAATTATATTTGACCTCTAAGTCAAGATTTCCTAGCCTAGGTAGACCAATTATGGATCTACCATTCCAGGAAGTATTTTTTGACCTACTTATGCTGGGCTGAAATCTTTCATTAATCATTAGGAGAGGGGTATTAAAAATAATCTTGTGACATTTGTGATTTTGTTCACTCAAATGGGCTTGTCATCTGTAATTTGAAACTTTGAATTACAGTACTTTCTCTCATATTTAATGATCTCATCTTTCATTTTAAGTTGACTTGCATTTCACAATAGCTTACTGCTAAATCCTACAAGGAATTAAGGACCTGAAATATTATAGGAAATGAGAAATTGAGACGAGTCTTCAATTACTTTCTGTTGGCATGTTGCATGGGCCTAGGTGAGAAGTCTTGCTCTTGTTATCTGATGATGCAGATAATTGGGACCTGGTATCCTAGGACCCGTGGATCCTGCAGAAGAATAATAGCTTTTAGACATCATATCAGCAAAATTTTGGTATAATCAGTAAGAATGCTTCAGAAATATGGAGAAAAACAGTTTGGGACCAGCGACTTAAAACAATAAACAGAGCAGCATAGTAAAATCCTTTATAGATTAGAGGAAAACAATACTGTTTTTTTACCATGTGAATTCAGAAGACCAAGAACACTTAGAAGATATTACAAGTTTATACAGAAGATATTGCATTGATACTTTTTATATTCTAATATTCTAATCCTAATTATTTATATTCCAAACTATTTATGGGAATAAATATCAATTTAGTTGTCAAATTATCATCTAATTCTAGTAAGTTTCACTGTGTGAAATTTAAGATCAGCACATGTAAATAAAAAATATAAGTATACATAATATAAGAAATTGTTTTCCATTGTTCTGTTGTGGTTAGGGTATCAAAGGCAACTCCGTTTTAAAGTATTGTTCCATTATCTCTACTTCAGTTTTTGGTACAGTTAGATCTAAAGCTTCACCATTTCAAGATTTACAGCCTAGAGGCAAGAGGAAACACTGTGATTAAAACATTACCAATTTAAGGCCTTATATTGAAGAGAAACATATGGACTTGTCCAGGAGTTATGGAAATATTTGTTGATAGAAAGTCAGTTATTTTTAGAATCTTTGTAGTTATAAGAGTGAATTTGTAGTATAAATAAAGGTCTTTGAAAATGATTTGGATTAATCTTGTGTTTTGTGTCCTACTCCCAAGAAGATGAGTTATTTTCAAGTGTTAATAGTTTATGACTGAATCTTCAGTATCATAAGAAATTTTGAAAAGATGTAGTAGTATTGATGTCTTTTTTGGGGTGGTGAGTCCGGTAGTGGGGCCTGAACTCTGGGCCAAGGTGCTGTCCCTCAGCTCTTCAGCTCAAGGGTAGAGCTCTACAACTTAAGCCACAGCACCATTTGCAGCTTCGAACCCAGGGCCTCATGCATGCAAGGCAAGCGCTCTACCACTGAGCCCCTTCCCAGCCCTTTATGTCTTTTTAAACAAATTGTATTCACAAGTTGGAGAATCTTTAATTCATGCTTAGGTCTTGGTGTCTATAATTTTTAACCTCTCGTTCCTAACGTTAATGATTGGTCAGATGGCATTTTTGGGTATATGAAAGGTAATATATTTTTCTGAGGTCAAGGGTGATTTTTATATGTCTTGCTTTAATGGCATTCTAAAGTAGTACCTTTCTCTCAAAATATTGGGTATAAAAAGAAATCAAAATACTTCTAATGGTAAACAAATTAGGTGAGCTACAATGTGGAAATGATTGGTCCATAAGATCTGCAGTCTGTTTCCATAAGGAATTGGGGAGGTCATTCTTTCAGTAAGACTGTGTTAAACAGTGATAGGGTCCTCAGGCAGTGCAGTGTTGGGTGAAAGGATACAATATGATTTCTACTATTTTGAGCTAGAAATCAAGAATGTTATACTTTATCAGTTCCTTTCACCAGAGAGGTATGCATTGCTTATGAATTTTGAGTTTTCATAATACTGTTACCTATTTTCTAACAAAGATAAAGTGAAATATTATGAGTGTACACAATAATTCTGAGAATTTCTCCTAGAATTTGTAGACTAAGTGCTGGTATTTTAGTCATAAAATAGAATGAGGTTAATTGATACAGTGGGAGATGGATCTCAGGATAACACTTACCATGTGTGCAATGTTGTACTAGGAATTACAACTCTGAAGACTTCAGTATCATCATCTGAGAATTAATAATGTGCATAGTTCCACTTTATGGAATTATTGTGAGGATTAAATTAGATACCATAGTTAAAGTATGCAGAAAAACAATCAAATAGCATTTGGCACATTCTACCTGTTATTTTAACATTTGATGAATTCTAACAATTTTACCGTGATTCTATATTGTGTCTCTTTATGATGTGCAATGTGATGTATTGATATTCATTGCATTGATCACTTTTCTGTCACTATGAGGAAAATACCTGCGAAGAAAATTTCTTTTTTTTGTGTCTGGTCGTGGGCCTGAACTCTAGGCCTGGGCGCTGTCTCTCAGCTCTTCAGCTCAAAGCTAGCGCTCTACCACTTGAGCCACAGCGGCACTTCTGGCTTTTTTTTCTGCTTATGTGGGGCTGAGGAATCGAGCCCAGAGCCTCATACATGCAAGGCAAGCGCTCCACCACTGAGCCACCTTCCCAGCTCTGCAAAGAAAATTTCTGAGGAGGAAACTATTATATTGACTTATGGTTTAAGAGAACGCAGTTTAAGATGTCTCCATTGTTTTTAAATATATTTTTATTATCTTAACTAGTTGCACAAGGAATTTCCATTCAATAAATCATTTTTTAAGTATAATGGATATTTATGTAACTTTTCCCTACCCTTCCAAACCTCACCCCACCTTCATTTTTATTAGTTTCATACTATCTGCATTGAATATACTGTCTTCACTCTCTTCCTCCATAACTCTCTTTATTCCTTCCCTTTGATTCCCCCTCTCTTCCAAGTGATAATTTCCTGGAATTCATTTTGTTGGATTAAAAGTTCAATTTTATAAAAAAATTACACCTTTTAAATACTCCTCTGCAAATAGCATGCTTTGGTTAATATTGTTGTGTCAACTTGTATAAAGCTCTAGCTTCCAAATATGAGACAGAACATGGGTCCTTTGTGTGTCTGGTTCTGACCTAGTTTACTTAACATATTTATAGATCTATCTATTACTTTGCAAATAATGTAACAATCTTCATAATTGATAGGTGCAATCCAATTGTGTATATATGACACACTTTCTCCAATCATCCTTCTGTCAAAGGGCATCTGGGCTGTTCCCATAACTTGGCTATGGTGAATAGTGAAGTAGTGAATATGGTTGTGAAAGTGTTTTTACTGTAACCATTTGGAAGAATTCATCACTATCTTTCTGGGAGCAATCCTCTAACCTGTTTTCCAGAATAAGCACATCCTTCCCTTCATCTCCATCACAACGTATTGCAAGTCCTCAAAAACACACTACCCCATACAGGTCTCAATAAGCTAAAACCACACTGTGCCCATATTCTTTCAATACATTTTTAATAATTGTACATATAATTTAGTGAGAACCTTCTATGTACTTTCCTAATGTGGGAATGAGGGACATAACAACAGAGTAAAAGTAAGAAATATGCAATTAGTTAGCTAATATCATATTTAAAATCTTGTTAAGCTCTAACTAATAGCCTCACTTACTATTATTTTAATCTTTATTTGATTATCTAATAAATTATAACAGGTGAGTTAAATACAAAGGCAAAAAGTGTGGTTGGATTTTGACATTCATGTGTGAGGATGCACAATATGGGCAAATAGATGGATTGGAATTAATAACCATTATCCATTTGGTAAAGTAGAGATGATTTTTCCAAACTGATTCTCACAATTCATATTCCATTCAACAAAAAGAAACGTGTAACGATTCCCTTTGTTTTGCACTTTATTAACTTTTGTTTCCATTTTATTTTATAATGAAGGATGATTTCTTAAATCTACTGTAGATACAAAAATATGTTAAGATATTTCTATCCGAACGCATTGATACATACATACACATATATATTACACAGGTTACAATGATAATTTATAACTTCTGTAACTGTACAATTTACTAAATTATTAAAAACATCGATGGCTCATGCCTGGAATCCTGGTTACTCGGGAGGCTGAGATCTGAAGATCATATTTTGAAGCCATTCTGGGCAGGAAAGTCCATGAGCCTCTTATCTCCAAACAACCAACAGAAAATCAGAATTGGAACTGTGGCTCAAAGTAGTAGAGTGGTAGCCTTGAGAGAAAAAGCTCAGGATATCACCCAGGCTCTTAGTTTAAGAACCACAATCTACCAAAGAAAATCTATTTAATTTACACCTGTGTAAGTAGAGTATTTTCATCACCCAAATGCACATTCATGCTAATTTGTAAGGTAACTCTGCTTTGTCTGAAGTGTCAATAAATATTATAACTTAAGTAGAAAGCATTGGAACGTGGGTTCATTCTATCTCTCTCATGGATTTTTCTCCACTCAAATACTCATGTGTTACAATTATTCCAAGTATTTAAAATCATAGCTTTTTATCCTTAAGACCCCTAATATTAGAGTTTGAATTCAGTGTCTTGTGCTCCCTAAATGCGTTTTCTTACCACTTTGTCATGTGCCCAGCCCTAAATTAACCTGATTATTTTTGAGATAGAAACTGGCTTCCTACTTGTGTATGATCTTGGCCTCAGTCCACTTCATGTTATTCATCCTGGAATTCAGAAAAACAGGTGCATGGCATTGTGTACAGATCTTTCTGTCCAGTCTGGGCTTTAGCCACTATCCTCACAACAGTGAATTCCCATGTAGTCAGGATTTTCATAAGCTTGTCATAGCTGATTATTTTTAACTCTTTGCATTTCCTGCAAGTTCTTGAGTACTGAATTAATTTGTGTTTTCTTGTGTTGTTTCGTTTCATTTGAATCTATGTGTTGAGTTCCTCAATTTTCCTTTTGTTTCTTTCCCTCAAGTTCTTATCTAAAGTGCTGGGACACCAATTCTTCTTGCTCAAGATAGTCAGGGTGAACGTTATTTATTTCAGAGCAATTTCAGTAACATTTAAACACCTTCATATCTATGAATGGTATACAAATGCTAATTGCTGAGAAGGGTGTTTTTATTTTCACAGCAGCCTTTGGCATACACTGACAGATTATGAAATATATGAAGATAATAAAACTACAGATGCATACCTGGAGGAGAAAAACCTGTAATTAATTGTTTGACAGAGGCTTCCCTTCTAGTGAAAGAAATATATTGCTTGATGCAGGATTTCACAAAATCATATTGCTAGGAATAACCTAAACAATCATCTAATAATACAGACTTAAGTGTGATGAATTGACTTCCTGAATAATTTACTTTTGGGTCAAATAAAAGCAGGCTTCCAAAAAGAGAGTAGATTTTAGAGAAACATGATGAATTTTATGTAAATAGGTCCTTAGCTGGTTTTGTTAATTTGCGAAGTAATACAGGGGAATAAATTACAGCAAGGAAAAAACTTAAAGAATGTCACATGGTGCTTCTAACGCATTTATAAGATTATTTTTTTGTTGCTTTGTATGTCCCTCCCTCACAGTATAACCCCTGCTTTCACTATATTTGATGTCAGTATAACTTGTGGAGGAGATGGGGAAAAACAAGTCGTTTAAGGATACAGGTGGACTTGTTGCAACAATGAGAAGTACAAGTTGTCATGTCCAAAACGAGCTTTACAACATCGGTGCGGGGGGGGGGGGGGAAGGGAAGGATTGGGACTGGGGAGGGAGGGGGGAGGCTGGGATGTGAAGGGTAAACAAAGGAGGAGGCTGCAATGCTTGGTAAGAAATGTACGCATTATACTGCCCATGTAATTGTAACCCCTCTGTACTGTGTGTTCACAAATGAAATAAAATAAATAAATAAATAAAAATTAAAAAAAATGTCACATGGAAATATTCATTTGTGTCTGTGTGCATGCACGAGTGAACGCGCACACGCACATGTGAATGTGCTCATGCATGCATTCATCATTCTTGAGGCTTGATAGTGTCTGAGAACTATTCCTAAACTTCTGTGCTCAAGGATAGTGGTCTACGACTTCAGCCACTGCTACACTGATGTGTTTTTTTTTAGATAATTGCTTGTATTTTCATGATTGAACTGGCTTTGAACAGTGGTCTTCAAATCTCAGACTCCCGAGTAGCTAGCTAAAATTATTCAGCCTCTGAGTAGCTAATTAAAATTCTGCCTGTCCTCTATGCTTCACTGCTCTTTTACTCTTTTCTTGAGGTATTCACAAGCCTAAATCATATATATGTCTAGTTGCTTTAAAAAAATACTCTTACTGCTTGGCATCAGGGGCTCCCATGTGTACTCTTAACTACTTAGGAGGCTTTGGAACAGAATCCAAGCCAAAAATTTAGTGAAGTTCCTTCTCAGTCTGTAGCTGGGTGCATAGGATCATTTCCACCATCCTGCACAATCTAGAGACTAAGTTTGGAAAGATTGCGGATCCAGACCAGTCAAGGTAGCAAGCTAGACAAGTTGGTTTGCAACTCTGATGCCATTGATGAAGGGAAGGTTAAAAGGACAGATCAGGTGCATGTTCTTTTGTAAAGGGAACCCCTCTCCTAAAATTAACCACTGATAAGACGCCAGCCTAGCAAGAACAATATACCCCAAGTTGAAATCCCCACAATTTCCCACAACCAAAATAAGAATATACAATAACCCCCAAAAACTTAGTAAAATCTCTTCTTTTCTCTAATATCAGCTTTATCTGATTATCATACGATGTGACAGAATAGTTTCTTCATTAAACTTAAGATAATTTAAAAAGACCTAGAAAATTCTTTCTCATTTATTAAGTGCAAACGAATGGCAAATTGTCTCATTTCTTACATATTGGACTACCACTATAAATTCATCTTATGATTATTATTAATAGTAACATATTCTGATTTATTGCTTTACTTTGTAACAGTTTTTAAACTTTTTGCTTCTCTGCTGAAGTTGAAATATTTAAATACTATCATCAAAGTGTATTCCTTGAGTACTTAGGGCAGTTTTTTTTACAAAGTTTTCAACCAATGGCTTCTAAGAATTCTTAATTGGTATATTATTTGGTTTATTTTTAATTTAAATTTAATTTTATTGTAATAAAAATGTACAGGGCTGGGAAGGTGGCTCAGTGGTAGAGCGCTTGCCTTGCATGCATCAAGCCCTGGGTTCGATTCCTCAGCACCACATAAGCAAAAAGAAAAAAGCCGGAAGTGGTGCTGTGGCTCAAATGGTAGAGTGCTAGCCTTGAGCTGAAGAGCTGAGGGACAGTGCCCAGGCCCAGAGTTCAGGCCCCACGACCAGACCCAAAAAACAAAAACAAAACCAAAGCTAAAAATATACAAAGGGGTTACAGTTACATAAATACGATAATGAGTCCAATTCTTAAGGAAGGAAAATTGTTATCTCTTCCATCGATTTTTTTGTACACACAAAACAAGAACTACTGATGTTTTTGCTGTTGTTATTGATCAATGGGTACTTGTGCTTTCCTTTTTCATGGATTTTTTATTATAAAATTGATATACAGTGGGTTTACATTAATTAAGTCAACTAAAGATTACACTTCATTTTATTTTCTAAATTTCAAATTTGAACTTAAATGTTTTGTTTCTTTAGGGTAATTCTTTTTGCAGAGTTGTAGGATTAGTTAATTTAATTTTGCATGATTTTTACACATGAAAATTATTCAGATACATATATTTTGCTCTTAAAATATTTAATATGTGACTATTTAAAAATTATTTTCTTAATTTTTATATGGTAAGTGGTTTTAAATAAATTTATTTTCTTATAGTTATGAACATATTTGTCCAGGTAGCAAATACTTACTGTATTTTCAAGAAGCACATACTTTATTAAGAAAGGCTTCATTACCTGGTCACTTTTTGGAAATATTTGTACTTTAATTAAAAAAAAATTTGAGCTGAGCATGGTGATTTGTGGCATCCATTTTCTAGCTATTGTGGGAAGTGTAAATAGGGTTTGTAATTCAAGAGTGACAGAAACTACAAGACCTTATTATAAAACTATTCAGAGTGAAATGATTATAGATAAGCCATCCATAGCGTTATATAGAGCACCTCACTATCATATTCTAAATCTTGAGTTAAAACACCAGTAACATCAATCTTTTGTCAAAGTAAAATGACACATGTTTCAAAATATTTATTATTTAAAACTTATTTGCAAAGATTCTCATGTCTTCTATTAATTTCAATTTACTTAATCTATTAAAATCCAAGTATATTGTGACTATTTTATTTCTACTAAACTTTTAAATAGTATGAGCAATATAATGATTTCATATATTAACATACCTTTACTATTTGTGATAATTTCCTCCGTTAAATATGATAATATAAACATTCAAAATGTGTGTATGTGGTGTGTGGATGTGCATGTTTATGTGGTTTCTGTGTGTGTGTGCTTTGTGTGTACTTTGTAATGCTTGCAAGATCACACCATTGCCTCACATATGCTAGGTCAATGTTTGACCACTGAGCTATACTGTCTAGTTATAATCCAAATAATGTTTTAAATCATGACTTTTAAACTTTCATTCCTAGTATGCTTTTTCAAAATTATATATGATAAAATGTGATACATAGTCTATCCACGCTAGCAAATTTTATTGCTATTTTGAATATTTCCACTGACTTTCCACTTCCAAAGTCTTGTGTTTGTTATTGATAAAGGTTTTACTTTGCTTCTTTTCTCTCTTATTTCTTTTGCCCTTTGGAGATTACCTGTTCTTTCTCTTATGTCTTTGGAAATTAATTATCATATTCTTATTACAATTTCTTTACATTGTAACAGGTATATACAATGCTTTATTTTCTATTTTATTTTTTCGCATTTTCACTGACTTTTATTCCAAACTATTAGATGGGCTAAAAAGAAACTTGACTCAGGACACTTTATTTTTCTCCTTCTCTTCTCTGAAGTTTTTCTGTTTTTTGAAACATAAGAGCAATGACATATAGCTTCTATGTGGTCCATCATTCTTTCCACTCTCATTCTCCTCTGTTTACAGCTCAAGTTGTTATCATTCAGCTTTATTATGCTACAGCATTATCTAAATCTTAACTCATTCCTCAATTAATTTTAGTTGTTTCAAATATTCTCTAAAGACATATCTCTATATATACTCTATATATAATATCTGAGGTCATGTGTTTTCACAAGGTACAAAATATGAGTGACTATCAAATATCTAGATATCTCTGCAGAATATTGGTTCACCTGCTCAATATAATCGTATGTAAATTCAAGGAATACACGTCAGTCAGAACAACCTTGTAAAATGGTGTAGCTTGAGCCTCCATACTAGATTTGAATCTTATTACCATGTTTAGTAGTTAAGGAAACATAGTTCTAAATTAAAAGCAGACACATAGAAGAATGTAACAGATTTGTCAAAAATAAATTCTTAGTTTTATGGTGAATAGATTTTGAAAAGAATCCCATGACTTTATGAAACAAAAATAGAATCTTAAATGGGTGTATTGGCACTATTTTCTCTCGAGATTTAAAGAATGATCTTAGACTACTGCCTCAATCTTTTTTTTGTTTTGTTTTGTTTTTTGTCACTCATGGGACTTGAACTCTGGCCTTAGGTGTTGTCCGTGTGCTCATCAGCTCAACGCCAGATCCCTACCGCTTGAGTCACCGTACCACTACTGGTTTTCTAGGGGTTTACTGGAGATAAGAGTCTCATGGACTTTCCTGCCCGGGCTTGCTTTGAACCACAGCACTCAGATCTCTGACTCATGAGTAGCTAGGATTACAGGCGTAAGCCACAGGCACCGAGCCTACCTCAATCCTTATACAAAAATTTAAAATAAAAAATGATTATCAAACTAAATGTGAGGTGCAAAAACCTATAAAACTTAAATGTAAAAATTCATGACATTGGATCAGTAAAGGTTTCTAAAAATTTGAAGTGCAAAGCATTACTGGCTAAAGAAAAGCAAGAATGAACTGGATTATATCAAGTGATAACGTTTCATAATTCAAAGGACACTATAACCAAAGATAAAACATCCAACAGATGGAGGGAACATATTTGTTAATGCTATAATATTAATGCTACAATGATTCGGAACCTTAAGCATTTTTATATCTTCCAATTCTATATAAAGTTTTGCCTGAATAGGATATTTCTTTAAAGAACATATGTAAATTAATATTCAAGAGGAGGAGCATATGAAATAAGCTCCTCTTTAGTATCTAAGAAAAAAGAAAAAGAAAACTCACTAGCATGACCCTAATATAAAAAGATGACACAAAATATAGCAATGCATTTGTGGAGAAATTGATATACTCCTCATAGTGATTTTATTTGTATAATACTGCAATCATTTTAGCAAGCAAGTTTTCAAGTCTTCAAAAGGTCAAAGAGAATTGTATAGGATCCATTCATTACACTTCTATGAATATATTAAAGAGAAGTAAGAAATGTGTTTGGACAGAGAATTGTAGTTCATTGACAGTGCACTTGAATAGTATGTGTGAAACCCTGGAAATAATCCCCAAAAACAAATTTTGAAAAGACACACTGTAGAGGATGTATGCTGGACAAATTCCTGTAACAGAATTTTATATCTATGTTAATGTCTGTTCTAAAATTCATAGCATTTCTATTTGAAGAAATGCAAGTTTGTGAAAACTAGGCTTTGAAAACCTATGAAGGTAGAATTCACTTCCAAAGCACTAAAATGTATACAATAAAAGGAGATAATATATTGTAAATTAATTACATGTCAGCAAAAAAACTATTGTTAAAAATTCTTCACACAAAATGCACAATACTTAAGATATTTTTGGTGTTGGCTAAAAACTCTGTAAACTACAGCGTTTAAAACAAAGATGTGATTTCTGTTTATTATGAAGTTTTTTTTGTCTGTTATTTTGAGTTTATACAGCGATAACTCAATCAAAAAGTCTATGTGATAACTGGAATACCTAGGAATTATGCATAACTTATAAGTAATCGATAACCTTTTCTGGAAGAAACGTTTAGCAAATGACAGAAGACACAAATCTATGCATCTGCATTTTATGAAAGCCATACATTACTTGCTCAATCCAATTGCTATTCTCTACTTTGCTAGGAAACCAAATTATTCTCAAGACAAAAGCCAAAAGCAGTGAAAAGAAACAAAATACACGATCATCTTGATTTATTTGTGAAAATAACAAATGAAATAAAACAATTCCACTTAAGGGGCTCCAATATTAGTATCAGTGAAGCGATTCCTGCATGCCAACATCTATTGAATTTTTGGAATTTCTGCGAACATATAAAAACTAGAACAAGAGAACAAATATAGTCTTAGAGTGAGCCAGCCTTGCAATCATTTTCTTAATTGTTTTGAAATTATAAAAAATTGATACTCCTTTGCATTGGAAATCTTTTAAAAACATTTATCACTTATTATAATTCAAGTAATAAGCAAGAGTAATATTATATAATAATTAAAATATCATTTTATTAATATCGTAAAATAGAATAAAAGACCAGTCCCAATATTTTACCTACCCATCATTATCCTTTTTTTTTATTTTTCATGGGGCTTGAACTCTGGGCTTGGGCTCTGTCCCTCAGCTCTTCAGCTCAAGGTGAGCGCTCTACCACTTGAGCTACAGCACCACTTCTGGTTTTCTGGTGGTTTATTGGATATAGGAGTCTCACGGTCTCTCTTGCCAGGGCTGGCTTTGAACCGCGATCCTCAGATCTCAGCCTCCTGAGTAGCTAGGATTATAGGCGTCAGCCACCAGAGCCCGGCCCATCATTATTCTTAATTCTTAATCATTACCTAAATATCTTAATCTAAATAGTCATGTCTTTAACATAGACATAAATATTGTATACATTTTAACTTAACATTTTCAAGGGCATGTATTCATGTTTCTAAGAAATGTTCACAGCAGTTAAAAGATGCTTTTGGGAAATTAATGTGATACATTTTCTTGTTGTGGTTGTTTGCAAGGCCTGGGCATTGTCCCTAAGCGTTTTTATGCTCAAGGAAAGCACTCTACAACTTGAGACACAGAGCTCATTTCTGTTTTTAGTGGTTAATTGAAGATAAGAATCTAACAAATAATTTTCTGTCTAGACTAGTTTCAAATATAATTATAAGATCTCAGCACAAGAATAGCTTGAATTATAAGCTTGAGTTACCAGCACTTGGTTTGATGAATTAAAAAAATTTGATTGGTTTAATATTTTTTCACTGTAATGTATATCATTCTACACATAAATTTAGATATATGTATATATTTCTGACAAATAATCTCTAAAAATGTATCTTTCTACATCTTTCTACACATAACATATATATATATATATATATATACACAGAGAGACAGAGAGAGACAGAGAGAGACAGAGACGACAGACTCACTCTAAAACTTTTATGCTACTATTTTGACCTTTTTCATTCCAAAGATATATAGTCTATTTTTCTAAAAATTTCCTAGAATAAAATCACTAATATTTCAATAGAAAGTAGAGTTTATAACTTTCAAGGAAATTTTAGATATGCATTTGATATTGTAGTAATACTTACAGTATATCACTTGAAAAATTTCTGTTGAAACTCTTAAATATTTGTGTGTAGTGCTGGGGAGAGAGGAAGTTAATTCATACTGGTTAGGAATTTGCAATGCTTCAAAAATCTATTCTATAATTTGTTATAAGCATAGAGTCAAGCTATCTGATATGGTTTAGGTTGTGTTTCTTTATTTGTTCAAAATTTTAATATGGATGCATTCACCGTGGTGACATTAAACTTATTAATAAAAAGACAAATAATAACAAAATCATAGACACAAAACAGACTTTCAATAATTAGCACTTCTGATGCTAATAATAATTTTGATGAAGATGATGATGATGACCACAGCATATCATGATAATGAAAATATTCTGATTGAAAAGGAAGAAACTTTAGACATCTTTAAAGCTAGATTCCCACATTAAATTCATAGTAATAAAAGATGTTGGATTACATAAAATAAGAATAACAAGAGAGTTCCGGGAAGATGGCGGAGGAGAAGCTGGAGGCTAAACAAGCTCTTGCATGGAAAGCAGTTTTAGAGTTCCAGTGAACAGTCATAAGGCAGAGAATCAGACCAAGTGTGCCTTCACAGGACAGAGAGTTAGGCCAGAGAGAGAAAATACAGGCAAGTAGACAGCCCTGAGCACTTGCCAGCAGCCGCTGTGGTAGCTGCCGCGGTGGAGGCAGCAACTGCAGCCACCATACCTGAATAACAGAGTCCGGGATGAAGGAGCCAGACGTGGTGGGCGAGTGGATTCTACTCAACACCAATAAGAACCGACAAGGAGCAGACATCTTCATCCTGCATTTCGCAGACCAGAGACAACCCAGGAACCAAGACTCGGCATGAGTAGAAGCCTGACGTCCTCACTCCTTCTCAGGGAGCAGAGGAGGGAAGGCCATGCCCACCCCCCCCAATAACGGAGATCTCCATCTTGGATACCGACAAAGCTTGGCAGAGCTGCTAGCTCCAACTCAGGCCTTGGAATAAATCTAGAGTCATCAAGCAGGTCACAAGTGCCTAACCTGAGCTGCCAGACTCAGCTCAAGCCAGGGAAAAGTCACCCAGCTCAGGCTCCAGCCCCAGGAGTGGCTTTCTTCACCAGGTAATCAGAGCAAGAGGCTGCCCCTTCCTTTAGCAGCCTTGACAATCAATTGAAATTCAGTAAACAGAAACCCTGAGAGTGGCTCCAGGCTGGGATCTGTGAGTTTCTCACAAACCAGCCACCGGGAAACGCTACTGTTTGCTGAAAGGCCTCAACTCTACCCAGAACCTAGCCTCATCACAGCATCTCCAAACTCGAGTAAAAAGCCATCTCCTTCTTTTTAGATACTCAAAGCAGATCTCCCTCCCATTGAACTAATCTGGGAGGAGGATCGCAGAGCATTTTTCTGCCTGTTCAAAGAAACTGACTTAAGTAACTAACCAAGCCACAAGAACACAAGCAGACCAGAGACTCCAACAAGAGGCTGGTTACTGACACAAGGGAGACATAGGATTTTTCCCACCCTTCCCCCCAAAAAATCAAAGAACTATTTTTTGTTGTACCTTTTATAAGAAAAATATTTTTACAAGAAAACTTTTTTTAATCTTTAATTTTTACCTTTTTTGAAAAAAAATATTTTCTAGTAATTTATTTTCCTCTTAGAATTTTATTTTAGGGTTATAAATGTGTGTACGTTTTTCTATCTTTTCTTCTTTTTCTTGATTTTGTGTTTTTGTTTTGTTTTGTTTTTGGTTAGCTCTACTGAATCTGATCTTTTTTCTTTCTTTCTTATCCTTTTCACATTTTCTTCTCTTTTGTTCTTCTTTATGTGACTTAATTGCTGTTCTGCACATCCTCAGATAAACCCGGAGTCGATTATTAAACCTTATCCCCCATTGTGTACACACTAAATCCACTAATTTGTTATTCAATTCAAAACCTCTTAGACTCAAATTCCTTAATAGCAGTACTACCTCTTTATACCTATATAATATTTTAAGTATTTTTATTTTTAAGTTTTTCACATCTCCTTTATATCCCTCCCCTTCTCTCATTATATTCATGTTCTTCTCTGAATAGTTTGTTTTCTGCTCTGTATAATATTTTTAATTTTTACCTTTCTAATTTTTCTGGTCTCTTTTTGTTCTCTTTCTCTTTCTTCTTTTTTTCTCTCTCTCTACTTTCATCCTATCCAACCTATTTCCTGCTTTGAGATTAGGACTTAGTTAACACTCCCTGTGCCTTCACACATCACTCTATTCCTATTTTTTACCCACATCTAGTCTTAAACCTAATAATTTCTGGTTTACCAAATTTTTCTTTGCGCCCATTAATATATAGTTGTTTGATGTTGAATAGATGTATCTGTTGAACTAGATTGTATCTGCAGACTATTGACTGTGCAAATACAGAATTTGGTTGATGCTTGCCTTAAGATAGTGTTCTAGCACAAAACTGGTGTTAATTTCATCCCAAATGGGCAGAGTAAGACAGAAAATCATAAGAAAAATGGCAAGTCGGGGTATCTCAACTCCCAGTCATGATAATCAGCGGACAGAATAGATAATAAATAATCCAGAGAAGAGTCCCCAAATAGCTATACAAACACTGCTGGCAAACATGATAAATGAAAAAATTGAAAACATACAAAGGACTCTGTATGAGCGTGATAGGGAGAGAGAGGAGGCAATCAAAAAATTTATACAGAAATATCATAAGCGTGAGGAAGCTACTCAAATACTGATACAGGATTTGCATGAGCACCCTGAGAATACTCAAAGAGAAATGCAGTAATGGCCTGAAGAGGCTGAGAACACTCAAAGAGAACTACAGGAATCGCATGAACGGGAGGAAGCTAAGCAAAGAGTAATACAGGAATTGTGAGAACAGGATGAGAATACACAAAGATCACTAAAGGAATTCATGGAATCCATTAACAAAGAGCTGAATGTAGTCAGGGAGACCACAAAGGGAATGCTGAATGGAAACCAACAAAAAGAATGGGAGTCCAAGGAAACCATAACCAATCAACTAAGTGATTTGAGAATAAACATTGACCATCAAATTAAGGAAGTAAAGAAGTTCATACAAGATGTAAAACAAAGCTTCAACAAAGAATTTCAAGCCATAAAACCTGACCAACTAGAAGAAAAAGAAATTAAAAAAAAGTTGAAATTCTCGACAGCAAGTTAGACCATGCAGAAGATCGAATCTCGGGGATTGAAGACAGCCTAGACATTATAGAGAAAGAATAAACAACCACCCAAGACAAATCCAAGAAATATGAGAGATCTATCCAACACGTGGAAGACACCATCAGAAGGCCTACTCTAAGGATAATGGGTGTAGAGGAGCACCTAGAAACAGAAGTTAATGGTCTAGGAAATTTGTGTAACAGGATCCTAGCAGAAAACTTCCCAAACATACAAAAAGATAGGCCTATTCAGATACAAGAAGCTTTTAGAACTCCAAATAGACCAGACCAGAATAGGACATCCCACTGTCACATTATAATACACACAGGATCAATTCAGACCAAGGAAAAGAAGCTGTGAAGGAGAAAAGATTAATCACCTATAAAGGGAAACCAATTAGAATCAACTCAGATTTCTCAGCAGAGACAATCAAAGCAAGAAGAGCCTGGAATGATGTATGCCATGTCCTAAGAACAAACTATTAACCAAGAATACTGTACCCAACTAAACTCTCCTTCATAACTGAAGGCCAAATAAAAACATTCCATAGCAAAGAAAAATTGAAACAATACATCTCCACCAAACCAGCCCTACAAAAGATTCTTAAAGATGTCCTACACATAGAAAACCAACAAGATCACAATAAAGGCCAAGAAACAGCACCCAAACAGAGAATCCAAGAACCATAGGAAGAACACAGTTTTCACAGCCCCCAAGAAGGTAGATAACAGGGCAGGAACTCCCAAAAACCTCTCAGTCCTCTCTCTCAACATTAACGGCCTTAACTCTCCAATTAAGCGACATAGACTGTCTAGTTGGATTAAAAAACAAGATCCTTCTATCTGCTGCCTTCAGGAGTCACATCTTGCCCGTAAAAACAAACACATTTTCAAGGGTAAACGCTAGAACAAAATCTACCAAGCAAAAAGCCCCAATAAACATGTGGGAGTTGCAATCCTAATATCAGATAAAATAGACTTCACATTAAAATTTGTGAGAAGAGATAAAGAATATCACTACATACTAATTAAGGGATCTCTCCTTCAGGAGGATATTACAATTCTAAATATCTATTCGCCAAACAATGGCGCACCCAAATTTATCCAAGAAACACTACTTTCCCTCAAATCCCACATAGATCGAAAGACATTAATTGTTGGGGATTTTAACACACCACTCTCCCCACTAGATAGATCAACACAGCCAAAACTTAATAGAGAACTGAAAATCTAAACAACTGTATAGATCTACTAGTTTTAACAGACATCTACCGAATATTTCACACAACAGCATCAGAATACACGTTTTTCTCAGCAGCACGTGGAACATTTTCTAAAATAGTCCACATTTTAGGCCACAAAGCAAACTTGTCCATATTCAGATACATTGAAGTTATAACTTGCATTCTCACAGAACTCAACACCAAAAGCCACCAAAGAAAGTCTGGTAACACATGGAGGCTGAACAACACACTGCTGAATCATGAGTGGGTCAAGGAAGAGATTAGAAAGGAAATTCAAATGTTCATGCTATTCAACCAAAATGAGCACACATATTACCAGTTCCTCTGGGTCACAACAAAGGCAGTACTCAGAGGCAAGTTTATAGCTCTGAGTTCCTATATCAACAAATTGGAGAGATCTGAAACCAACAATTTAATGACACATCTGAACATTCTTGAAAATGAGCAGCAAGATAAACCCCGATCCAGTAGATGGGAAGAAATAATTAAAATTAAATCAGAATTAAATGAATTAGAATCCAAAAAAACTATAGAAAGAATCAACAAAGAGTTGGTTCTTCGAAAAAATTAACAAAATTGACAGACCCTTAGCAAATCTTATCAGAAAAAGAAGAGAACACACCCAAATAAATAAACTCAGAGATGAGAATGGAAACATCACCACGGAAACAACCAAGATTCAGAACATTTTAAGGGAATACTTCTCAAAACTTTATGCTAATAAGTTTGAGATCTTGGCAGAAATGGACCTTATCCTAGCAAATATTGACATGCGAAAATTAAACCAAGAAAAGTTAAACTATCTTAACAGGCCCATATCAAGCATTGAAATAGAAACAGACATAAGAGGTCTCCCATCTAAGAAAAGTCCAGGACCAGATGGTTTTACAGCGGAATTCGACAATGCCTTCAAAGCAGAGCTCACACCAATACTCCTCCAACTCTTCAATGAAATTGAAAGAGAACGTTGACTACCGAACACATTCTATGAAGCCATCATAATCCTTATCCAAAAACCAGGCAGGGACTCATCAAAGAAAGAGAACTATAGTCTCATTTCTTTGATGAACATTGATGCAAAACTTCTCAACAAAATTTTGGCAAATCGACTTCAACAATTCATCCAAAAAATCATACACCACGATCAAACAGGATTCATTTCAGGGATGCAAAGCTGGTTCAATATACACAAATCAATCAATATTGTTCATCACATCAACAGGAGCAAGGATAAGAACCACATGGTTATCTCAATAGATGCAGAAAAAGCATTTGACAAGATCCAATACCATTTTATGGTGAAAGTTTTGGAAAAATTAGGAATCCTTGGAACATTCCTCAATTTAATAAAGGCTGTATATGACAAACCTACAGCCAGCATTATACTTAAGGTTTAAAAACTGAAGCCATTTCCTCTTAACTCAGGAACAAGACAAGGATGTCCACTCTCTCCACTTCTATTCAACCTAGTATTAGAATGCCTACCTACAGAAATAAGACAAAATGCAAACATAAAGGGATTCAAATAGGTAAAGAAGAAATAAAACTCTCCCTCTTTGCAGATGAAATGGTCTTGTATTTAAAGCATCCCATAGACTCCACTCCAAAATTACTCAAGCTGATTCAAAAGTTTGGCAAATTAGCAGGGAATAAAATTAACCCTCAAAGATCAATGGCTTTTCTGTATGCCAACAATGAGAAAAGTGGGGCTGATATTAGGAAAGCAACTCCATTTGTAATAGCCCCACAAAAAATAAAATACCTAGGAATTAACTTAACCAAAGAAGTGAAAGACCTCTATGATGAAAACTTTAAAAATTTGAAAAAGGAAATCAAAACAGAACTTAGAAAATGGGAAAAACTTCCATGGTCCTGGATTGGACAGATCGACATTGGGAAAATGTCACTACTTCCCAAGCTATCTACAAATTCAAGGTGACACCTATCATTATTGCAAACCCATTCTTCAAGGAAAAAGAAGAGGCAATCCAAAAATTCATATGGAACAATAAAAGACCCCGAATAGCAAAAACGCTCCTCAACGGAAAGAACACTGCTTGAGGAATATCAATACCAAATTTCAAACTCTACTATAAAGCCATAGTAACCAATACACTTTGGTACTGGCACAAGAACAGACCTCAGGACCAATGGAATAGAATTGAAAACCCAGAAATGGACCTACAGAAATATAGCCATCTTATATTTGATAAGGGAGTCAAAAAAATAGAATGGAAGAAAGACAGCTTCTTCAGTAAATGGTTCTGGCAAAATTGGTCAACTACTTTTAGAAAACTAATGCTAGATCCTTATATATCACCCTGCACCAGAATCAACTCCAAATGGATCAAAGACTTTGGAGTCAAAGCAGACACTCTGAAAACATTACAGGACGGAATAGGAGAAACCCTAAGTCTCCTTGGTTCAGGCCGAAATTTTCTCGATAGAGACCCGGAAACACACAAAATCAAAGAAAGTTTGGACAAATGGGATTGCATGAAGCTGCAGAGCTTCTGCATGGCAAAAGACATAGCTAGCAAGGTCAATAGAAAGGCCACGGATTGGGAGAAGATCTTCACTTGCCATACAACGGACAAGGGTCTCATATCTAAAATATACTTGGAACTCAAAAAATTACTTCTCCCAAAAACAAATCCTCAAAGAAACAACTGCCCAATAAATAAGTGGGTTAATGACTTAAAGAGAAACTTCTCTGAAGAAGAAAGAAGGATGGCCAATAGACACGTGAAGAAATGCTCAACCTCCCTAGCCATAAAAGAAATGTAAATCAAAACAACATTATGATACCACCTCACCCCAGTTAGAATGGCAAAAATTAAGAACTATAATAACAAATGATGGAGGGGATGTGGACAGAAGGGAACCTTACTGCATTGTTGGTGGGAATGTAAACTTGTTCAACCACTTTGGAAAGTAGTATGGAGGTTCCTCAAAAGACTCCACCTAGTGCTCTCCTATGACCCAGCAGTCCCATATTGGTGCATTTACCCAAATGCTTACCAACAAGACCACACTAAAGCTACCAGCACAACTTGTGTTTATTGCAGTATTATTTACCAAAACTAAGATCTGGAACAAACCCAGATGCCCCTCAGTAGATGAATGGATCAAGAAAATGTGGTATATATACACAATGGAATTCTAGGCCTCCATCAGAAAGAATGACATTGCCCCATTTGTTAGGAAATGGAAAGACTCGGAAAAAAATATATTAAGTAAGACAAGCCCAAAGAAACATAGGTCCCATGATTTCCCTTATTTGCAATATCTAGTATGAGTCAAGCAGAAAAGGTCAGATAAGGTGATATTAGGAAAATGAACCCTAAGATATGTATTTTAAATGTTTTTTTTCTTTCATGCATTTGTTTCTAATGCAATTATGATTATTTCTTTTTTGCTTTGTATGTCCTTCCCCCACAGTATAACCCCTGCTTTTAGTCTATTTGATATCGGTATAATTTGTGGAGGGGAAGGGGAAAAACAAGTCATTTAAATAAGGAGACAGGTGGACCTGTTGCAACAATGAGAAGTACAAGTTGTCATGTCGAAAACGAACTTTACAACTTGGAGGGAGAGGGAGGATGGGGAGAGATTGGAAGGGTAAACAAAGGAGGAGGCTACAATGCTTTATAAGAAATGTACTCATTATCTTGCCTATGTAATTGTAACCCCTCTGTACAGTATTTTCACAATAAAAATAAAAATTAAAAAAAATAAGAGTAACAAGAGGAGAGATTCAATATCAAGAAATGCAATCACATAAACAGGTAGAGACAGTAGAATTCCTAATGTTATTCCTGCATACTCCTCTATACTCACTTTTCTTGGTAGTATTTTTTTTCTGTTTTTTTTTTGGTGGGTCGTGGGGCTTGAACTCTGGGCCTACGCGCAGTCTCTTAGCTTTTCAGCTTAAAGAGAGGGCTCTACCACTTGCAATACAGGGCCTTTTTCGGTTTTCTGGTGGTTTATTGGAAATAGGATTGTCACGGTCTTTCCTGCCCAGCCTGGCTTTCAACAGGGATCCTCAGATCTCAGTGCTCTGAGTAGCTAGGAAGAGCTAAAGTAACTCCATTTTAATATGAAGCCCCTTGAGCTGTGCTGCCCTCAGAGTAACCCCCAAAGTGAGCTGTGCTGCCAAAGAGAAAAATAGTTCTCAGAAAAACCGCAGGTTGCCACCAAACCCTGCCTACCCTTAAGGAACAGAACAGATGCCCAGGTCTTCTAGCAGAAAAAGGGAAGTGTGACCAGGGATGACTTAAACCCCTAACTTGTGAACTTGCCTGTGTGGAAACCCCCTACGCTTATTTGTTTGATACTATAAAAGCTGTGTTAATTTTGAGCTTGGGGCCTCTTAGCGTCACTGGTTACCACCATCACCCGGCTCATATTTGCATTTATGTGCACTTAATGACACTGTACACAAATAATGGAAATTTGAATCAAATGATGACATTGCAGCTTTTCAGAAAATTTGAGGTAGCAATATATATGTCCTCTTTTTCTATGTTGTTACATTATGACTCATGAGCTATGGAACTCCTACATTAGCATCCTCTGCTGTCTCCGTTTGTGGAGTTAGTATCAGAAATTGTCCGTTGAGAAATAGAGAAAGACTGAGATTTTTAGAAAGCAAAGGAGATTAGGTATGAAAGAGCAGCATAGAAGGATATACAATTTACCACACAGAGATTAAGAACTGGCATAAGTGATTAGATTGCAACGGCAATGAGGAATAAGCCTAGTTAATAACTAGTTGTTCAATAATCAAAAATGGTTCTCTAGAACAGTTTGTGGTATAACTTAGTTATTATTATCATTTATTCCTTCCATCTGGAGTTATTCCTTCTCTTCTGTCAAAACAATTAATGAACCTCTGCCTTTTTGGTATCATGACTTACCAAAAAGATTTCCAACTCTCACTTATACAACACTTCTCATTGTGATTAGCAGTGACCACTCAAAAGCTGGCATCTTTGAATTTCCTGGATTAATCTTCACTCGATATCTAAGCTCATTCCTGGTATTAATCGCCATGACCTATTAAAAAAACGTTTTTTTTGTTCAACACAGTATTCTAATATAGGTAAAGTCCATGCATGATTTAAGGACTATTGTTAGTTATCAGTTATTATTAGTTATCAGTTGGAAGGAGCAATTATATATATACCAATTATGGTTTTTTGTTTTGCATTTACTAGCTAAATGACTCTTTTGCCAGACCTGGGGCTTGAAATCAGGGCTAGGGAACTGTTCCTGAGCTCTTTCTTTTATTTGATCCAAGCTAGCACTTTACCACTTGAGACAAAGCACCCCTTCCAGTGTTTCTTTTTCTGGTTATGTGGTACTGAGGAATTGAACCCAGGTTCATGCATGCTAAACAATAACTGTTCCATGAAGCCACATTCCCAGAGTCCTAAATGACATTCTTTTTTAATATTAATAAGTTTTTTGTGAAAATACATTACAGAGGGGTTACAATTACATGAGTAAGGTAATGAATACATTTCTTATCAAGCATTGTTGCCTCCCCCTTTGTTTCTCCTTACCATCCCTGCCCACCTATCGCTCCCCGGCCCCCCACCCCCGCCAAATTTGTAAAGTTCGTTTTTCGACATAATGTCTTGTTGCAATGGGATTTTCTTAAGATGGCATTACTTTTTCATTCTGTTAATATGTATTATAATTTAGGACAGGTGGTATAAAAGAAACTGGAAAAGAATACTAAGTCCAGTAAGGCTGACATACGTACAGATTGTGAAATAGCTAGAAAATAGTATCTACTATGCTGTCTTTAATATTTTAGGTTTGATTACAAAAATTTTCTTCTCTTAGGAAATGACCCTTTATTAATACTCAAGATTTGTAGCTTATAAACCAGAAACAAACAATGCTTCTAAATGTAAACAAGCATGATACTAATAGTAACCAAGCCTGCTTCCATCGCTATAGCAGATAAATAAGAATGATCTTGCGGAATAGTTAAACAGTCTTGAACTTTTTCATACCTTTCCTCTTCTCCAAAATGAGAAGCCCTGGTCAAAATATGATAAACATTAATAAAGGATTTTTATATTTTTTCTTGTTCCCACCAAAGCAAATATACTTTCCTCTTTGCAAGCCTGACTTTGAAAGAATCAGACCCTCAAAATTATTTTATAGATAAAACTTTCCTGCTTTGGCTTAGATGTTTTCCTGCCTTTGGTTGTTGCTTTCAATTATTTTGGCAAATACATAGAAAAACAAGTTAAATCCATTATGCTTATGTTGGATTGTTCAAAGTCAAGCTGTCTTCAAACAAAGTTTTCTGTTCCCTTTTTCACTGATAATAAAAGTTTAATTATTGCTCTTTAAATGCAACAAAAACGTGATACTTTAACGTATATTCTCATTGAAATCGGTAAAAATAGGAGTGTGATTGCTTTTTTAATTGTTTTCAAGTATTTTTTTTGGCTATATTCATTATTAACTTTGTTCCTGTCTTCTAATCAAGAACTCAGGATTACCCAAAAATCTTCCTAAGATATAAGATGTTTGACAGAAAAAATAGATGTATAATTAAAGATTTTCATCTCTTAAGAGACTGAAAAGCTCAGAAGACATTTTGCTGTTACTGGCATGGTTAAGATGAATTGATTGTTTTGGTTCTTAAACTAAGTGAAATACATGTAAAATGCTACAGTTGTTCCAAACAATGGTTTTGGCTTATACTTTTCTGCTCCAATGAGATGAAACCTCTGACAAGGTTGGAAGGCATATCGATTTTAGGGTGGAAGGGTTAATGTTAGAAAGCCAAGGTAGATTCCTAAAACAGAATTGCCTATCACATATCAGTTAATTATACTTAAGCATATAATTATATAAACATACAAATATGAATTGAGTGAGAAATGTGTGAGTTACAAAATTGATTCAATGACAACTAAATCCAGAACACATTTCTCTATATTTATATAAACTAGTATATCTATTGAGGATTTAAAATTTTTTAGAATATATATTTTAACATTTATGGCAAAATATGTGTTTATTTGTAACTGTTTATTTATAATTTTTGTCAGTCATGGGGCTTGATATCTGGGCCTGGACACTGTCCCTCAGCTCTTCATCTCAAGACTAGAGCTCTACCACTTGAGCCACTGCCAGTTTTCTGGTGGCTCATTGTAGATAAGAGTCTCACAGACTCTCCTGCCTAGGCTGGCTTTGAACCATGATTCTCAGCTCTCAGCCTCCTTAGTAGCTAAGGTTACAAGTATGAGCCACTGGCACTAAGCTACATAATTATTTTTACATATTTATGAAGTATTGAGTGCTAATCCCATTCATTTATATGTTGTGTAATGATCAAGCTACATCATATCCATTAATTTCTGCATGTAACATTTCCTTTTCGTGAGAATGCTCGAAAACATATCTTCTGGCTTTGAGAAAATGTCTATCCATAATGTAATCACTTTGCTTCTTGTGGTTTACAATTAATACATTTACTTTTACTCATAGAAGTCTGCTAGTTAAAGTTATATAAAACATGAATTGTAAAGTGAAAGAAATTCATGGTTCCATTACTTGTTTTAAGAAAATAATTATGCCTTTTGTTTTCAATTGTATTTCTATGGGAATGTGTAATATTCATTGATTTAACTGTTAAAATTGATAACAGTTACATTATATCAAGTTGATTCAAACTTGTATTTGAAAATTGCACACTTAACACAAATATATTTCCACTTTCCTCTACCACATAATTAAAATAACAGTAAAGCAAAGATTGGTGTTAGCCATTCACGTGTACAATCCTAGAACTCAGGAGGCTGAGACCTGAATATTTTAGTTCAACGTCAGTCCAAACAGACAAAAATGTGAAAACTTATCTCCAATTATGCAGCAAGAAGCAGCAGGTGAGAATGTGGCACAAGGATAGAGTGTCATCAGGCATGAGCAAAAAATACAAAGGAGACCATTAAACACAGAGTTCAAGCCCTAAAAATGAGATATACACATAAGACAACAGCAAAAATGTACTATGAACATCAGTAATGAAGACAAAATATTAGAAAAGATCATGAGAAATGTGTAAATATCTAGAAGACAGAAATCATTTGACAGAATTTTGATTTATTAGAGGGGAAAGTCGCAATCTCTTTTGTACAATCTCATTGTAGTCACTTGTGTTGAATCCTGACTCTTGGGTAACATGTGAAAGAGTAGTCATAGTGCCTGTGACTATGCGCTACTGCACTCAGAATCCAGTTTCTCTGTTTCTTGACAGCATTTAGTATGGTCATTATTGTATTACATGAAGTAATTCTCATACATGTTTTATGATGTCATTTTAGTTTTAATGTGCATTTATTTGATGACTGATGATGCTTTTCTTGTGCTTATTTTTCACAAGATCTATTTTGCTGGTTTCTAATTGATGTTCTTTTAACCATTAGGTTTTGAGAGTTCTATGTAGAATCTAGATTTAAGGCATTCTTCAGGTATAGGATTTGCAAATATTTTATCCTTGACTATGGGTACCCTTCATCATATTATCATCATCATCATCATCATCGTCATATTAGTATTACTATTATTACTTTTGTACATGTACATATGTTTCTGGGGCTTGAACTCAGGGTCCCTGAGATTTGTTGCAATTTGTTAACAATTTACCATTTGAGTCGTGCCTCACTTCTGGCTTTTTGCTGATTAAAAAAATAAGATTCTCAGGGGCTTTATTTTGTGGGCTGCCTTCAAACAGCAATACTAAAATCACATCTTCCCAAGTAGCTAGATGAGATACATGAGCCATCTGCTAACAACTTCTATTCAGTACATGTATATGAGCTTTCACAGACTAAATCGTTCTATACTTTTATTGAGTTCAACTATATCGTTTTCATTTTGTATAATTTTAATGCCAAATTTAAGAATGCTTCATCTCCAAAATTATCAAGACATCTTCCTTTGCTTTTCATTTTCATCATTCTTTTTGTTTTATATACGTTTTAATCCTGCTAGAAGTTAATATTTGAATAAATGGTTATGTGTAAGTCAATGTTCACTTTTTAATTTACCCAAATTCTGTCTAACCTGTCACCACTTATTAAAGAGAATGTCATTCCACAAATATTTGGTTTAACCCTTATTAAATATTCCTTGATAATATTTATGTGGATCTAATCTGGTGCCCTACAGACCCATTGAGCTGTATAATCTTTCCTCTACAAATATAACAATTTTAAACTTACACCTTTAAAATTTGACAGAGACATATATTACAGTTTATCTTTCTTTGTCAGTGAGTCAAAGATTGCTAGTTAGGTGTTTTTAGAAATTGTCATAAACAGAAATAAAACTGTGAAGCTGGCCACTCTTGGCTCTTGCTTTTAATTCTAGCTCCATAGGAGGCTGAGATCTGAGCATTGCCATTCAAAGCCAGCTGGAACATGATTGTCTGTAAGACTCTTATATCCAATTAACCATCAGAAAACTAGAAGTGGCACAATTGCTCAATGAGCAATTTCACTTTGAAATGAATAGCAGAGGGACAGCGCCCAGGGCCAGATTTCAAGCCCCATGAATGATGATAAAAAATGGGAGGAGACAATTTATATGTATCCTCCAATCCACAAAAGTTGTATGTCTCCATTTATTTAGATTTTTGCTTTTATATTCAGTATAGCATAATTTTCAATGACAGTGGATGAACACACTTTAACACATTTTGACGATGTGTGAAGGTAGCACAAAGAAATTCACAGGAAACAGTTGAAACATAAAATGCAATGGGAATGGAGAAAGAGAAACGGGTTAATCAGGCCCTTCATCAATATGTGTGAGTGTAAAATATTTCAATAAGATTTCTTCGTACAATTAATATACACCAATTAATGAATATCTTCCAAAGGCTTTGGTATTCAAGTATGATATAAAGGATAAATACACATTCTGTGGTGAAATGAAAGAAAGATAGATGAGAAAATACATACTTATATTGATTGTGTAAATAAACTACGAAATTTGGTCAACATTCTGAGGGCTCATGGCTCATTGGACTAGAAGGCTGCTGGTATGTAAGATAATACTAAAATGTTAGACTTGAGTCTATCTTTACGACTGCTTAATACTGTTGCTTTTTTAGTCAGTATTCCTTTTTATTGTTGTTGTTGTTGGTGGTGGTCTTGGGCCTTGAACTCTGGGCCTGGGTGCTCTCCCTCAGCTCTCCAGCTCAAGGCTAGAGCTCTACCACTTGAGCCATAGAGCCACTTCCGGGTTTCTGGTGATTTATTGGAGATAAGAGTCTCATTGACTTTTCCTGCACAGGCTGCCTTTGAAACTCGGTCATCAGATCCCAGCCTCCAGAGAAGGATTAGAGGTATGAGCCACTGGCGCTCTGCTCCTGTGTACAACATCTTAACCATAAAATAAAATAAAATCAAAAAAGGACATGTTTGGAAAATAATTTAAAATGATAACTTACAGACAAATGAAAATAATAATATACGTATATGCCTATATACATATATGAACACATCTGTATATATGTATATATGTATATATAGTTATTTGTATTTATACAAATATAAGTATGAATCTATACATATGTACACATAGTGTGCATACATATGCATTTATTTAAATAGACTTGAATCAGAAATATATTAAGAGCATATTAATGTCAAGGAAATACTATCACCATCCTGAATAAGTTATCAAAAAATCCAAATACGTATCTCTATAGTAATGTAAAAACAACAAAGGAACATATGGAAAGATCATAACATAGCTAGACATTGCATACATATAGAAATTAGTGATAATAGAAAAAATAAGATAGCCCTGCACAACCATTATTTAGAAATTGGAATCCTTATACAATGGTCTTGGCACTTAAAATGATATAGTCAGTTAAACGTACTGGCAATCTTTAAAATATTACACATAGTGTTGCCTCTATGATCCAGCATTTTGAATCATAATTTTATATAAAAATAGATTTCAACATATGTTCAATGAGACACATATACAAGAATATACATAGCAAAACCTTTTACAATAACATACAATAAAATATTGAAATGCCCATTGAGGATGTTATAAAATTATTCATATGCTTACAAAACAATATACTCTATCCATGAGAAAAATTTACATGGACTTACTTTGCAAATAGTAATATTACATGGGAGAAATGGATAATATAGACTTCATTTTCTAATTATATTGGCCCATCTGTAGAGATAGAATATGAAATAATAGCTGCTCAAGGGGAGGGTAGGTTGAAATGATGACAGGAAGTGACTACTAATAAATACTGCAGTATTTTGAGAGGGTAGTAGTGATAAAATGTTATAGAACTGAAGATGATGTTCTTACTCCAACTCTTTATCATTCTAAGAATCATTGTACTTTATCAAAGAATTGCAGAGTGCTTTTGCATTAAACTTAGGAAAAATTTTAGTATAGTAGTGGGTGAATCTGAGTGATAATTTAGAATTTAAAATCACAGAATTCTATAATGTATAACTTTAGTATGTTGATGAGTAAGACTATTAATAAAATATGATCTGTGATATATCCTCTGAGTGACTATACATGACATTGTGAGTCAGTGAATATTCTACAAAATTATGCAAATTGAGGGATGAAATAAGATTGAGAAGATGAGGGATAAAGATCATCAAGATGCATTGTATTAGCCATGGAATGTGGTTTAGTGGTAGACTGCTTGCCTTGCATGTGTGGGTTTAATTCCTCAGTACTACATAAACAGAAAAAGCTAGAATTGACACTATGACAAAAGTCGTAGAGTGCTAGCGTGAGGAAAAAGAAGCTCAAGGATATTGCCAAGGCCCTGAGTTCAACCCCAGGACTAGCCAAAAAAATGCATTGAATTAAGCCAGGCACTGGCGGCTCACGCCTGTAATCCTGGATAACCAGGAGGCTGAGGATTGAGGATTGAAGCTAACCCAGGCAAGAAAGTCTGTGAAATTCTTATCTCCAATTAAATGTCAGAAAAATCTGAAAGTGCTATTATGCCTCAAGTGATAGGGCTCTAGCATTCATCCAAAGGCACTCAGAGACAGTGCCCAGACCCAGAGTTCAAACCTCAGGAGAGAAAAAAGAAAAAAAAGCTCACTAAGAACTATTCATAAACTGCTTTGTCAAACAGAAACTCCCATACAACTACTTAAAATCAATTAAAATATTATAAAATACAAGTCATTTTGGGAACCAGATATAGATAGTATACACGGGACAAAGTAAATTTTATATCATTTAGTTTGAGTTGAAATTCGTACTATAGTCTTCTTACATCAATTATGAAACTGACAATACTGCCAATTATAGGTTAATTTCCTTGAGGAACAGATTGTATTTTGCAGTTTTTTTCATAGGAAACCATACAGGTGATTTTTTGCCTCTTATTGAAATATATCTGGTATTTTAAAGTAGATTTGTCCTAAGATAATATTAATTTAATCAATCATTTCATTACGGCGATGTGTGTCAGTTTTTTTAGAGTAAACCTTATCATTTATAATAAATGAGAGCATACTGTGACAGTCTCCTATTAATATGACAAAATACTTTATAAAATTAATTTAAAAGGGGGAAAGACTAATCTTGGCTTCTGATTTTATGCATTTCAGTTTGTTTCTTTTTTTCTTTTTATTGTGAAAATACTGTACAGAGAGGTTACAATTACATGGGCAAGATAATGAGTACATTTCTTATCAAGCATTGTAGCTTCCTCCTTTGTTTCCTCTTCTAATCCCTTCCCATCCTCCCCCCACCCAATATT
This sequence comes from Dipodomys spectabilis, assembly GCF_019054845.1. Classification (NCBI taxonomy): domain Eukaryota; kingdom Metazoa; phylum Chordata; class Mammalia; order Rodentia; family Heteromyidae; genus Dipodomys; species Dipodomys spectabilis. Next base: position 136,242 of record NW_024871248.1, on the reverse strand, counting down.
CCTCACCCCGACCAAAGTTGTAAAGTTGCACCCCCACCAAAGTTGTACATCTCATTGTTGCAATGGATCCACGTGTATCCCTAATTAAACTATTTGTTTTTTCCCTTTCCCTCCACAAATTATACCAACCTCAATACAGTGAAAGCAGGGCTTATACCGTGGGGGAAGGACATACAAATCAACAAAGAAATAATCTGATAAATGTGTTAGAAACAATCACCTGAAAGAAAAAAAAAATCTGAATACATAGCTTAGGATTCATTTCCCTAACATCAAGTCATCTGACATTTTCTGCTTGACTCAGACATATAGTAGTTATTTCAAATAAGGGAAACCATGGGACCTATGTTTCTTTGGGCCTGGATAAATTCACAATATAATTTTTCCAAGTCTTTCCATGTCCTAACAAATGGGCAATGCCATTCTTTCTGATGGAGGCATAGAATTCCATTGTGTATATATACCACATTTTCTTGATCCAATCATCTACTGAGGGGCATCAGGGTTAGTTCCATATCTTATCTATGGTAAATAATGTTGCAATAAACATAGTCATGCTGATAGCTTTAGTGTGGCCTTGTTTGTTATCATTTGGGTAAATGCCCAAAAGTGGGATTTCTGGTTCGTAGGAGAGCTCTAAGTACTGCTTTCCAAAGTGGTTGAACAAGTTTACACCCCAACCAACAATGCAATAATGTTCCCTTCTGAACACATCCCCTCCAGCGTCTGTTGTTATTAGCGTTCTTGATTATAGCCATTCTAACTGAGGTGAGATGGTATCTCAACGTTGTTTTGTTTTAAATTTCTTTTATGGCTAGAGAAGTTGAGCATTTCTTCATGTGTCTACTGACCATTGTTATTTCCTCTTCAGAGAAGTTTCTCTTTAAGTCTTTACTCATTTATTGGGCTGTTGTTTCTTTGAAGATTTGTTGTTGAGGGATTTAATTTTTTGAGTTCCATGTATATTTTAGATATGAGACTCTTGTCTGTTGTGAGGCTAGTGAAGACCTTCTACCAATCTTAGGCTTTCTATTAATCTTGCTAGCTATGTTCTTTGCCATAAAGAAGCTCTGCAATTTCATGCAATGACATTTGTCCAACCTTTCTTTGATTTGTTGTGTTTCTGGGTCTCTATTAAGAAAATTTCTGCCTATGCCAAGGAGAACTACGGTTTCTCCTGTTCCATCTTTTAATGTTTTCAGGGTGTCTGCTTTCACTCCGAGGTCTTTGATCCATTTGGAGTTAATTCTGGTGTAGGGTGATATATAAAGGTCTAGCTTTAATTTTCTGCAAATAGTTATACAATTTTGCCAGAACCATATACAGAAGAGGCTGTCTTTGTTCCATTCTATTTTTTTTTTAGCTCCATTAGATGTCTATAGGTCTGTAGGTTCATTTCTGCGTCTTCTATTCTATTCCATTAGTCCTGAGGTCTGTTCTTGTGCCAGTATCAAGCTATTTTGCTTACTATGGCTTTGTAGTAGAGTTTGAAATTTGGTATTGATATTCCTCCAGTACTGTTCTTACTGTTGAGGATTGTTTTAGCTATTCGCGGTCTTTTATTTTTCTATATGGGTTTTTGGATTGCCACTTCTATTTCCTTGAAGAATGAGGATGGAATATTGCTTGGTATCAAATTGCACTTGTAGATAGCCTTGGGAAGTATTGCCGTTTTCACGATTTTGATCTTTCCAATCCAGGAGCATGAGAGTTTTTGCCACTTTCTAAGTTCCCTTTGATTTCCTTTTTAAGGTTTTTAAAGTTTTCATCATAGAGGTCCTTCACTTCTTTGGTTAAGTTAATTCCTAGGTATTTTATCATTTGTGGGGTTATTACGAATGGAGTTGCTTTCCTAATTTCAACGACATTTTTCTCATTGTAGGCATACAGAAAAGTCATTGCTTTTTTAAATTTTTATTTATTTTTATTGTGAAAATACTGTTCAGAGGGGTAACAATTACATGGGCCAGATAATGAGTACATTTCTTATCAAGCATTGTTGCCTCCTCCTTTGTTTCCCCTTCCCATCCACCTCCCGCCCCTCCAGCTAATCCTCCCCACACCCCAACCAAAGTTGTAAAATTCGTCTTCGACATAACAACTTGAACTTCTCACTGTTGCAACGGGTCCAACTGTATCCTTATTTAAACGTCTTGTTTTTCCCCTTCCCCTCCACAAATTTTACCAACATCAAATACAGTGAAAACAGGGTTTATACTGTGGGGGAGGGACTTACAAAGCAACAAAGAAATAATCTTATAAATGCATTAGAAACAATCGCATGAAAGAAAAATACATTTGAATACATGTCTTAGGGTTCATTTCCCTAATATCACCTTATCTGACCTTTTCTGCTTGAAAGTCATTGATTTTTGAGGGCTAATTTTATACCCTGCTACTTTGCCAAAGTTTTGAATCAGCTTGAGTAATTTTGGAGTGGTGTCTGTGGGATTCTTTAAATACATGATCATGTCATCTGCAAAGAGGGAGACTTTTATTTCTTCTTTCCCTCTTTGGATCCCCTTTATGTTTGCATTTTGTCTTATTGCTGTAGCTAGACATTCTAATAAGAGATTGAAGAGCAGTGGGACAGTGGGCAACCTCGTCTCGTTCCTGAGTTAAGAGGAAATGCCTTTAGTTTTTCACCATTAAGTATAATGCTGGCTGTGGGTTTTTCATATACAACCTTTATTATATTGAGGAATGTTCCATGGATTCCTAATTTTTCCAGTACCTTCATCATAAAGGGATGTTGGATCTTGTCAAATGCTTTTTCTGCATCTATTGAGATAACCATGTGATTCTTATCCTTGATCCTGTTGATGTGATGAATTCTATTAATTGATTTGCGTATATTGGACCAGGTTTGCATCCCTGAAATGAATACTGTGTGATCGTGGTGTATGATTTTTTGGATGAATTGTGGATGTCGATTGGCCAAAATTTTGTTGAGAAATTTTCCATCAATGTTCATCAAAGAATTTGGTCTATAGTTCTCTTACTTTGAGTCTCTACCTGGTTATGGGATATGTGTTATGATGGCTTCATAGAATGGGTTCAGTAGTGAACTTTCTCTTTCAATTTCATTGAAGAGTTGGAGGAGTATTGGTGTGAGCTCTGCTTTGAATGCCTTGTAAAATTCCGCTGTAAAATCATCTGGTCCTGGGCTTTTCTTAGATGAGAGGTCTCTTATTTCTATTTCTATTTCAATGCTTGATATGGACCTGTTAAGATGATTTAACTCTTCTTGGTTTAGTTTTGGTGTGTCAATATTTGCTAAGAAAAGGGCCATTTCTGCCAAGTTCTCAAACTTAGTAGCATAAAGTTTTAAGAAGTATTCTGTTTCCATTCTCATCTCTGAATTTATTTGGGTGTGTTCTCTTCTTTTTCTGATAAGATTTGCTAAGTGTCTGTCAATATTGTTAATTTTTTCGCAAAGCCAATTGTTTGTTTTATTGATTCTTTGTATGTTTTTTTGCATTGTAATTAATTTAATTCTGATTTAAATATAATTATTTCTTTCCATCTACTGGATTGGGGTTTGTCTTGCTGTTCTTTTGCAAGGAGACTCATATGCCTCAAATTTTTGGTTTCAGATCAATCCAATTTATTGATTTAGGAATTCAGAGCTATAAACTTGCCCCTTAGTACTGCCTTGGCTGTGTCCCAGAGTAGCTGGGAGTTGTATGTTCATTTTTGTTGAATATCATGAAGATTTGAATTTCTTTTCTAATCTCTTCCCTGACCTACTCATGATTCAGCAGTGTGTTGTTCATCCTCCATGTGTTACAGGACTTTCTTTGGGGGCTTTCTAATTTTACTCCCTTGTGGTCAGAGAGAATGCAAGTTATAATCTAATGTTTTTGAATTTGCACAAGTTTGTGGCCTAAAATATGGTCTATTTTGAAAAATGTTCCATGTGCTGCTCAGAAAAATGTGTATTCTGATTCTGTTGGGTGAAATATTCGGTAGATATCTGTTTAATCTAGTTGATCTATGCAGTTGTTTAGATCTGCTCTTTCTCTGTTGAGTTTTTGCCAAGTTGATCTATCTAGTGTGGAAAGTGTTGTGTTAAAGTACCCAACAACTAATGTCTTTGGATTTATCTGGGATTTGAGGGAAAGTAGTGTTTCTTGGATAAATTTGGGTGCTCAATTGTTTGGCGAATAGATATTTAGAATTGTAATATCCTCCTGAAGGAGAGATCCCTTAATTAGTTTGTCGCGACCTTCTCTATCTCTTCTTATTAATTTTAATTTGAAGTCTATTTTATCTGATATTAGGATTTCAACTCTTGCGTGTTTATGAGGACTGTTTGCTTGGTAGATTTTGTTCCAGCCTTTCACATTGAAAATGTGTTTGTTTTTATGGGCAAGGTGTGACTCCTGAAGTCAATACAAAGAAGGTATGGCGCCACTGCCACTGTAGCCGTGGCTGCTAGCAAGTGCTCAGATCTGTCTCCTTACCTGGGTTTTCCCTCTCTGGCCTAACTCTCTGTCCTGTGATGACACACTTGGTATGATTCTCTGGCTTAGGACTGTTCATTGGAACACTAAAACTGCTTTTATGCGAGAGCTTGGTTTGCCTCCAGCTTCTCCTCTGCCATCTTCCTGGAACTCCTCAGTTTATGTTTCTTATCCTCATTGCTTCGGGTTGGTGGTGATAATTTACCCCATGTCAGGAACATGTGATGGAGTATATGTATTCATGGAAGCCAGGAATTAAAGAAGAGGAGGAATAGGGGTGGGAGAGGGAGAAAGAGGAGGAGGGGAAAACGGAGAAGGAAAAGGACAAGGAGACGGAAACGTGAAGAAAAAGAAGGAAGAGGAAGAAAGGACTTTGATCTTAACATCCTCTTTGATCACAAGTTCTCAGTAACCAAATCTCTACAACCATGCCCACATGAAAGGGTTCACCTTTTTATGGCAACATAATGAAAGATAATTATTAATCTCTATCCTTTATGATTTAGGATTTAATTTCTAAAGTGGTGGGTAAATATTTCTATACATTGCGATAACTTCTGTTCCTAGATATATACTTGAATTAATCAGAGAAGCTATTTGACATGGACGTGGTTATACTATTGCTGGAGAGCTATTTTGAGTGCAAATTCATTTTATTTAACAGATAAGGAAGCTTCAAGAGATTTCATTTTGTGATTTTCAAAATTGACTATTTCATCTACCTCATAATGACTTGAATTATTCATAATTTTATGATATTTCCATTCAAGTTTTTGTTATCTAAAGTGAGGTTCTTTCTTTCTAGTCGAAGGAAAAATAAATACTATCACAATCACTTATTTCTTAATTATTCTATAGAGTAGGTATAATATGAATTTCCTACCATTCAAAAATAAATTATATTCAAGTCTATAGGAATAATGGCATAAGTCATGAAATATCTTGCTTTATCTCTTATGGAGATTGATTCAATTTCTAAAAATCACTGTTGACATAAAATACATAAAATTCAGTGTTTCTGTGAAATGTCTTGGTAATAAAACCTCAGAAATACATGACCAGTATCTAAGATTTTTATATATTGAAAAAATGTATGAATCTATACTTTATGTCAAAAAGTTTAGGTTTAAAAGACGAGAAAATCATGTGACCGCAGTAGATAATGATTTAATGAAAAATTGCTTCATTCACCCTGAAAGAGCATATTGCTTTTAGCTTACATGAGAAATTTGATTAATGATTCCTTTGTCGCTTTTGAATAATAGGATATTTCAATTTGTGCAAAGATTCTGTCATTTAAACCTTTGAGTGTATATTTTTTCATAAAAATTAAAACTATTTTTCACAGAGCAATTTCAGGTTTAATTGCTAAATAAATATGTAAATGTTAATTTGTTAAATTGAGCCTCTAGAATTCAAATAATAAGAAATTTGTTTTATTCGTAGATATATCTGTGCTGAATATGGTATCTCAATCTTGTAATCCTCACTACTCAGGAAGCTGGGGTTCAAAGCCTGCCTTGGCAACAAAGAAATCATCTTATAAATATGTTAGAAACAATTGCAAAAAAGAAAAAAAAATTGAATACTTATCTTGGGGTTCATTTCACCTAACATCTACTTATCTGACCTTTTCTGCTTGTCTCAGAAATGTCCCTCCCCCATGGTTTAACCCCTGCTTTCCTTGTGTTTGATATTGGTATAATTTGTGGAGAAAAATAGAAAAAAAATATGGTTTAAATAAGGATTCAGGTCGACCCATTGCAACAGTGAGATGTAAAAGTTGTTATGTAGAAAAACGAACTTTACAAGTTTCGCTGGGGAGTTGGGGCAGAGAGGGTGGGGGGAGAGATGGGCAGAGTTGGGAAGCAGAAACAAAGGAGAAGTCAACAATGCTTGATAATAAATGTACTCATTACCTTGCCCATGTAATTGTAACCTTTCTGTACAGTATTTTCACAATAAAAAAATTAAAAAATAAAAAAGCCAGCCTTGTCAAGAAAGTTTGTGAGTCGCATCTCAATTAATCACACACACATCACAACACACACGCAAACGCACACAAAGCCAGAAGTGGAGTTGTGGCTCAAATGTGGCAATATCCTTGAGGGGAAAAACTCACTAAAGGATAGGTCTTGAGTTCAAATCACAAGAACAACACATACAAACAATATTATGTCTAAATTTTTATTTTAGTTTGAAGAAATAATATCAAAAGTAATATTTGTTACATTTCTCACAATTTCTGTGAAGTTGTTTTTAGTACAATTTGTCCTAAGATATAACATAAGTTATTAAAATTAATATGAATCTAGTGTATTTATAGTTATTCATAACACCTTGGAGTACAACAGTTGGTATTTTTTCTATAGCGGTAAGAAACATTGTGAGTAAAAGAAAGAAAGGAAGAATGGTAGAAGAAAAAGAATGAAAGAAAGGAAAGAAAGAGAAAGAAAGAAATAAAGGAAGGAAAGTAGGAAGGAAGAAAGAAAGAAAGGAAGGAAGGAAGAAAGGAAGGAAGGAAGAAAGAAAGGAGAGAGAGAGAGTTAGGGATGGAGGGAAGGTGGAAGTAAGGAAAGAAGAAAAGAAGGAAGGAAGGAAAAAAAAGAAGGAATGAAGGAACCAAGGAATGAAGGAAGGGAGGGAGGAAGGTAGGGACAAAAGCAATTTAATTTATAAAATCTGCTATTTAGCCCAACATAAACTTCATATAATTATCCTTTTAGTAACTGCAAATTTGAAATTTTCATTACTCTGCAAGTTCGCCATGCATGAATGAAACCAACAAATGAAGAATCAGGTAAAACCAGATGAATCTGTTTGCAAATGCAGTAAATATGTATGCAAATCTTTTACTCATTTTCTATACATCATCAAATAATTATATGCAAACAATTTACATTTAGTTATAAATATTGTAAAAATTGAGGTAACTAAAGGATGTCAATATATTATATAATGTGAATACTAGTAATTATAGTGCTATTAATATCCCTGTTATCATATATATTAATTGTATTATTATGTATTTCATCAGAGAAACTAGCACCCTCTGATTTTGGTGTCTGTGGGAGTCCTAATAGTGGACTGTAATTAAAATCAAGGGAGATCTGCATTTCTTGGCTCAAACGAATAATTCTGAAAGCAATTAACTCATCAGAGATTGTTCAAATATATCAGAAGGGCCCTAGTAAGGCTGTACTACATTTACATGATTACCTATCATGTGATTCAAGAGCCACTAAACCATCATACTTCACTTTGCCATCACTAAAATTATTCCCATTGTAAGAAGAATCATTCACATAATTCACATGATATAAGATTTTCCTTAAGTAATTATCTTCTATGAAATAATATCCAAATGATACACCACACTGAGTTAAAGAAAAAGTTGCAAAGTGTATTGGACGATGTAACTTTTTCCAGATACATGTGTTGCAATTCTAGTCCCCTGCTTGGGTGACTTAGAATGAACCTTTCAAAGATGACCCAGCAATAATGATCCTAATAAAAGAAGCCGAATATAATTACTCTGCTATGTGAAGGTCCAGAAAATAGATTTTAATAAACCAGAAAGTGGACCCCCATAAGACAAAAAATTGGGCTGGGAAGGTGGCTCAGTGTATGTATACATACATACATACATATATGCATACATATATATGTATATACATATATACATACATATATACTTGTAAATTGGGATCAATAAAATTTTATATATATATATATATATATATATATATATAAGTTGTATATACATATAAAATTCTTGATCTCTTTTTACAATGAGAGGCATCAGGGCTGATTCTGTATGTTGGTTACAGAAAACAATACAATCTTGAACATGATTGGGCTAGTAGCTTCAGTGTGTCTTGTTTTTGCTCAATTGGATAAATGCTCATAAGTGGAATTGCTGGATCATAGGTAGTTCACCATTCAGTTCTGTGAGCAATTTCCATGATGTTTTCCAGAGTGGTTGAACAAGATTACATTCCCACCAACAGTGTAATACAGTTTCCTTTGAGTTACATCCCTATCAGTATCTGTGATTGATTGTTTTTTCATGATATTGCAACAGGAGTGAGATGAATCTTACTGTTGTTTGGATTTGCATTTCTTTAATGGAGAGAGTTTTGTCTATTTCTCATTCTTACTTCTTCTTCTAAGAGGTTAAGTCTTTATCCCATATATTAATTGGGTTCTTGTTTATTTGAGGGTTTATTTTGTTGGATTTAACTTTTTGATCTCTAAATATGGATTAGTTATGAAAACCCTTGTCTGATCCTTAGGTAGAAAAATCTTCTTCCATTCTGTTCTGCTTCTATATATCCTGCTAACTTTTTCCTTTGCTATGAAGAAACTCTTCAGTATGATGCAATTCCATTGATCCAGAAAGAATGATATTAGACCACTCATAAGGAAATGGAAAGGCTTGGAACCAACTTATATTAAGTGTAGAAAGACAAACTCAAAGAAATATAAGTTGCCTGATTTCCCTAATTTGTTGTATTAGAATGTACCTCTAATTCTACAAGTAAACACACTTGGATGGTAAAAGAGAAAACATTACACTTTGACATGATAAATTATATGGGATTTTAAACATTTATACAGTGAGATCAAAGGAGGATGCCCTTTGGAGAGGATCACAAAGGGTCAATGGCTATATGAATATTTTAATATAAAATGATCTCCAAGAAATGATAATGAGAGTTTTTTTTTTATTTTGCTTTTTCCTTCTGTGTTCTGATGCTGTTTTTTTATTAATTTATGCACGTTTGGTCTTATGTGTAAGTGTGGAAAAGGCAAAGGGGAACACAGAAATGTTGGCACAAAGGGTTAACAAATGCAGCACTGCTACTCAATAGATACTACATTGTAAATGAACTATACAACTTATGGGAGAGAAAGGTTAAAGGGAAAAACTGGGAGAACATGAGGGAACAGGTGGCACTGTTCAAAAAGAATTGTGCTCATTATCTGACTTATGTAATTGTAACCCTTCTGTACATCATCTTTATAAAAGAAAAATGGACCTCATAATCAGGCCAGAGTAGCTAAAATAATATTAGATAAAATAGGCTTTAAAGTAAAAGTGGTGTGACAGTAAAAAGAGACAAAGAAGGACATTAAATATTGATAAAGAAATCGCTCCATCAGAGGGATATAACAATTCTAAATATCAATGCCCTGAATCCTAGAGCTCCCAAATTCATCAGACAAATATTACTTACCCTAAAAATAGGCATACATACAAATACATTGTTGGATACTTTGACATATCATTCGTACCTCTGGACAGGACATCCAGGTAAAAATGTAGCAATAAAACTTCAAAGCTAAATAAATGCATTGACAATCTATGCCTAACAGGTATCTACAGAATATTTCACCAGACAATGTCACAATATATATTCCTTTCAGCAGCCCATGGAATGTTCTCCAAAGTAGATGACATCTTAGATCACAAGGAAAATCTGTCAAAATTCAAAAATAAAAATGAAATTATTCCTGTATCCTGTGAGACCACGATGGGACCAAATTAGATCTCAGCATCAAAAGGCATCACACACAGGAAATTCTGAAACTCACAGACTGAATAACACATTGCTAAATAATCAGTGAGTCACTGAAGAGATATGGAGGGAATTTCCAACATATATGAAATTCAGTGGAAGTGAACACACAAAATACTACCACATCTGGGACACAACAGCACAGGCAATACTCAGAGGAAAATTTATATCTTTGAATATGTACAACAACAAATTAGAACAATCTGGAATCAGCACTAATGATGCATCACTACGACCTTGAAAAACAGGAACAAGCCAAACGAAAAACTGGTAGACAGAAATAATACAAATTAGATAAAAGAAATAAATGAATCAGAGTCTGAAAAGCCCATACAGATAATCATAATTGACTTTATCTACTAGTAGCTCACAAATATGCCCAATGAATGTCAACGTAGCTGTTTTCAGAGACTCAACCAACTTCTATGATTCTAAGAAAAAACATTTTGTTTCCCTTTTTTTTCTTTTCTTTTATTTGTGAACATACTGTACAGAGGGGTTACAATTACATGGGCAGGATAATGCATACATTTCTTACCAAGCATTGAAGCCTCCTCCTTTGTTTACCCTTCACCTCCCTTCCCAGCCTTCCCCCTTCCCCCCACCCAATCCTTTCCCCTCTCCCCCCCTCACCGACATTGTAAAGCTCGTTTTTGACATGACAATTTGTACTTCTCATTGTTGCAACAGGTCCACCTGAATCCTTAAACAACTTGTTTTTCCCCATCTCCTCCACAAGTTATACTGGCATCAAATATAGTGAAAGCGGGGGTTATACTGTGGGGGAGGGACATACAAAGCTTGTTCTTATTAAGTTGATTTATAGATGGATTACAATTACATGAGTCAGGTAATGAGTACATTTCCTTTGTAAAATGTCTTCAGTTCCCTCACTTGTTCCCAGTCCCACCCTCCTGTTTCCACCCATGTGTTAAATAGTTCACTTTCATGAGTGTTCAATGAAATCCACTGCTGCAATTTTTTATTCTTTCCCTAAAACTCTGTGCCCACCCCTCACCTTCTTGAAGACAACAATGAATTTACCAGGCATAAGGTAATGAAGACTGAATCAGCACAAACTATAAACAACAACAAACACAAAACAAAAAAGCAGTTTTCTGTTTCTATATCTCATGGCTTGTTTGGTTATGTAAATCTTGTTATATAAATATAATTGTGTTTATCATAAAGCCAATACAGGAATTAAGGTGTGATAACATAATTTTGCTTCCTATTTAATAATGCTTTTTATTTTAATATGAAAGTTGTAAGTAACACAATTCAAGTCCTAGTGAAATTTGAAGGCTCAGACTTAAAGTTTAATTTACAGAATGTGTCATAGTTCCATTTTGGAAACCAAATTGAAAAACAGGCATGTGTTATCCTAAAGAATATCATTATTTCATGTGTAAAAAAAGTAAAATATATATAATATTAATGTAGTGGAAATAAGGAATAAAAAACTTATGCAATGCATCAATTCCGTAGATGATAAGATCTATTGATAAAATTAATAAAACTTGTTTTGAGTAGATTACTTAAGACATGAAGCAAGTGATAATTTTCTTTTTTAGGTGAAATTGATATAGAAATCAAAGCCCAAAGATTGCAGAGTTCTGTGTGCTTGATACGTGTCAATTTACACATATGCTTGGCTCATCACAACATAATTTGAATATAACTGAGAACTGGACTAGAATAAAAAAAATCATGCAAATGTTTAGCTGTATTTTGTGACTAAATATTTCTCTTTCATATTTTTTATTTTACTTGAAAAATCTGGTAAATTTAAGTCACATCAACAATAATGTGAAATAAACAGCCCCTAGCTCCTTCAAAGGCAACCAATAAGAAAAAAATCAAACAACAAAGAAAAACGTTGAACCTCATTTTGCACGTGGTCTTTGTATATTGTGGTGCTTTGCAATTGTGGATTATGTGACTATCCCATGAATCTGGACTCAATTCACTAGGGATACTGGAAGGAAATTTCAAAATCTAGAGCAGCTAACAGAGCTGTGCAGTTGTTCATAGGTTTCACTATAGTCGCAACTGGACATCAACTGTAAAAAGGAAATAATTCTACTGCTTTGCAGGCAAGAATGTGATGAAAAGCATACTCTTATTTTCTTAGATGAAAAAAGAAGACCACACTTTAAGAGCTGACTAAAAGATCAGCCCTTTGAATAACAGTGCCATTTTTAAGGCACTCTAGATAATTCAAGTCCCTCATCCCTCCACAATCATTAATGCCATTCACAAATCATTGCCAAGGGGAATTTCCAGTTCTATTTAATATTTCAAATGGCTTAGGAGTAACATAAACAATAATTCAAGTTGTTGAGAAAATTTGATTTAGAATCAGCAAACAAATCAGATTCAACTCCATAGTTTAGGAAAAATGAACTAAGAAATATGGCATGTTCTTTGTAATTTAATATTAGAAATTAGAGCAAAATGCCAGAAAGAGATTCTTTAAGAAGGAAGCAGAAGTCAATGATAAGATATATTAAAAATTACCAAGGGACAAGTAATTTTATCTACATTTTCTATTATATGATAGCATTTTTGTCTGCTAATCACAGAGACTCAAGAAGATTTTTAATTATTATATGAAAATTTCATCATAATGATTGAATGAAATCAAGGAATAGATGGCTCAATAGCTGGTTGGTTCTGTTAAATAGTCCCATTATTTTGAATGATCTGGTGTTTTGTATGTGTGGAATTATGAATGTATTTTTTGACTGGGCAGGAAAGTTTGATTATTAGATCATTGTCTGATACCCAATGTCAGGAACCTAACCTGAGTCAGAGTGGTAATTATGTTTGTGTGTGCCTGCCAGTCTGTATTTAGAAGGAAATATCTTATTTCCCTCATGGTATATACTTAATTCTATTAGTTATACTACATTATTGACAGCAGATAAAGGTAATTAACATTTTGAAACATATGTTTATGTTCCTATGATTGCATGAACAAGCTAAAAAGTTATGCTTGGCTTATGAGTTTTGTGGAAGGTCAGATGAAAGTATAACCATTTGGAATCTTGAGAAAGATATCATTGGCAATCATTTCAGTGTACATCAATTTTAGACAACACTTGCAAGGGTATGTATCCTATATGTAAAGTCAACATTTATTGATTTTCCAAAGCAACACTATTATAGAAATTTGTAGGAAAACAAGTTAAATTATGGAAACACAAAAGTAATGTGACTATTGCATAGTTTTACATTTTAGTTTCGTCAAGTAAAAATACCAATTATTTCTACTGTATAGGAAGGAAAAACCTAAATATTACAGTTTGTGCCATATTTCACATTGGGAAGCTTTGTCTATATCAATAACTTTATTTCTTTTGTTTCTGCTTTCCTATTTATTATGCTTCTTCTCATACTATTCTAAGGACTTTTTCTTTCTCCCAGTTTGGGGCTTAAACATACCTCATGATCTCAGTTTGTTTGCTAACGATAATCAGTCTACCATTTGAACCATGCCTCCAGCCCAGAAATTTTTGTAGTTAATTGGAGATAGAACCTCATGAACTTTCCTACCAGGTGGAAAAACATTATCCCACAAATCTCATCCTTCTTAATAACTAGGATTATAGAGATGAGTCATAGATCCTAAGAATCAATGACTTTTCATGTCTTATAGATTCCACGTTTACTAGTAATTGTAATAACATACGACCACAGATTGGGTAGCATTAATATTGTAAATACATTGCCTCTGAGTTGGTGGAACTAGAACTCCAAGATCAGAGTTGGCTTCTTCTGAATCCTCTTTCCTTGGCATATTCAAGGCCTTCTGCATCTCTTGGAGGAGACATCAACTTAAATGCTACCTTTGAGATTCTGTTTTCATATGCAGTCAATTTCTAAGACAATGAGTTTTTTATCTTTAGTATGATTTCAGTGAGACACTATCCAACACACAGCATATTACTTAATGGGTAGAAGAAAATCTCTAATAGAAAATTATTTGTTTGGGGCATGGAATTATGGTTATACTTTAAAAAATAGCAAAAGAGGTAAAGGATTTTTTTTTAATTTAATTTTATTTTATTTGAGAACATACTGTACAGAGGGGTTACAATTACATGGGCAGGATAATGCATACATTTCTTACCAAGCATTGCAGCCTCCTCCTTTGTTTACCCTTCACCTCCCTTCCCAGCCTCCCCCCTCCCCCCCACCCAATCCTTCCCCCCCCCCCCCGGTCCCCCCCCACCGACATTGTAAAGCTGGTTTTGACATGACATTTTGTAATTCTCATTGTTGCAACAGGTCCACCTGAATCCTTAAACGACTTGTTTGTCCCCGTCTCCTCCACATGTTATACTGACATCAAATACAGTGAAAGCGGGGGTTACACTGTGGGGGAGGGACATACAAAGCAACAAAGAAATAATCTTATAAATGCGTTAGAAACACATGCATGAAAGAAACAAAAACATTAAAATACATATTTGAGGGTTCGTTTTCCTAACATCACATTCTCTGACTTTTTCCGCTTGACTCATACCTATACTAGATATTGCAAATAAGGGAAACCATGGGACCTATGTTTCTTTGGGCCTGGCTTACTTGACTTAATATAATTTTTTCCAAGCCTTTCCATTTCCTAACAAATGGGGAAATGTCATTCTTTCTGATGGAGGCATAGAATTCCATTGTGTATATATACCACATCTTCTTGATCCATTCATTTACTGAGGGGCATCTGGGTTGGTTCCATATCTTAGCTATGGTAAATAATGCTGCAATAAACATAGTTGTGCTGGTAGCTTTAGTGTGGCCTTGTTTGTGATCATTTGGGTAAATGCCCAAAAGTGGGATTGCTGGGTCATTGGGGAGCTTTATGTGTAGTCTTTTGAGGAACCTCCATACTGCTTTCCAAAGTGGTTGAACAAGTTTACATTCCCACCAACAATGAAGTAAGGTTCCTTTCTGTCCACATCCCCTCCAGCATCTGTTGTTGTTAGAGTTCTTGATTTTTGCTGTTCTAACTGGAGTGAGGTGATATCTCAATGTTGTTTTGATTTGCATTTCTTTTATGGCTAGGGATGTTGAACATTTCTTCATGTGTCTATTTGCCATCCTTCTTTCTTCTTCAGAGAAGCTTCTCTTTAAGTCTTTCGCCCACTTATTTATTGGGCAGTTGTTTCTTTGAGGATTTGAATCTTCGATAAGGGAGCTAAAACAATACAATGGAAGACAGACAGCCTCTTCAGTAAATGGTGCTGGCAAAACTGGTTAACTACATGTAGAAAACTAAAGCTAGATCCTTATATATCACCCTGCACCAGAATCAACTCCAAATGGATCAAAGACCTTGAACTCAAAGCAGACACTCTGAAAACATTACAGGATGGAATAGGAGAAACCCTGGGTCTCCTTGGCTCAGGCCGAAATTTTCTGAATAGAGACCCGGAAACACAACAAATCAAAGAAAGGTTGGACAAATGGGATTGTATAAGGTTGCAGAGCTTCTGCAGGGCAAATGACATAGCTAGCAAGATCAATAGAAAGCCCACGGACTGGGAGAAGATCTTTACTAGCCATACAACGGACAAGGGTCTCATATCTAAAATATACTTGGAACTCAAAAGAGGTAAAGGTTTTAATAGAGCTTGTAAAACGAGTTTGAAGTCTTGACCTTAGACATGCCAAATTCTTATCCTGGCACATACTTAAATTCCTAGAGGTACTGGAGGATTGAACCCAAAAGCCTATACTTGTGAAACAGCATCTCTACTACTACCATATCTGCAGATTATAATTGGATTGCTTATTTTGAGGTAGTATCATTATGCCTGGGCCTTCTTGGACTGCGGTCCTCCTAACACAAGCATAAAACATTGCACCCAGCAAATGGTTAGAGTATCTGAAAATACTTTTTGTGTCTGGGCTTGCCTGGAACTGGAATTCTCTAATTTTTGATACCCAAGTATATAACATTACAGGGTTGAGCCACTTTATCTGGTAAAAGTGTACAATTTCAAAATATCTCGATATTGCTTATATTTCTGCTTAACATATATAGCTAACGTTAATTTTCTCCCTCTTTTGTTTAGTACACTGAGTTGAAAATATTGATTTCTTGATATACACGGCTTTGTTTTGGATGGAATCCCATCACAATAAAAAAATCTCCCAAAAGTTTATGTCAAAAATCATGGAAAACAAGACCTCAGGTTGGAAAGAAAACTCTGTTCCTTAAGTTATAAATGCAGTATGTTTATAGTATTAGTCAATGTTTAAGTATGAGGAGGAAGGCAGAAATGTGAAAGATGTCAAGTCTCTGTAGAAATTCTGTAGTTGTCACTTTATGTTATCTTCCTTCCTTAAAGCTTGTTTTATTAAAACCCTCTTGGTGTATATTGGTTTGACTGATTGGTAATCTTCTTCAGGAAATGAAGCTGATTTTAGAAGGCTGATGGTGTGGTAAATAAAGGAATGATAAGAATGTGCACAGATATTGTCACAGAATGAGCCGACGAGGTTAACTACTGAACAGCAAAACAAAGCAAAGTTTCAAGTCTGATGATCCACATTGGAATATAGATAGATAGATACACATACATATACATATATATACATACATACATGAAAAATTAAATCTCCAGTAGAATATAGAGAAACTTTGCATGACAAGTATTAAACTATATCAAACTGGTTGCAGGAAAATTACAGTAAAATATCAATAGAATAGCAGTGATTTTGCATAGATTTTGTAAAGGATGAAAATTCTTCTCTCATTATATACTTTAAAATATTCTTAGTATGTTTTAAGTTTTGTGTGTGTGTGTGTGTGTGTGTGTCTGTGTGTGAAAATACCGTACAGAATGGTTACAATTGCATTGGCATGTTAATGAGTACATTTCTTATGAAACATTGTTACCTCTTCCTTTGTTTCCCCTTACCATCCCTCCCATCTCCCCCTCTGGGACCTCCCTGCCACTCAGAGCCAAAGTTGTAAGTTTCATTTTCCTACATAACATCTTGTACATCTCATTGTTGCAATGAGTTCACATGTATCACTTTTTAAACAATTTGGTTTTTCCCTTCCCCTCCACAAATTATACCAACATCAAATACAGTGAAAACAGGGTTAAGTTTACATATATATATATATATATGTATATATATATATATATATATTATAGTAGGGGCATCTACACAATCTTGAAAGTTGGAATTACACAAAATATGCAACCTGGCTAGGCACTGGTGGTTCAAGGATGTAATCTTAGCTAGTTAAAAGGCTGAGATCTTCAGATCCCAGTTCAAAGCCAGCTTGAGTTGGAAAGTTCATTAGATTCTTATCTCCAATTAACCATCAGGGCAAATGGAGTTCCAGTTTAGATTGTATGTCAAGCACTGGCCTAGAACACAACCCAGGCCATGAGTTTAAGCCCTAGGATCAACATAAACTAAAACATAAATTAAAAAATGGAGTTAGATATTTTAGAATGAAGCACAATTTTATATACCCTACATTGTTAGGAAGACTAGATTTCTGTGTTAGCTTTATAACCTACCATAGTAAGTGATACTGTCCATTTACTAAACAGAAAGGCTTACTCAGATTAACAAGTTTGAAGGTTTCAGTGTATGTTCAGTTGGTTTTATTGCTTTGGTGGCCTATGACAAGACAATGTCAAGGTGGGGAGGATGTCAGAGAAAAGTTTTTGACGTAGAATGATTAAAAGATAAAAGAAGAATGTATATGAGTATCTATGGTCTCATAGGTTTCACGCGGAAGAACTTAATCTCCATAAGAACTACTCAGGTATTCTACACAGTCTGGTAGGAAATAGAAAGTCTTTAACACATAGGTCTTTCTGGGGCATTCTAAATTCAAATGGCAACATCTTCACCAATGATAATGACTTGTCCAGGGGTGGAAGCAACTGGATATTTCTATAAATTCTAATCAGTGCCCAGCAGACTAAATATTTTATGGAATTCCTATTAAAATATTTTTTGCAAACTGACTGGGTCTTTATACTACATATGTGTATATCTGTGTGTTTGTATGTGTGTATTTTTGTGTTCGAATAAAAGTATTAGTATGACCTTTCGTTTTTCTTCCCATACCATGAAAGTCTGCCACAATTCCCAATCAAATCCTAACCAAGATTCAAACATTAATGCTATCCCAAAAGTTTTGCATGCCAACCCAAGTACATCCACCTCGTTTAAGATGTCTATGGTATAGGAAAATTTTAAGTCTTCCAATTACATTGTCACCAAGGAAACATCATACAATATTTCTTTTAAAAATACCTAGATTGTTGAACACTTTATCCAGAAAATTGAAGGAATATACTTTATTGGATTTAATTTAAATATTTAGTCACTTAAATGTATGTTCTATATCTACAACTTAGAGCCATATTAAACTACATATTTGCAAAACTTATCTATTACCATCTTCCATGAAGACAGTCCTTGCTGAAAACAAACCAGATGTGGTAAACAAATTAATATGTATGCCATTGTCAAATGCTGTTGTTGTAAAGCATGGAAGTAACAGAGCAATTAATGCCTGTGAACAGCTAGTTCTAAGGAGTATGAAAAGTGATTACTATGTACCCTAAGTGGAAAAATCCACAGATGTTTCAGGTTGTGCTGCATTGTTGGCATTTGTGAGATATATTTTGGAAAGCACTATGAATGAAAGCATGCTATTTCATAAAACTTTTCTGAAGGCAAACTTATTGAAGCAAACCAAAGAATGGGAATTTTTTCCTTAACAAATGCTTTCTGGGTATATTGTGCTGTACACTATAATGATGAAATGATCATTTCTTTGGAAAAGTAATGAAAAACACTGTCACCTGTTGAATTTCTTTTTAAAGTATCTTAAATGACAAGGATGAGGAAATTTAAATGGGTTCATATTATCCAGTATTACTTTAATTTTATATTATAAGTTAAAACAAAATGACAGAGTATTAGTCCATCAAGATTTACAGAGTAAGTTTCTGGCATATATTTTCTTTTGTTGCTCTTTTTTTGGGGGGGGTGATATAAATATATTTTTGTCAAAAAGGCAACTTGGTCTTAACCATTACCCACAGAATTTATGCGGTTATAGAATCAGAGTTTTTTTGATTAATTTAAGACAATGCTAGGTTCATTTTATGTCAACACAAAATATAAAAACCAATGACATTTTCACTGAACATCCACTCATAAAAAACCATGAATTAATAAAGTAAAACTCTATGTCAATTTTTTGTTGGTTGTGGGCCTTGAACTCTGGGCCTAGGCACTCTGCCTCACCTCTTCAGCTCACAGCTGCCACTGTGCCACGTGAGCCACAGTGCAGTTTCTGGTTTTAGGAGGTTTGTTGGAGATAAGATTCTCACAGACTTTTCTGCCCAGGCTGGCTTTGAACAACTATCCTCAGATCTCAGACTCCAGAATAGCGAGGATTACAGGAATGAGCCAACAAAGCCCAGATCCAAGTCAATTTTTAAAAAGCAAGCTTGGATACTTCTCCACATAGAGCTCCTCTATGACCCAGCAATCACACTTTTGGACATTTACCCAAATGTTTACAAAAAAAAAGACCACACTAAAGCTACCAGCATGACTGTTTATTGCAGCACTATTTTCTATAACT
The DNA here is from genome assembly GCF_019054845.1 of Dipodomys spectabilis. Taxonomy (NCBI): domain Eukaryota; kingdom Metazoa; phylum Chordata; class Mammalia; order Rodentia; family Heteromyidae; genus Dipodomys; species Dipodomys spectabilis. Next base: position 116,551 of record NW_024871248.1, on the reverse strand, counting down.
AAGAACCAACTCAGATGCCCCTCAGTAGATGAATGGATCAAGAAAATGTGGTATATATACACAATGGAATTCTATGCCTCCATCAGAAAGAATGGCATTGCCCCATTTGTAAGGAAATGGAAAGACTTGGAAAAAATTCTATTAAGTGAAGTAAGCCAGGCCCAAAGAAACATAGGTCCCATGGTTTCCCTTATTTGCAATATCTAGTATATGTCTGAGTCACGCAGTAAATGTCAGAAAAGGTGATGTTAGGGAAATGAATCCTAAGATTTGTATTCAAATGTTTTTTTTCTTTCATGTGATTTTTTCTAACACATTTATAAGATTATTCCCTTGTTGCTTTGTATGTTCCCTCCCCCACAGTATAACCCCTGCTTTCACTGTATTTGATGTCGGTATAATTTGTGGAGGGGAAGGGGAAAAACAAACCGTTTAAATAGAGATACAGGTGGACCCATTGCAACAATGAGGTGTACAAGTCGTTAGGTTGAAGAATGAACTTTACAACTTTGGTGCACGAGGAGGCAGGGTAGTGGGGCGGATTGGGTGGGGGGGCGGGGTTAGGATGGGAAGGGATGGGAAGGGGAAACAAAGGAGGAGGCTACAATGCTTGATAAGAAATGTACTCATTATCTTGCCCATGCAATTGTAACCCCTCTGTACAGTATTTTCATAATAAAAAACAGAAATGTACTCACAAAAAAAAAAAAAAGCAAGCTTTGATACTTCTAGTTTTTCCAATAAACAATTTTATTTTTTCAGCATTAGTTTATAAAACTATGTGTTATTTTTAGATGTAACTGGGATTTTTCAAACAATTCAAGTATAATTTTTACTATTACTCTGTATCTCACAAAAATTCATTATTATTGACTTTGCACAGTCAATTACATACTATCTTACACACTATTATTATTACATTCTATATTGCATGTAGTGTAAAGTGAAAATAATTTGCACCATTTCATATAAATTACTAGGTGTTATTTTTTCATTATAAATTCACATTTGTGGTTTTACAATAAGGGAAAAAAAGATTTTAGAGTTAAAATAAAATATCAATGTGTAGAGTGTCCTAATTAAAACAAAAATTCTGAGTTCCTACAGACAAAATTATTTTCCTTTTACTAAAGACTTTGAAGTAATACCTTTGGAAATAGTGAGGAAAAGGAAGCAGAATTCAACTCACATCAATCCATGTCTCTGTTATTTTGCTATCCCCTTCACTAAGTCCTGCCCGCTCCCACTTGCCAGTGTCTCTCTTAGAATTCTACTTGGGAAAGTTCTAAGTCACGGATTATTTTTGTACTTCCTGTTATATGAAACAAAATATATACACAAAACTCTTGAAATAAAATGTACACACATGTTAAAGTCACCACAGCTGGAAAAACAACAAAGAAATGGATCTCCTCCAGGAACAAAAACATGTTGGGCCCAGTTTTTTTAAGTACAAAACCTCAAATACATGTTAATTTGAGTAGAGCTATAATTATAGCTGTCATTCAGAAATAAGGTTGTGCAAATTAAATTCATCTGTATGAACCTAATATAGCAGATCTTTTGGATCAAATTGTTTAAAACAAATGTAACTATATATTAAGAAAGATCTGCACATATTTAAAAGGAAAAATGCTATAGTATTAAATCACAAAAATCATGACATACTAAAAAAATCCAGAAATGCAATGAATAAGTCCAATAGTATCAATATTGAGAAGTAAATACCACTGATTTAACAAGAACAAAATATACAAGTAATAGAATTTGAGCAGTGTGCTTGAGTGTACATAATTTTAAACTGATCCAAATTACACTGTTTGTAGATTACTGAATGTGGGTTATCTAAAGGAAAACATCAGCACATTACATAAATGAAATTAAAAATCTCATGAAAAGAGAATAGTAGTTTCTGGAAAATACTATTTTAATAATTGGTGGTCAAAATGTTTCTAGTACTGACAAAATTGCATACCTATTTAGTTAGAGGCAAAAATGACCCAAGCTACTCGAGCTGATTTGAAACTTTGGCAAAGTATACAACTATAGCATTATAATGCAATTTGATTCTGGCATGGAATTCATTTCATCTTTGATCTGACAAATGAATACATGAAAGAACATAGCTTCTCCAACTAAATTCAAGACCTAACTAAGCATAAAATCAGAAAAGTCATCATGCAAGATGTATTACAACTGGGGTAAAAGAAAAATAAGTCATACTGATTCTGTATTTATTTTAATTGTTGATTTTTTCATAAATTATTTCCTTTAGCTTGCATTTTCAAAACATTGTGTTACATGATGTATATCTTGGCAATTAATTTTGGATGCCTCTTTAAATTTTGTTGAGTATAATGTTTCACTTCAGTTCCTAACCCATGAAATGATGTTTTTTACAAAACAAATGCTAATAACCACTGTTTATAATACGCAAAATCACATAACATGACACTAGTAAGTATAGGTTAACATTTTGATATCATGGTCTCATGACTGATGAGGCCTATCTGCATGAGTATAGTTGTACCTAAATTTAACCACTGTTAAAAAATGTTTATATATTTATCTGTCTCCCATCAGAGATTAAACCTGAGTATAAAGCCTAAGGAAAATGATAAGGTAAGAATTTAGCTATTCTGGATATAAAGTAAACAAAATGCAGCATAGAGTAACTCACTGCTTTAAAGCCAAGCTATTTCTCCAAAACATTCTAAGCATTTCCTTACAATATGTATTATTCTCAAGAAGGGAATGGGGAATGTGAGGACTAACCAAGTACTGTCTTCAAATATACGTAATTTGGATTTAGCCCTTTATTTCACAATAAGCATTTTTGATGAAAAAAAAACTGTTTGAATAATTAATTTTCTGGTCAGGTATAATATATCCTAGTTGCATAAACCAAACTGCATTCATAAAACGATATATTGCAATTAAGTAAAAAAATCATATTCAATAAATAGCAAAAAGTGTATACCTATAGAGAATATTTTGAAGAATGCATTAGAAATATTCTAATATAATACTTAATTTGATTGAACAATTTCACATTGACAGTAATTAACTAGAATATTTTAATGGTAATTGGACAAGATTGTCTTTCAAAATGAGCAAAGCCTATTTCTCCTTTTAGTTTGTCAGGGAAATAACTGACAAAAAAGGAAATTAACATATGAATCTATAACAACTGGAATGAATTTTTCTTTTTATTAACAAATAATAATTTCACAAAGTAATTTTATTGTGTTATACACATATGTCCACATAATTTTGCTTATTAAATTTTATTTCTTTTATTAATTCATTATCCTATTTTTATACTGAAATTTTATTATGTGATCATACTAACTTAGGAAGTATTTGAACATATTTATTCCACACTACTTCTCTTCATCTCCTCATTCACTTTTTTCCAAACTCAATCAGTTCCATCTTTTATACGTGGGTCATTCATTTTATTTTCTGGATCTAGAGTCTACATGTGAGAAATCTAGTATTTGTTTACACAGTACGGCTTATTGCTTTAATATGAAGGTTTCCATTTCTATCTATTTTCCTGAAGATGAAGGTATTTCATTACAATGAGTGGCTAAATAATATATCATTGTGTATATATGCATATATATATTACAATTTCTTTATTCAATCAATGATTAAGGAACATGTAGGTGAATTATATGTTCATTTTTTAATGGGAGAAGGAAGGATAGAAATAATTATGTTTGGATTGAGATACATGATCTTCAGGTTGGCACTCTATTTGAAACATCCTCCCAGCTTCATTTTCATCAGTATTTCAATAATGCATTATATTTAAAATATGATATTTAATTACATTTGTGAAGGTGTTCTTTTTCAGTAATTATTTTTTATTACAGTGTTACATTTAGTATGTCATGTGAGTAGGGGGATGTATGTGAACATGAATATGCATGCATGTTTTTAGGGAAGCTGAATGCATATGAGATACAGAATTCAAATAAAAGTTTGAGACCTATAAGTTGCTAAATTGATGTATATGTCCAGTTTGTGGAGTGTGATTTCAAGATCACATTTTGGTAGGTTTCATACCAAATAAGTAGATGTTTCTAATCCAAAATCTTTTTTTTTTAATCTTTCTTTTTTTATTATTTTATTTTATTTTTTTTGTGAACACACTCTACAGAGGGGTTACAATTACATGGGCAGGATAATGCATACATTTCTTATCAAGCATTGCAGCCTCTCCTTTGTTTACCCTTCACATCCGTTCCCAGCCTCTCCCACACCCAATCCTCCCCGCCTCCACCTCTCCACCCCCCCCCCCCGCACCAACATTGTAAAGCTCGTTTTCGACATGACAAATTGTACTTCTCATTGTTGCAACAAGTCCACCTGTATCCTTAAACGACTTGTTTTTCCCCATCTTCTCTACAAGTTATACTGACATCAAATATAGTGAAAGCAGGGGTTGTATTGTGGGGGAGGGACATACAAAGCAACAAAGAGATAATCTTATAAATGCGTTAGAAACAATTGCATGAAAGAAAAAAAACATTTGAATACATATCTTAGGGTTCATTTTCCTAACATCACATTATCTGACCTTTTCCGAATGACTCATACATATACTAGATATTGCAAATAAGGGAAACCATAGGACCTATATTTCTTTGGGCCTGGCTTACTTCACTTAATATAATATTTACCAAGTCTTTCCATTTCCTAACAAATGGTTCCTATTTCCTATAAAGTAAATCAAGCAGAGAAATCAGGTTAAGATCTGAAAGAGCCTTTAAAAAAGTCTTTGACCTTGAAAATTGTCCTGGGTATGAATTTTTGGAGAAATATCCCCATTCAAAATAGAAGGACACATTTTTTAACATTATGTTGGTACTGGGTTTTGAACTACTGGCCTTGAGCTCTATCTGGGCATTAATTCTCAATGTTTGGATGATACCACCTGAGTCACACCTTCACTTCTTCCTTTTACTACAAGTGAAGAAAGGAATCTTTTAGGTTTATTCATTTGGAATAGCTTGGAATTGCAATTGTCAAATTTGAACCTACCTAGTAGCTAGGTGGAAGCCACTGGTGCTCTACTAAATCTCACTTCTTTTAAAAATAAATAATCAGAAAAAGGAGAAAAAAATATTTGTTCAATGATTTATATGTTGTCTGATAAACCAAATCACTTGCTACTGGAAGATAGAAAGTGAGAAGTTAGAGATGAATACGGAGGGCAAAGACAAAAGAAATGAAGAAGGGAAGAGAGAGTAAATGAGGACAGGAGAAGGGAGGATAGGAGAGGAGGGGTGAGCTGAATTGTTTATAAGGTATTATTGTACAATCAGTGCCTTTGCATTTATATAGCCAAAGCTTTATATTTTTGGTGGTAGTAAGTTGAGATATAAAATACCAATTTACAGCTAAAAACCTGTTAGTGTGCTTCCTTCTGCACCAAGGGTGCAACAGTTAGGTTACTGTTACAGAGAAGGAAAGAGTAATCAGTTTAAGTGAATCTGAGAAACAATAATTGACATGCCAGGAATGCTCCCTTGTATGGTGAAGTCAAGCATCACTATTGTTCCCTGATCTAGTATTCCTCTCAACAAGAATAGCAAAAACAAGAGGAAGGAGATTTCTGAGTAATAATCATCTTTCTGTTTACCCTCTTCCCTTGGCCTCTCAAACAATAAAGCCAAAGGAGACTTAACCTGAGCTAGTGGGGTAAATGGGAGAAAAAAGGTCAGTCTAGCTTAATGTGAAAGTTTTAAAATAATTGGGGCAGCGTTTCAAATACTGAAATAAAACGTTTGTAATTATTAATAAAAAGTAACTCTGAATTTATCGAAAAGTTAGAAGACTAAAATTCTCACTCCATAGTGGAATCTGCATAATTAAACTGACTCCTGCTACTATCATCAGAAAATGAAGACCGCTCCTAAACTTCCAATACTAGGTAAATTACCCTCGATATTCACTTAAAATGTGTGAATATGATGCAGAAGACATTACTCATGTAACTGTAACCCCTCTGTACACGATTTTTACTATAAAATGTATAAAAATTAGAAAAGTGGAATGATTGACAATGATCCAGATGTATTGTACATTGAAATGCACATACACATTATTCAACACTGACAAAATGAAGTGAAACTCCTTTGCATGACTTGCTAAAGATTAAATTTTTTTGAAGTTTTAATACTAAATGACCAGAGCATAAACCTTTAGAGATAAATAAGAGGATAGCATTGACATATTGTTGAGGCTTGTGCTCCTTTCAATACACAAAAAATTAATGTGTCAAGTTTGCTGCAAATGGAAATTGTAATTTGCCAATTCTTTTTGCAAATTGCCCAAATTATAGAGAACCAAATTCCACTATCCCTTCAGTCTCACCAAAAATTCGTATAGACCTTTAGGTTTCTCGGTTGTTTCTAAATATCTTAATGTAATGCACGGGAATTAAATTCTTTTAAAATCATCTCACTCAGACATAGGTATGGATAGATAATTGATGTGTGCAGAATCAGAAATATTCAGAAGGCTGTAAATGAATGCTTAGTAATTTTCTCTCTTCTGGGTCATAGAATACAGCCTGTCCTTGTTAGGAAAATTTAGGAGAATGGAAAAGGAATAGGACGGACTACATCATCAATAGGCGAGGACTGTTTATTGTCGAAAAGCAGGTTTGGAGGTTGTGTGAGGGAGCTGAAACAGGATCTGAGTTTTTATAGGAGGACTGAGCAAGGAGGTAGAGGTTAATGAAAAGCCCTTAGGTCAAGGAAAGCGGGGACCTTTCAGTTGGGCCCACAATGGGATGTTTACAACTGGGATTATATAGATTGCCCTGCCTGCACTTAAAAGGAGTTCACACATTTGCCTGTATTGTGTATGAGCCTGGGACAGCAGGGTTGGGGTCAATCCTTCATATTCCATCTTTAGATACATGGAATGATAGGGCCAAGTGGGGAGAAGCAAGTTCTTCATATAGGGTCTTTGGATACATAAAAAGAATTGGGCTGAGAGAGGAGAATCATGCAGGTATGAGAACAAAGCAGATTCCATCATTTTGAACCCTGGAGTATAAAAGGTGGAGGGGCATCATGGTCTTTTCTGGTTACTTCCAGCTGTCATCAGTGTGTCCAGGAGTCACTGGGGCTGGCGTCTTCAGGTCCAGGTCTGTGCTCGGTCCAGAAGAGTGTAAGCAAAGCCTCTGGGTGCCTGCAGTAATAGGATGTCCTTGACTTGGTCCCAGGTTTGAGTGAGGGCTGTTATCCTGTTAGACAGAAACTTGAAAATGCTGAGATCAGGCAAAAGGCTGACAAGGTGGCAGGACTAGTTGATAAGAGTGACATCAGAAAACACAACCAGGGAATAATCCAGAAAAGTTCCATTTGGATCATGAGCCTATAATCAGTCAGAAACTAGGGCTGGATTGGAGTAGTTAAGGGCCTGGTGAGAGACCTTGATCATTTCCTATAAATAGCAGGTAACAAAGGCAAGAATGTAAATTCCTGTGCATTTAGAAGTTAGACAGATATGGAAATTAGATGGACAAGCTTCTGAACTTGTTTCTATTGGCCTCCTGGATCTGGTTAATTTTGAAAGGGCAGTCACAAAGTGGCTGATGTAACATCTTTTCCTCTTATTCTTTTCCACCTTGTCCTTGGATCTAGGTGCTTGTGGCTGGGATATGGGCTTTGAACTCAAGGCCTGAGCATTTTCCCTGAGCAATTCTGCTCGAGGCTAGCATTCTACCACTTTCAGTCACAGGGCCACATTTAGCATTTGGCTGGTTAATTTTTGAGCCAGCTTCCACCCTGGCTCTTTGATGGTTAGTTGGGTGATAGAGTCTCAAGGATTTGTCTGCCTGGGCTGGCTTTGAACTGCAATCTTTGCCACAAAAACCCTTTATCATTTCCAATTAATGCAACAAGGAGATCAGTGAGAACAAGTAGAGTTTATGTGCACCCTACCAAGAATTAATCAACAAATACTTGCCAGAACTCTGCAATGACAAAATTCAATAGATGGGATGAGAGTTTGAGCTTACCTTGTATGCCTGGAACACCTGATAACTAAATTGTATGAGAGGCTCTCCTGGACTATACATGTTTCAATAGTATAACAACATAGCTGGCTTTTTCATATCAGGATGAGTAAGGTTTAAAGAGAGTGTCCACAAGAGTCTTAGTGTTTGTAAATCTAAATCAGTCTTTTACCAAGAATCAGCTGTGTGTGATGGAGTCAGGCAGGAGTCCAGTGTACCATGGTGGAGGGAGGATGGTCCAGGCAGGATCTGGGCAAGATTGCCTCCCTCGGATGAATTGTCAAAACTCCTGGTTAGTTACTTACAAAATTATACACAGACGTTAAAGAAACGACTTTAGGTGGACATAGAGAATGACATGCTACTTTTAATGTTAAATAACAGCCAAAAATTACTTACCAACTTTACTCACAAGCTGTCTTTTAAGGCATACTCATACCATCTCTTATACTCGAACTTTCTGGGGACAGAAACAGATATGTGCAACAAACATTTTAAGACAATTCTTACCTCCTTACTGGTTTGTTTTTCATCACAGCTGGCTAGGCGCTGAGCTGGGTCTCATTCCTTTTACTACTATCCTTGAAAAAAAGGTTTTCTTTTAACAAACAGCACATTTGATAGGAAATATCACTATCAAGACATAGAAGAAGACAACTTGTTACACAGTTTTTATAATGAGATTATGTTGAACATGTTTTCACACACACACATTTAAACTAAAGTTCTAAGATGCACTTGGGTTTTTAAAAAATGAAAATTGGCAGTATATTTTTTTGGAATTCCAGTGACAAAGTGATATTTTTCCCAATATGATAAAACCACGTGGTCAATGTCAGAATAGTAGGCAATACCAAACAAAATGCAAGGCAAATTTTGACAAACAGAATTTCAACCCTTAAACCAACATTGATAACAAGAGCAGAAAACCTTTAAATCAATTTTGGGGATGAGGTGGATTAGTATATGAATTAAATATTTTAACCCTTAGAAGAGTGAAGAGGAGAGGGGAGTAAGGTTGGTGGAAGAATGGGGGATGTAGAAAAACCCATCATGTGGTCTTAGTACCCCCAGATAGAGTGTCTTGTACATCTCATTGCTACAATGGGTCAACCTGTACTTTTTCCTTGTATCTTAAATGAAGAAATGCTGGCTTGATTTATGTTGATTCTACTTGTGTAGACACACCTAAAATCACTCACCAAGTCCAAAAGCACACAAATGAAATGCATCTTTTGTCCGTTGGTTCAATTGTATTCTACACATTTATTGACAGGTTACAAATTATTCTCAAATTTTAATACATTACAAATACTTTTTCTTATTTTCGTGGCCAGGAAATGGAAGACCTCAGACAGCAATTCTCACTTTAGACTTATCACATGGGTTGGTTAAATGTTGACCTGAGCTCCAGTCTTCTGTGGACTCACACATTACTTAGGAATTGATGCTGGCTGTTGGAAAAGAGCTCAAGGAAAGATGCCGTATAACTTTATTCTTTACCAGGGTATTCTCCTGCTTTTTTGGTTGTTGAGAGTGTCTACAAGAGCAAACATTCTATGGGGAGCAAGGAGACACCATATGACCTATACTTACTGAGATTTCTGGGTGATTTGCTATCACTTGTACTATATTTGCAAGTCGAATCTGTCAAAACCTACCAGTTATAAGAGATAAGAGAAGTGCTAAAATAAGTCTTAGAGACAAATATATCTTCAACATATTTGGTTCCAAGCATTCCGTCTAGGGCATATTCAACAAGTAGTGAAACTTGTGTTGGCTGTATCTATGCGTCTTTCTCCATGTGTGCATGTATACATGTGTATATATATATATATGTGTGTATTTGTATGTAGAGCAATATACATGTGTACATATATAAGGGCATATACACACATATATTCATATATAAATAAATATATATGTGCATATATTTCTATATATCAGGTGTTCAGTGATTTAATCTAGACTTCCCAGCACATTGTCATTCTCACAAAGTGTACATGATAAACTGCTCTGAGGATCTGTGCTCACTTCCCCCACTTCCTTGTTTTTCATCCCTGTGAACAACTTCAGCCTACTTTCCATAGGATAGCTTTGTTTTTGTTACTTACTGATTTTAAAAGAAAAAGGTTGCTTGTAAAAGGAAAAGATCTTTTAGGACGCAGGTTAAAAGTATTTTATCCATCCCAATGATTCCTATGAGGAAAATTTGTAATAGTACTAAAAGTGAAAAGGAATTCCTAGATCTGTTGTTTTGCCATTTACAATGGCAAAGAATAATATCACGTCACTCTTATAACTCTTAAAGAATGCAAGGGTAACTGATCGTCCCTATCATGTTCCCAAAATCCCAGTGGTTCCTGAAGGACAATAGTAGCACAGCAGAAATTCTAAGTAGCAGACATGGAGCATGAAAGAGAAAGAGAGGAAATAGAGAATGAAAGAGAAATATCATAATACTGAAAGTGCATAACAGATAAACAAGAGCTGTATGAGAATATTCATACTGCTATCCTTAGACTCTATATGTACATTTGAAGGTATTTGATGTATGATAACCCATCAACACCACATTCCTCAGCACTACATAAGCAGAAAATGATGGAAGTGGTCCTGTGGCTCAAGTGGTAGCAATAGCCTTGAGATGAAGAGCTGAGGAGCAGTACACAGGACCCAGAGTTCAAGCCCCACAACCAACAGAAACAAAACCAAAACACTAAACACAAAACCGTCTCTCAATTTTGTGGCCTCAACTCTGTAAAACCACTGTTTCAGCCTAGGGCTAAGATTTATGTGTGGACATTTATCAACACTCCTGATTCAAACTCTATTTGAGAATATTTTAGTCAATATTTTGTTCTTAATTTTGCTCTTTGTAAATTCACATGCACCTATAAAAATGGTGTGGCCATCCCAGTAACATTCTCAAAGTACCTCGTAATGATGACTTATAAAAAGTTGTATTATATTACAACAAGGAAAACAATGCTGCAAATAAAGAAAACCAATAATTAAATATTAATGATTAATAAAATAAAAACCAAATACCATTGTTTCCAGTATTTGAAGTGTACTACATATTAGATTTTACTATTTTCTCATATTCCTGTACATTTAAAACTGGCTAAGATTATGATGTTCAACAAGAGTTTTATAGGCTATGAGTAGTCTTTAAATTTACCCTCTAAGATTACTATTTATGTCTCATCTCATCATCTGTATATGGTTTATATAATCATTTTTGTTCCTCGCTAACATATAAAGTAAGGAAGCCCTAAAGTTTTTACAGAAACTATGTAGTTAACAAAGTCTTAACTCTTCACTGTTTCTTCATACAAAGACTTTGCAACTTCTCATTAGTAAAGTTTCTATAAACTCTGAAATATACATACTTAGTTGTATATGTCTGCTACCATAAATCTTAAATACTTTATAGAAAAGTTATATGACCTACCAAACAATCTTAATTTTGGCATATAAGCAAATTCCCAAAACATATTTAAAACATTAAGACTTAAAAAAGAACTTAACACTTGCTGCAGTGTTCATTATGATAGGTGCCTTGTATAGAATAATTGAATTTCTCCTCCTACACATCTGTTGAACAACAAATACCTGGAATTATTTTGTTTTAACATATCTTGAATTTAGTCTTAAATGTGTGCTTATGTAAGAAATACATGGTTCTAAAATTTCACGACAAATCTTTTGAACTTACTTTTTGTTGAATTGTCTAGTTTAAGAAAATCAATTCCACTTTATATATAAAAAATGTTCTGTGCTCAATTCAACAGCACATACACTAAAATTGGAACAATACAGAGAAGATTAGCATGGTCCCTGTACAAGTGTGACACGCAAATTTGTGAAGCGCTCCACATTTTTACAATAACAGATGCTGGAGGGGATGTGGCAAGAAGGGAACCCTACTTCCTTTTTGGTGGGAGTGTAAACTTGTTCAACCACTTGGAAAGCAGTATGGAGGTTCCTTAAAAGATTCCTCATAGAGCTCACAAATGACCAAGCAATCCCACTTTTGGGTATTCACCTAAATAGTCAACAACAAGACCATATTAAAATTACCAATACAATTATGTTTATTGCAGCATTATTTCCCATAGCTAAGATATGGAACCCACCAGGATGCCCCTCAGTAGATGAATGGATCAAGAAAACGTTGTGAGTTTGTGTGTGTGTGTGTGTGTGTGTGTGTATGGGAATTCTATCATCCATCGGAAAGAATGACATCACCCAATTTGTTACGGAATGGAAAGACTAGGAAAAATTATATTAACTAAAATAATCCAAGTCCAAAGAAACATCAGTCACGTGGTATTCCTTATTGTCAATAATTAATATATGTCGTGGATAAGCAGAAAAGGTCAAAAGCTATATGCATGTGAATAGATAAGGTGATAGTAAGCTTAATGAACCCCAAGATAGGCACACAAGTGGTTTTTTTTCTTGCTGTTGTTTCTAAAGTATTTATAATGTACGATGTGATTTTTTTTTGTTTTTTATATGGTCCTCCCACACAGAAATAAACTTTTTTTTGGGGGGATCCAGTCGTGGGGCCTGAACTCTGGGCCTGAGCGCTGTCCCTCAGCTCTTCAGCTCAAGGCTAGTGCTCTACCACTTCAGCCACAGTGCCACTTCTGGCTTTTTTTTCTTAGGTGGTGCTGGGAATCAAACCCAGGGCCTCAGGCATGCAAAGCAAGCGCTCTTACCACTGAGCCACCTTCCCAGCCCCCGAAATAAACATTTTTTACAGTCAACCTTGAAAAGCCATCTTGATAGACCATTTCTGTAAGTGGTAGCAGAATATTATTGATGGCTTTGCAAGGATGCCAGATTGCCTCATTTTGAGATAATTAAAACAGGAATTTAGTCAGCTGGTTTTTTTTTTTATCATTAGGACAAAAACCTATTGACTCTAGTCCAGGTGATCACTGTGGCCCAGAGAAGCTAATACATTGACTAGTAATCCTAGACCTCTAAAAACAAAACAAAACAAACAAGTAAAAATCTCCGGTAAGCAAGGCCAGTCAAGGCTCCTATCACAGTCTACATGAAGTCAGGCAAAATACTGAAGCTGGGAGTCATTTAGCTGATAACTAATATATTTTTTATGAGGCAGACTGAAATAAAAGACTCCTGAGAGAGGGTAGGAAAGACTGATCAGAGGGACTAAAATTGGTCACACAAAGATTGGGAAATAGAATTCCTTATAAAACAAATAAATCATAGAAAGCCTGTGCACGTGAGAACAACACAGAAGACCAATTCCAGAAATGCACATTTTCTTAGAGGTCACCTTAATGAATTATCAATTGAAATTTTTGAAATTTAAATATTTGACCCAAGTGGAAGAAGGACAATTGCTCAAGAGAAAGAAAAACTCATCCCTCTGTTAGGAGGTCCAATATCACATTAAGAAGTAATCAAGCACAGATTTGTAATAAAAAGAGAAAACAATTATTCGAAATGAGGGTTTCATTTGTTTTGATGTATATGTTTTTGATTTAGGTGCTAGCGATTACCGTACAATTGATCCAGTCCCACAGTTGAGTTGACATTGACTGCAGTATTCCCACATGAAGGAAAAGAGAAAATTTACAAATGTCAGATCAAATGAGTTGAGGATGAAGTGTTTTAATAGTAATATATGAGGTTTAGACACAGGTGAAGAGGTGGATTTTCTTTTATAAAAATCCCCCATTTTTAGCCTGGTGACAGTGGCTCACAGCTGTAATCTTAGCTACTCAGGAAGCTAAGATCTGAGGACTGCTGTTCAAAGCCAACTTGGGCAGGAAAGTCCCTGAGACTCATCTCCATTTAACCACCAGAAAACCAGAAGTGGCAATGTGGTTCAAAAGGTAGAGCATTCACCTTGAGTTGAAGAGCTCAGGGACAGTGCCCAAGCCCAGACTTCAAGCCCCTCGACCACCACCACCAACAACAAAAGTTTCCCTTTTCTTGGACTGCCTACAGCTTTTCCTAACATTCAACAAAGAAGACATTTTATTACCCACTACAGGTAAGTCCTATTCTAGCTGTTGCAAATAGAAAGATTTTGTATCTTATGTCAAAAGGTTCATATTTGGGGAAACAAATACAAGCAGTGGTAACTTTTTTTCCAGTCCTTGAACTCGGGACCTGGGCCCTGAACATTGTTATACTGGTAGCTTTAATGTGAGCTTGTTTGTTATTTATTGGATTACTGTCCATGACAGGAATTACTGGGTCATAAGGGAGATCTGTTTAGTCTTTCACATAAAGTCCGTACTGCACTTCGGAATGGTTGAACAAATTTAATTTCCCACCAACAGTGTAATAGAGTTCCCATTTGGCTACATCCACCTTAGCATTTGCTATTGTCAGTTTTCTTGATAATGGCAATTCAAACTGGAGGAAGAATCTCTCTTGTAGATTTGTAGGTACCTTCTAGCTACCATGAATTAATGAATATATGAAACCTATATTGCTCGAGTGTGCATTCCTTTCTCTTAGTATAATGTTCCCAAGCCTTTGATCTTCCTTAAGACTGGTGAACAGTCATCCTTTCTGATGGGTGAATAAAATTCCAGTGTGTGTGTGTGTGTGTGTGTGTGTGTGTGTGTGTGTGTGTGTGTGTGTGTGTAAGATGACTATAGGCCTATGAGTTCATTTCTAAGTCTTCCTTTCAACTGTAATTTTGTAATTCAATAATAAATTTGGATTGCTTTCTTTATTACATTGAAGAATATTGTAGGGATGTTGATGGGTATTGCATTGCCAATTGTTTGGGGGCAGTATTGCAGTTTTCACAATGTTATTTCTTCCAACCAGAAGCATGGAAAGACTTTCCATTTCCTTGAATCTCCTTCAATTTAGCTTTTAGGCCTTTAAAGTTTTCACAATAGAGGTCCTTCACTTTTTTGTTAAATTAATTAATTCCTAGTTTTATTGTTGTTTTGTTTTGCTTAGGTTTGATTTGATTTTGAGGCTAATATATATGAGGTTGTTTTTGGGTTTCAGCCTGGATCTTCCCATTGTTGGTAACACAGGAAAACTATTGATTCTTGTAGGTTTTATACCCTGCTACATTGCTGAAGATTAGCATCACTTTTACTAACTTTTTTGGGGGGGGAAGCTATAGGGTCCTTTATATAAAGTATCATTTCATCTGTGAAAGGGAATAGTTTTACTCCTTTCATATTTGGATCCCTTTTATATTTTTCTCTTACCTATTGTCCTTGCTAGAAAGTCCACTACTATATTGAAGAGTAGTAGAAAGAGTGGACATCCTTTTCTCATTCCTGATTTTAATGTCTTCATGCCTCCATCGTTAGGTACATGCTTATTTTCTCTTTGTCGTATACATACTCTGTATTATACTGAGGAAAGTTCCATGAGTTCCTAGCTTCTCAGACCTTTCAATCATAAAGGGGTATTGGAGTTTGTTAAAAGCTATTTCTACATCCATATAAACAATCATGTGGTTCTTGTCCTTGCTTATGCTGATGGTGTGTGTTATGTTTATTGACAAGTATATTGAATCCAGCTGTATCCTAGGATGACTACTGTTTGATCATAGCATGTTTTTTTTGTTAATTGTTGAAGTTGGTTGGTGAGAACTGTATTGAGAAGTTATGCATCAATGCTTATCAAAGAGCTGGGTTCATAGTTCTCTTTCTTTGATGAGTCCCTAGCTGATTTGAGGAAGAGTCTAATTCTAGCTTCATAGATTATGTTTGATAATTCCATTTCCCTTTCTATTCCATTGAAGAGTTAGACCTGAGTATTGTAAGTTCTTTGCAGGCCTTAATTTCATGGTAAATCTATTGAGTCCTAGATTTTTCTGTTATGAGAAATTGTTTATTGACATTTCATTTTCATTACTTCTTATGTATCACTTCTTGGTTCAGTTCGAGTATAGGAAAGCATCAATTACTCCAGGATTCTCCAGGTGATTGGTATATGGTTTTCAAAGTACTCTCTTATAACATTCACAATTTTGCTAATTTATGTTATGATGTCTCATTTTTTCTCTAATTTTATCTATTTGAGTAAATTCTCTTAGGAGCTCTTAGGAGCTGTGCCTCATCTACTCTTAATATGTTTACCTACTTCTGATCTTATATAACCAGTTCATGTTCTTCTTGATCTTCTCTCTGTAAGATATATTTGATTAACTTCTACCCTGCTGATGTGGTGGAGAGTTTGGCTTGGGACCATATTCACTATTGGTAGTTGTTTGCCTTTAATGTTTGTTATATATCATGCCAGGCTCTTCATTTTATCATATCAACTAAGAAATTTGTGTTTATTCTGACTGTATATACTTTATAAATAATCAATCTTTTCTCTATGGCAGCTTTAAGAATCGTTTCCTTGATCATTAATGATCCTCTAATGGATTATAATGTGGTGGTGGGTTGTTCTCTTCTAGAATTCTGTGTTTGTTCTTAAGGCTTCTCTTCTCTGACTGTGCCTATCTCTTTGGATGTTTGGAATGTTCTCTGCTAGAATTCTGTAATATGTTTCCCATCCATTTAGTTTCCTGCTCTTTGCTTTCTTGAGACCAATCTCCTCCAAATTTGATCTTCTAACTGAGTCGTGAAGTTGTGGCAAGATCATTTCTTATTTCTTGGATTTGTTCTAAATGATTATTTCCTCTTTCCTATTAGACCTACTTGGTCTTTGACCCCTGAGATTGTCTTCTATGTCATCTATTTGCTGTGAAGACTTTATACTTTGTTTTTGATTTCCCTGTTTTATAATTGGTCATTTTTTAGGGCTTCTATCTCTTTATAAAGCTTTGTTTTAGGTCTTGTATTGACTTTCTTTACATATTTTCTTTGGGTGGGTAGGTAGGTAGGGTTGTTTATTTAGCTGTGTCTTCTCTCATATCTTTTAACTAGGCATCCATTTTTTCCTTGGACTCCCTTGCCTTTTCAGAATTTATTTTTCTGTTTGTAGTCTCCATGAGTTATTTTGCTAATCTTTGGTTGTTCGCATCTTGTTCAATAAATTTCCTTGTAGAGGTTTTGTATCTTTCCATTAATCACATTTAAAGCCGTAAATGTAATGTATTTTGAAAACTATCTTCTAGGTCCCTAATTGTCTGTTCTAATGCCTGGTTATTTACTGTGTGAATTATACTACCTTGACATCACTTTTCTTGTATTTTTCTGATTTGTTCTGTTCACTTGGAGGATTTCTTTTGGGGGCTATATAATCTTAATAGGTGACTCTTTATGTTCTTGGTTGATTTGCCATTTGTTGGTTGGATCTTCTGTTGTGATTTGTTTTTGTGGAATTAGGTTTTTGTCTAGACCATTAAGTGTAGGAGTAGAAATCTATTGTGGTGAGATGTAGTGATGTTAATACTAGCGGTTCCAGTGACAGTTTGGGCTGCCCAGTGGTATCTTGAATTGTCTCTGAGTATGGCTGTGGCTGTCTCCGATGTACACTTCTGTTCCTGCTTTTGTTTCCCATGTGGAATTTTTATTTCCACACTGCAGCTGTGCCTTTAAATATGTTAGCCAACACAGTCACAGCAGTCACCTGCCTGGCTGGACACCTTTTCATATATTTCTGTTTTCTTGTGAAGACAGTATAAACTCTTCTTTTGAATTGTATATCTATAAATAGTTATAACTGACTGGGTGTGAATTTTTAGAAGTGGAGTACCTGCTAGGACTCTAATTCTCTGTTTCATTAGAGAGCTAGGGGAATTTTATGTTGTTATTTTGCCATTGTTTTTCCAATTCCTCAGATATTTTTTATATATTGTTGATTTTTTTCACATAATTTAGGATTTGTGATGGTTTTATCAGGTTATTTTTGAGGTTTTTGTTTGTGTTACTTTGAAATAGTGATTTCAGGCTTGTATGAAGAGACATTAATAATATGAAATGTATGTTATTACATTGAAAGAAAGAGAGGAGACATTTTAACCTATTTGCTACAAGTAAATTAATATTAAGCAAAGTTAATTAAAGTAATTACTTACTCTTCAGAAGATGAGCATAGTACTCTTGAATATCTTGGAGAAAAAGACTTTAGACTCATTACAACTAAAGTCTTACATTGAAATTACTGGCTAAACTTTCTTCTTCAGAAAGGCAAAAGCTCCATTTCTTTCATATTAGTATTATAAAATCATAATATCTGCATGTTGAATTGTTTTCCTCTGCTATTTTCAATTCCATTCCTCATCCAGTAGGTATCTAGTGCTTTGAATGACCAATTCCTTAAAATACCTATATTGCTTATATTGTGATGTAAATCTCAATAATATTAATGTGAATTTATCCCTGATTCTCATGTGGAGCTACATTTATATGAAATTTATGCAGTTTCAACCAAGATACATGACTATTTCAAAGTTTTCTGTTTTAATCAATAAACCCATTCTCTTTAGAAATATGTTCTCATCTTTTATATTGCTCCAGCATACATCATGTATTATTAGTTCTTTTACTGAAATAAATATAAACTATGGAACATGAAGACAACTGCCCCCCCTTATCACTTTAAAGTAAATCCTTGGGGACTATATTATATTTAAAATTAAAAAAGTGCAATGAACTGTTTATACATTAATAATCTAATGGTTAAGTCAATGAGACACTAGAACTACCATACCACATCAAGTCAGAATTTACTTAAAGGCACCAAAATATTAGTGTTCATGAATATCACTCAGTTTTAGAAAATGAGTAGTCACAACAAAGTTTATATTATATTTCAAATTTAAAAAATGAAAATTAAACCCAGATTTGTTGTCAATATCCTGTTTCCAGGAATACATTTATTCAGCAAACAGAGAAAACAAAAATAAAGATACGTCACATAGATGAAAGATGTAGAAGCAGACTGTTTTTCCTTAAGATGATAAGGACATGCAAACTATGTGATTTATTCAAAGATACTATAAAAATTTATAAGAGGATTTGTGATCAGAAGTGATGGGTAAACAAATAGCTGGAAAACTGTATATGTAAATTGAGCTTTCAATATAGGCTAAGTTTACAATAAAAATGATCCAACAGACGATGATTTTATATCTTTAACACACATCCAGTATTCCACATTTTCCAACATACGCCTGTCCTCTTACCTCAGTTCCTGATCAATAGTATTCTAATTTCATGATGTCAATTCCTATTAATATAACAAAGTGGGGTTTTTTTGGTTTCTAGATCCAATAATAGTTTCTAATAGTTTCTAATAGTTTCTAATAGTTTCTAATCCGAATAATAGTATGAATTCATGGAGTTTGACTTGAATGTCAAGCTTGAGGATACTCTATTCAGGGTATTATTAATTGGCCTGAAGCAGCCAGGTACATACTATGAATACATAAACACAGTATACTAAAAGCAGGGGATTTGATTTCAGAGTAAGATGCAGGTCCAGGCAAGGTCCTGAAAAAATGAAAAACCAATGGAGCAAACATCAATCAATTATCATTACCAAGGAATTGAACTGTTCTCTTATGTGCCTGGGTGGCAGCTGTGTGTGTGTGTGTGTGTGTGTGTGTGTGTGTGTGTGTGTGTGTGTGTGTGTCTGTGTCTGTGTCTGTGTGTCTGTCTGTTTCTGTGTCTGTGTGAGTGCTTTTAGGGAGAGAGAATTTAAGTGTGAATTCCATATTTACAGCCCATAGAGCATTACTTGTTAGGGAGAAGGTGCTCATATCAAAGTTCTGATACTACTGTCATCACTTTTTACTTTGAAAAACACTTGCTTAATCCTACTTAAAAAGAGAAAAGTAAACTAACATCTTACATGATTGTTTTGACAATTGATTGGTTTATTGAAGGCCAAAGGGAGGAATTGCAGAGTAATATAATCTTTTTCCTCTCTCCTGAATATTACCCAGCAATAGCAGTGATTTCAGGAGTCTCCTGCTATGTACTCACAGCTGACTTACTAATATACTTAATAATATGAAACATATGATAGAGAAATAGATCAGCCAGCAAACACAAAGAACTAGTGATGAGACTGAACTTTTGAGCAGGGTTGGCACATCTTTTAGGAATGTAAACCCTTCATATGAACTTCAAATTTTGTGGATTTCTCTGTGTGATTAAAAGGTTAGAAAGTGCTGTAGAAATGAGAATTCCTGTTCAGCCAAGTAGAAATTGCTCATGATCCCATCCTCAGGTTACAAATTTCCATTTCATAAAGAATCTCTTTTAGAGTGCAATCATTTAATATACTTCAACACCTCATCCTTCCCTGTGGGAGATAGGAAGAAAAATAATTTTGTTTGAATATTATCTTATGTAAGTTAGTGTGCATGTGCATGATTTGTATGTAGTTAGTATTAACTGTAAACAGGAATCATGTCACAACAAAAATATAATTAAAATCACATAACAAGGTTACCAGTCATAGCATTTTCTTCATGAAAACATACATTAGATTAGTTGCAGAATTTTTATTTTGAGATAAACTTTATATGAAAGCATAATGCACTTTAACTAAGGGCTGAAATATTTTATTAAAAATATATTTCTTAGAGATATTTTTGCTGCATAATTTTAAGAAGAAAATGGTCCCAAAGTAATCATTTTTCTTAGTATGTTCCTGTTTCCATATGATTAACCTCTAAATTAGAAATCCAGATATATGATTTGATTTAATTTAACCACAAATATTATTGAGTATAAGGACCTCCTACTCTCTATATTCTTCACACTATGATCATTAAATATGGTGAGTTTGAAATAATTAGTCTCTGTGTGAACTATGTTAATATTATTTACAATATGAGTGAAATGTTTAAAAAGTAGTATTTATTATAGTTTAATTGCTCTGAAGAGGAAATGAATGATATAATCAAAGGCTAAAAATGATTAGATTTAATATTTAGAATTCAGGACATGTTTTTGACCACACTGCTTACTGGAGCCTTCACAACAACCTGAGATAATTTATATTAATGAAGCAAAAAATCCCACATGTTAGACATTTGTGAATAGAAAAACCATATCATTCTGAATATATAGATCTACATAACAAACATAGAAGATTTAGCGTATAAATACCTGTATATACTAATACATTTAATTGCAGGGAAAGTACTTGTACTGAAAGGAGATAAAATTGCATTTATTTTGAAAAAGTAGACCTAAGTATTCATTTGAATAAAAGATAATGTTTAAAACATCACTCATTCAAGAAATAAGATGTACAGTTAGTTGTTTTTCATGCCAATTATTATCTCTAAACTTAGAAAAACTAGATTTGTAAACTGAAAGCAGTGCTTTGTCGGGAAAGAGACATTTAGTTTCTTAAAAGTCATGACTATTTTTTCTCAAACAATTGCTAAGTAACTGATTTACATTTTTATCATGGAATCTTTTTGATATATTTTCATTGATTAAATTAAATAATAAATTAAATTAAATAATTAATAATAAATTAAATTATGCATGAACAAAGTTTATCTAACACAATTATTTTATTCACAAGACATATCATGGCTCTCTTAACACTAGAAGGCAGTATGTTATTTACTTATTAATTTTTAGTTATTTTGTTAATGGTTATTAATTGTTAGAAGAGGCAGTTTCTTTATGCTCTTTCCAAAATATATTTAATGCATTTGATTGTACTCCCTGTATTTCCTTTTCATTATTCCTTCCTCTAAAGATCTTCTGTTTTTCACATCAAATTACATCTTCATATATGCACATATAAGCTAATTTGGAAGATTTAAGGTGAACTGCAACTTAATTCAAGATGTGCAGTAGATTAACGATGAATAAAAACTTCAATATTTTGTTAATTTCTGAATTACTATATAATATATATAACATAATTACTATTATGGTTAGGTTTAGGATCACAGACAGAATTATAATTAGGGTTAGAGAAAAGAAAATTTAGGTTCAACACAAGATGACCTATTGCAACAATGATACTCACAGCACACTATATTGAAAATGAAATTTACACCAAGGGGAGGGAGGAGTTATAGTGGGAGACCAACAAAGAACAAGGCAACAATGTTCAACAAGAAATGGACTCATTACCTTACACATGTAACTGTAATCCCTCAGTAAGCCTCTTTACAATAAAATAAAATTTTAAAAAATAAAGTAAAACAACACCTGACAGGAAATAAACACTTTAAAATTTTTAGTTTCAAAGTGCAAATAAAATTTAGGCCTACATGCCTAGCAAGAGTTAGGATAAATGTGAAATAGAGGCTTGCTATTAACATTATGATTCAATTATCTGTAGGTTTAGGATTAGGAATGGTTTAAATGTTAAGTAAATCTGAACTTATTTTAAGTTCTAGGAATTCAGGAAAAGCAGGGATAATGGAAGTACAGTGTATTTCATAATATCAAGATTTGAGATCAATCGGTATAATGATTCCTGTTATGGAACAAGATAGATTCAGAGTTAAGAGTGAGAAAATCTGTAGGGTTTAGGAAAACCTGCAATTTATGTGAAGAATTACAAGTGGAATTTCAGCTAGGATGACACAGCAAGCATTTTACATAAATTTTAGAATTGGGATACCATTAGTGTCAAAGTTATCATTAGGATTCTAGACATGGTTAGGGTTAGAGTGTAGGAGAAAAAAATGATGCTCAAATTGTAGGTAAATTTTAGAATAAGCATGGTAAGAATTAGAATGAATGTGAACTAGAGTATTGCTATTAATATTAGAATCTACTTACAATTAGTCGTATGGTTATTCTCAATGTTCCAGTTAAGAAAGATTAAGTTTAGGGTTAGAAAATGACTAAGATATTGGGAAAAAATTGAAGCTTATGTTTGGAAGGTTTATTTGAATGAAGTTAGGATGAGTGAAAATTAGTTTACCTGTGTTAATGTTAGTATTGACATATAATTTTACTAAGATTAAGGTCAGTATTTTGTTCTGATTATGATTACTGTTATGAATAGGAAAGTTTTTACTATAAAATTAAGTTTCCAATCCAGGCACCAGTGGCTCTCGCCTTTAATACTATCTACTCAAGAGGGTGAGATCTGAGGATCACAGTTTAAAGCCAGACCTGGCAAGGAAAATCCATGAGATTCTTATCTTCAATAAACCACTAGAAAACCGGAAGTGGCGCTGTGACTCAAGGGGTAGAGTGCTTGCCTTGAGCTGAAGAGCTGAGGGATAGCGCCAAAGCCCAGAGTACAAACCCGATGACCGACCATAAAAAGAAAATTCAGTTTTCACTAACAAGTAGAAGCAAAAATGTGACACTGAATAGTAACTAGAGCATTATCATTAAATTTATTTCTCAGTGATAATTCTTGTAATGATTAATGGGAGTTTTCCAGCCAAGTTTAAGTTGAGAATTAGCATTAAGTAATGGACAAGATGGTAAGTAAATCTGAAACTGTTTTAGGGAACAGTGGTTCAGGAAAAGGTAAAATCAATGGAAACTACAGTGTCTTTTCTGATAAGAAAATGTGAGGAAAAGTAATATAATGGATCATATTAGGGAACAAGATCACTTCAGAAGTAGAATCAGGAAATTTTTGGGAATAAGGGCAAACTGGAACTCATTTCCAAAGGGAAAACTGGAGTATTCATTAGAATGAATAAAAACTAGAGTCTTTTTCTTAAACATTAGAATTGTACTATCATTATGGTGAAAGTTAGGTTTCAGTTCCAGCTGGGGTTAGTATTAGTATTAGGGAAATGGAAAATTTAGGGTCAAACTGAAAGTAAATCTTTGAATAACAAGTCAAGTTAGAATTTGGATGTATGTGAAATAGGAAACTGCTAATAATGTTAGGATTAGGGTATGATTAGTGTGAGGTTATCCTGAATGTTCCAGTTAGGTTCGGGTTAGAAAAATGGCAAGATATTGAGTAAAACTATGAATTACTTTAAGAAAGATGAGCTGAATCAAAGATAGGATGAATAAAAACTTATGTATTTGTGTGGCCTTTAGAATCCAAAGGCAATTGGTTCTAGAGTTAGGGTTACTTTTCTAATTTATGAACTAATGAAGTAAAGGCACAAGTCTTTCTTTCTTATAAACCAAGACAGTCACGATTTTGGGGAACAAACTCAATTTTCTACATGAAAATATGTCTTAAAATATTTTCCAACCAGGATTAAATAATATTAAACAGGATGTCATTTGTTAAAATTAGGTAAGTTAATAATGCAACTTTCAAAAATATCCAAACCCATAGTCTAGAAACTCAAGCATGTTATTGGGAAAAGAGATATTTTACTTCCTCTAGCAGGGAAATTCTGTGTGTGTGTGTGTGTGTGTGTGTGTGTGTGTGTGCACCTACCACAGGTCTTCAACTCAGGTCTGGGTCCTGTCATCAGCTTATTCTGTGCAAGGAAGGCACTAAACCACGTAGCCACAGGTCTTCTTATGGCTTTTTAGTAATTAATTTGAGATACATATCTTATGGATTTTCCTGTCTGGACTTTATCTTCTGATCCCCAACAATCCTTGCGTTAGTGTTACTGTGGTGCTACCACAAAGTGACAGTTCACTAAACTGGGAGCAATATGGAAGCACTTGTGCAAGATACAAAGTAACCAGTTCATTAATTTGGTAGCAACAGAGGATCACATTAGATTGCCTTCAAACACATTGTTTCTGATGAGTTTATCTGAAGCCATAATCAAACCTATTAGATTCACTGTATGAAGTAGCACATATTTGTGGTGTAGAATATGTACAATGAATTAAATCCTGAATCAAAAGTCTTTGCTGGGTTTGCTTTTCAAAAACAAATCAGAAAAAGAGTGTAATTGAAGTGAAGTCCAGACTGGAGGAATGTAGCGAGCAGCAGAGCAACTGCTTAGCGTGAGTCCAACCCACAGGACCATAAAGAAGAAGTAGAAAAAAGTGAAAGTGTAGGAGAAATAGGAAAGGAAAGGAGGAGGAAGGGGTAAGAGCAGAGGAAGTACATAGCAGGAGAGAGAAGAGGAGGGGACAGGGAAAATGTAGAGGAGAGGAGAGAAGGAAGAAGGAAACAGGACCCGGGGGAATTGCCGCAAGAGGGTAGACAGGAGGAGGAAGATAAATGCAATATAACAACAAGAATTTTTGGAAAACATTTTGCATAAGTGATCTGCATGTGCCTGGCAGGATTATTTTCTAATCAGAGAGAACTAGCAGAGTGACAATATGGGTGATACCTATTTCTTGGTCATTGTATTCTCTTTCTTCAGAGAGGAGTTCAGAAGAAATCCTGAGTTTGGTGTTTTATAGATATTCTTCAGGATTTCTTTTTCATGAATCTAACATGGGGAAGAACTAAATGCAACTTCCCTTAATTAAAGAAAGAATAGAAGCTATTTTAATTTGTATTACTGTGCATGAAGAAATCCTGGAGATTTCTGGTTAACACAAAGGGCCCCATGCAAAAATATAGGACAAGAGGAAAGTAAAACTGTTTTTAAAGTATAATAGGTCATCATTGATGAAAAGTTTTAGTGCAGCCCCAAGGCCAACCAAAAAAAACAAAGTTTTAATGGATATTTTTTCCTTTTTTTGCCAGTTGTTCAGTGATGCAGCAAAGCTGTGCCCTAGAGCCCTTTCCAAATCACCACGTTAACCACCATTTCTGTAGTCCCTGTGGGTGTGACTGCCTCCTCAGGTCAGCCATTGAGAAGTGGGGCCCCCTCCCATGTGGCAGATGTGCAGTGAGGAGATGTGTGTGCATGCTCCCTAGCATTGCCAGATGAGCATTGCTCACCCTACCGACCTCTCATCCCAGTCTCAGTTGTTCCATTTCACCCAGGATCTGGCATCCATGGAGCTAGAATTGTGTCCACTGCTGCCCTCTCCTACTCCAGCTCGGCTGGTACTGGTTTGCAGTGGTCCTGGGTGCAAGTGTAATCCCAGAGAGACACCGTTCTAGGATCACTGCCTGCCCCCATGGGTGTGGGGTTGGGGGGACACCATGTGTCTACAGAGCGCAGCCCATGGGAGAAGGAAGGCTAGGCATGTAATCCACCCCCTTGGGGCCAGGCAGCCCAGCCTTGGTTCACCTCATCAGTCTTTAAGGTGGTCTGTGGATTAGAGCCATGTGCTGTCCCCTCTGCAAGTGGGCTTGTGACAGCTGCAGCAGCTCAGCAACCTGGAGCCCCTTCAGCATCCCCGTGGACCTCCATTTGCTTATCTCTGTGGACTCAGGTACAGGGCCATCCCTACATATACCCATCAGTGCCAGAGGAGCCTGGACTTGCAATGCACCAGCTGCAGCACCAGGGGCCCAAAGCTCCTTTGGCTTCACTTTGTCATCCTTCTGGTAGACATGGGTCCAGCTCTGGGTGCCATTCTGGGGATGCTCCATTTGGAGGCAATGGGCACACCTCCTACCCATGTTGGGCTCCAAATCAGTGCAATGGGTCTGGCCTTGGCAGTGTAGGCTGCACAGATTGAAGGTAGGGTTTGGGGTCTCCCCTGCCTTCCCTCCTGGCTTTGGCACCTGAGGCTGGGTAGATTGGTTTGGTCACTCTGGAGCTTTGTTGTCTGCAGCCCACCACAACAAGTGCTGCCCCTTTTGCAGCAGCAATGTCCTGTCCTCGACCCCTTCAGTGTCACCACACGGACCTCTGATAGGTCTACATGGGCTGGGTGTGGGTGTCACCCCAGGACTCCCATTATGAAGTGCCAGTCCCCTTCATGGTACTGGAAGCAAGAGGTGCCACATATAATTTCTACTTCCTATCATTTTCCTTCTCTGAGATAAACAGAACGGGGAGATATAAATAAGTTTTATTAAAACAAAATATATAACTTATATCACTTCAACCTGTTAAACCACTGTAATATTTTTTATCCAGTAGGAATTCTTTTTGTAATTACTTATTTTACTTTTGAGTGTAACTAATGTAATATATTTTGTGTGTAATTTACTATTCTACTATAATTTCATTTGCACTACTTACATACTTTTTTTTTAATTCTGAGATTTAATAATGTGGTTTTTGGATAAGAGTTTTGTTGTACTTTTATTTCAGACTGCCATAGTGGCATTGTAAATACAAACAATAAAATCCATTCTTGCTATTATGAAGTCCAATGATTTTGGAGACTCCAGACTCAAGAATATAGCATTATATATCATACAGTAATGTGTATCACTTTGTTTAAAACTGCTCCATAATATAATTAGTAATTTAGGTGTAAGCCACTTCATCTTGCATGCTGGTCCCTTTGGTGAAGTAGGACCCTAGTGTCAGCTTTCCCAACTCAGGCCCTTGTGGGCACCTCTCCTGGGACTGTGGGAGAATATCAGGGTGTAACTGCTGTTGGGCTAGAGCAGCTACCCGGCAGCTGCTGCATGAATGACACAGTGCCACTGACTCACATGTAGCACCCACCTGCCCCTTGGGCATGGGCTCTGAGGATCAGCCCCTGGGAGCACACACGCACCGTGGGGCGGTGACTGCCCACCTAGGAAAGAGTGAAGACCAAACAGAAGCCACATTCAGATCGGCTTGTACAGTATTTATTCTCCATAGAGCAGGGGACAATTCTTCTCCACTGTGAGGAGAAAACAAGAAAGACAGGCCCAGGCAGGTGAAGCTAACTTTTGTACTCAGGCTGACAATGAAACTTTCCTCCATGCATTCTCCAGCAGGTTCAGGAACCCCTTCCATGTTCCTTGTCCATGGAGTAGATGTCAGGGACACTCACGTCTAGTACACTTAGCTGCTCTTTTGGGTTTGTTTGTTAATTAATATAGAGAGCCCCTCCCTTAGACAGCAGAGTTATATTCTGGGTTTTGTAAAACGTCCTGCATCTAAGCATTGCCATGTTTGGTTTTTGTATTTTTTCTTGTAAATTCATTGTGAAATTTGTGTTTTATGAGTTGAGATGAAAGAGAAGTTGAAGAGGAGTAGAAAGAGCAGACATTTTTATCTCATTCCTGAATTTATAAGAAATGGCTTTAACTTTTCAATAGTAAGTATAATGCTGGCTGCAGGTTTGTCAATCCTTAGCAGAAAGAACAGCACTGGAGCAATATTAGTTCCAAATTTAAAACTCTACTAAAAAGCCATAGTAATATGAACAGCTTGGTACTGGCACAAGAACAGATCTGAGGACCAATGGAATAGGACTGAAGACTCAGAAATGAACCCACTGATTTATAGCCAGCTAATTTTTGACAAGGGAGCTAAAAAACCTAGAATGGAAGAAAGACAGCCTTTTGAGTAAATGGTGTTGGCAAAATTGGTTAAACACCTGTAGAAAACTAAAGCTAGATCCGTATATATCATCCTACACAAGAATCAACTCCAAATGGATCAGAGACCTCAAAATAAAAGCAGACACCGTGAAAACATTACATGAAGGAATAGGAGAAACTCTAGGGCTCTTTTGCATAGGCTAAAATATTCTTAATAGAGAACCAGAAACAAAAGAAATCAAAGAAAGGTTGGAGAAATGGGATTGCATGAAACAGCAAAGCTTCTGCAAGGCAAAGGTCATAGCTCACAAGATCAATAGAAAGCCCACTTACAGGGAGAAGAGCTTCATGAGTTATAAAACAGACAAGTCTTATATCTAAAATATACTTAGGATTCAAAAACTTAAATCCCCAACAAAATATCATCAATGGAAAAACGTCCCAATAACTACACGTGCTAAAGACTTAAAAAGAAACTTCTTTGAAGAGGAAATAAAAATGTCCATTAGACACATGAAGAAATGCTCAACTTTTCTAGTCACAAAAGAAATGCAAATCAAAACTGAGATTGCTCCTCACTCCAGTTAGAATAGCTATAATCAAGAAATGTCATAACGACAGATGCTGGAGGGGATGTGGCTAAAAGGGAACCCTATTGCATTGTTGGTGGGAGTGTAAACTTGTTTAACCACTTTGGAAAGCAGTGTTAAAGTTCTTCAAAAGACTCCACGTAGAGCCCCCTTATGACACAGCAATTCCACTTTTGGGCATTTACGCAAATGATCACAAAGAAGGTCATACCAAAGCTACCAGCACAACCATATTTATTGCTGTATTATTCACCATAGCTATGATATGGAACCAACTCTGATGCCCTTAAGTAGATGAATGGATCAAGGAAATGTGGTACACACACACACACACACACACACACACACACACACACACACACACACACACACACACACACACACACACACACACGTAATGGAATTCTATGCCTCCATCAGAAAGAATGACATTGCCCCATTTGTTAGGAAATGGTAAGACTTGGTAAAAATTATATTAAGTGAAGTAAGCCAGACCCAAAGAAACATAGGTCCCACTGTTTACCTTGTTTTTCCCTTGTTTGCAAGGACTAGTACATGTCTAGAACAAGCAGAGAAGATCAAAGGCTAGATAGATATGAATATATAAGAGGTGTTAGGCGAAATGTACCCCAAGTCAAAGACAAAAACGGTTTT
The DNA here is from genome assembly GCF_019054845.1 of Dipodomys spectabilis. Classification (NCBI taxonomy): domain Eukaryota; kingdom Metazoa; phylum Chordata; class Mammalia; order Rodentia; family Heteromyidae; genus Dipodomys; species Dipodomys spectabilis. The sequence continues at coordinate 87,121 of NW_024871248.1, read as the reverse complement.
TACTTTCTTGCTTTTTTTTTTAATATACTTATCATGCACTATGTGATTCTGTTGTAGGTTCATCCCCCTACATATAACCCCTGTTTTCACTGTATTTGATTCCAGTGTTCTGCATCTTATATACATTTTTTGTAATTGGAGAGTGGAAGGGATATAGCAGAATGCTGAAATGGGGATGCAGGGTGACCCAATGTGACGATGAGATGTACAGGACACTGTGGAAAATGAATTTACAATGTCAGGATAGGGTGGAGGAGGGAGGAGTTGGACATGTGATGAGGGAAAAGATGGTAGGGGAAAACCAAAGGAGGAGGTAACAATGCTCGATAGGAAATGTACTCATTACCTAGTCATGTAACTGTAAGCCCTCTATACAGTATTTTTACAATAAAAATACATTTAAAAATCTCTGCCTGGTGTAGATTTCCAGTGCTGCCCTCGACATTGCATTTTGCCTTTTCTGGCTGTGGTTAGGTCTACATGTCCAGTGGATCAGTAGTCTTCATGGAATCTTGGTCCTGAAGTGGGACTTGGATTGTCCAGTGGTATTTGGAACCAGACCAAGGACAAGACAAAACCACTTCCATGGCATGGCTTCTTCATTCCCCATGCAACTAGGATTGCAAGCAGAATTTCTCTGAATTTGACTCCAGAAACAAATTACTGAACCAAAAGGCAAACCACCAAACACTTCTCTCCTCATCCCATTCCTTACTTTCTAACTCCTTGGGAAAGTAGAAAATAATTTTGCAGGTTTTGTCAAACACACAAATTGCCCACGACCTCCCCTGTTAAACTAGGTTACAAGTCACTAACTAAGTCATGTAAACGGATAATGCCATATTCATTATTCTGGACAACATCCTCAGGTTGTTTGATGCTTTAATTTTTTATTATTGTTGTTGTTGTTGGAAGGGGGGCCTGAACTCTGGGTCTGGGCTCTGTCCTTGAGCTGTTCAACTCAAGGTTAGAGCACTACCACTTAAGCCACAGCGCCAATTCCACATTTTTCTGCTTATGTGGTGCTGAGGAATTGAACCCAGGACCTCATGTATACAAGACAATCACTCTACCACTGAGTCTCCTTCCCAGCCCTAATGCTTTAATTCTTTAAAATTTCTTTTTGTCAGTCATAGGGCTTGAACTCAGGGCCTGGGTATTAACATAACTCTGAGTTCTTCAGCTCAAGGGGAGCCCTTTACCAATTGAGCCACAGTGCCACTTCCTGTTGGGAGATAAATGTCTCACAGACTTTCCTGCAAGGGTGTGCTTTGAACGGTGAATTTTTAAATTATATTTCTTCAAGTTGTTTATTGGTGCGTTACAGTTTTTCTGAAATTTAAAGTTTGCTGTAAACATTTGTCTTCAAGTAATCCAACAGCATTAAATATTACATTTAGAAGCTATCCTGTAGCACATCCATTTTGAAATTATTATGTTAAGATGAAATTCTTATTCTTTGTAGAAACAACCCATGAAAGTCCAAATGGGAAATATGCTAATTTCAGCAGCCTTGAGTCTCCTTCCACTTTTTTTTTTCTCTCCAGTATCTTTTCTTTTTTTGGAACAAGTGTCATGGACTGTCCAACTATTCAAAAGGAAGCTCATTCCATTAATTTAGTAGAAAAAGAATCCAGGATGCCTGCATCTCAAGGCTACTTTGATTAAAATGTTAATCTGATAATTCATGCCAGTGAATTTTCAAAGTCATTTTGGTAATTTTTTACACCACTCATTAAAGAAGTTCCAAAAAGCAAGAATCAAAAATCATGTTCTGCTTTCTAAAGTTTAAAAAGCTAGTAATTCAACAAAACAATTCTTTTCTTCCAAGACTCCATGGTGAAGAATTTCGCTTTTATCATAACCCTTACCACTGACCCCTTCCCTTCAAACTTGTAGCTTTATTCAGTTTTCTTGTTCCAGCCTTCATTTTGTTACTAGCCTCAGTAATCTCCTTACGGTATTTTACAATGAAATTCCATTTGTTGTTAGAGAGCTCAATTCATATTGCCAAAGGCAGAATTATGAGCATATCATAGAGCATAAAATATTGAGTATCATTAATGTGATCATATGCAACTATTCCATAAACCAATATGAGTACCACATAAATGTGCATCTTCATACGCTTTTTAAAATGGAAAGGAGTTACATATCTATATCATAAAATAATTCAGCTCACTAGTAGAAGAGAATAAGCTAAGCATTTTTTATCATCTCTAATATTCTTTGTAAAATTTTCTTTTCTCATTAACTATCACCTTAGGGCCTACTTTTCCTAGCACCAAGATATAAGTTGATGTCCTTGGATTTTAGTCACCTCTTAGTAACTTGCCTTCCAACACCAGTTATTCCCTCATGTAAAATACCTGAGGAATAACTTGTCATCTTGTGCCTGCAAGAGGTGGACCCAAGTCGACTGTCTGTGCCCACTCTTGCTTTGCTTTGTTTGGGAGTGGAGTGGCAGAGACAGTGGTGTCAGGTATCAGGTGGTTGGATCCATGGTGTTAAGAATTGTGGGTACCAGAAAAGAGTAGCAGAGAGTAGGATACTAGGGAAAGGGTAATTGTGACTGTAATTGCTGAGTTGCAGTAGCAGAAATTGGGTAACACCAACAGCTTTACAGGGGTTGGCGTAGCTAATACAGGCATCCAGAACAGTTTATCAGGGACAAAGAATCATAGACAAAATGAAAGATAAAAGTTGTGAGGGATTGTGGGGAACAACAGGGTGACAAGGTCATGGTTGTGCAAACTGGGTACCCAGTACTAGGGTAGAAGTAATTGGCATGGTGGACTGATGTGGTGCAGAGCTCTGGGTTTGACTCTCCAGTTTTGGCTGTTAGATCTTTAGGGAACTACCTCTATCAGCTCATTATCAGTTGTTGTGTTCAGGCACATACCATCTATAAATGTCTACTCCAAGTAGATTGCATTCTTTGACACCAGCTCTAGGATCTTTGCCCTAAGCATCCTGAGAGACCACACTTCACAATGCTGCAGAACAAGCTCCACAAAGTGAGCTGCTATCACTTCATACAACTCTTGCTACTCCTCTCCAATGTCAATTATCATGGTAGGGAGGGATCTGAGTTGTGCTCAGCAGCAATGCTCTGGGAAGCTATCAATTCTTACCCTGGCATTCTGGGAGATCCCTAGAATTGGTAAAGAGCACTTGCTGGTGCTCTTCCAACTTCTCTCTGAATACCCAGACTATTGTACCTCAGATGGGTTACTTTGATATCCAGGTGGCCTCAAACTTGCTCTATCTTCTCCCTCGAGGTTCTCATTAGCTTCAGTTGCCTTTCCTTTTCCCTCCAAGCAGTTTGCTTCATCTCCACATCCTTTGAACTCTGCTTCATATCAACCTGTGGCTTCCACACCAAGCCCTTCCACTTTCTCATCTACCTCTCTAGCTGTGAATCTGGCAAAAAAAAGCTACATGTAACTTCTGTATCTCTTTATCAAGATTTGAGCTGGAATCCCAGGTGGTACTAGCAAACTGAGAACATGGGGAGCATCTTAAATACTCCCCTGGCATTCACTGCTCATTGAGAAAGATGTGAAAGTGTTGTGGTCAGTATCTCCTTTTCCATTTCTGGTTCAACAGAATAAAGTGAAGTCACAATGGATCTACCAGGCAGCTGCGATGTCAGCAAGTGAACCAACCAAATATAATTTAATGAGGGGATACTTATCAAATGTAGTAGTGTAAATGCACATATTTGTAGGACACTACTAAGGGCTTTCATCAAACTAGTTAATTTCCAAAATGGTAGACCAATCTTAGACTCTCCCTTAGATCTTCCTGTTCTGAAGTCCCTGAGGAGTTTTACATACAACTCAGACCTAGTAACATGTGTAAATAGAAAAGTGTGTATGGATTAGTATTCTGAAGGTGTGATATGGTCTTGTCATGACTACCATGAAATCAATGTCCTTTATCCTTCACAACATCTCTTTATTTGGCATAACTGGCAGATTTCTTAGTGTGTTGTTTTTTCCTGCTAGTTCAGTGCACAGGTTAAAACATTAAGCATGCCAAACCATGGGTTTCCATTGCCTAGTAGACATTTTGCATCCTAGGACCTCCCTTCCAGGTAACTCTCTTCTTGGGCCCTCATATGCATATGCTCACAGAAGAGAATATATCACAAACCAGGGAACATAGTTGCTCAATGATGATTAGCTCACACAGAGACTCAAGCAGTTTGGGTCTGGAGCCTTTCTGAGAGGGCTTGGACTAGGTACTGGGGGCAACATTGACAGAAATTCCTCAGAGCAATACCACTGACAGCAAGTAAGTCCTGACATTACTAGTCCTACCTAGGATATGAACACATGAACAAACCCTGTTTAGCCTATTGAACAGTGCCCCCATCAATGAAATCATTTTGAGTGTAGGAGAAAATCTCCATTTGTAAAGCAGTACACATAAGAAACACATGATGCCCCACACTCAAAAGCTCCAGTAGAACAGAGTGTAAGGCTGTGTACACAGTTGGGAAATAGGATTCTAAGGGGTGGGAAGGGATGATTTTAGATAGCAAACTTAGAAGTAATTATAAGTTTCTGAATACTCTTACCTAACTATCTCCGGCCCCTCAGATCCAATTCAAGAAATAATGGAGTTTATGATCACAAAATAAAGTTTTTAATCCCAGGGACAAACTCTAGATGTAAGAACATCTTCCCAGATGCCCCTGATGTAAAGGGTCAGAAAGGCAAAGGGGAAGGGCGCCCAATGCTCAGGAATATAAATGGAGCTTACAAGCCACTGCAGTCTCTGATTTTCTTTCTTTTTTATAGTGAAAAAACTGTACAGAGGGGTTACAATTACATGGGCAAGATAGTGAGTACATTTCTTATCAAGCATTATAGCCTGCTCCTTTGTTTACCCTTCCCATCCCTTCCCAGGCTTTCCCATCCCCCAATTCAACCTATCCCACCAAAGTTGTAAAGTTCGTTTTCGACATGACCACTTGTACTTCTCATTGTTGCAACGGGTCCACCTGTATCCTTATTTAAACAACTTGCTCTTCCCCTTCCCCTCCACAAATTATACCGACATCAAATATAGTGAAAGCAGGGGTTATAATGTGGGGGAGGGACATACAAAGCAACAAAGAAATTATCTTATAAATGCATTAGAAACAAATGCATGAAAGAAAAAAAAAACATTTAAATACATATCTTAGGGTTCATTTCCGTAACATCACCTTATCTGAACTTTTCTGCTTGACTCATACATATACTAGATATTACAAATAAGGGAAACCATGGGACCTATGTTTCTTTGGGCTTGGCTTACTACACTTTATATAATTGTTTCCAAGTGTTTCCATTTCCTAACAAATGGAGCAATGTCATTCTTTCTGATGGAGGCATAGAATTCCATTGTGTATATATACCACATTTTTTGATCCATTCATCTACTGAGGGGCATCTGGGTTGGTTCCATATCTTACTTATGGTAAATAATGCTGCAATAAATATAGTTGTGCTGTTAGCTTTAGTGTGGTCTTGTTTGTAAACATTTGGGTAAATGCCCAAAAGTGGAATTGCTGGGTCATAGGGGAGCTCTATGTGGAGTCTTTGGAGGAAACTCCATACTACTTTCCAAAGTGGTTGAACAAGTTTACAGGCCCACTAACAATGAAGTAAGGTTCCCTTCTGTCCATATCCCCTCCAGCATCTGTTGTTATTAGAGTTCTTGATTTTTGCCATTCTAACTGGAGTGAGGTGGTATATCAATGTTGTTCTGATTTGCATTTCTTTTATGGTTAGGGAGGTTGAGCATTTCTTCGTGTGTCTATTGGCCATCCTTCTTTCTTCTTCAGAGTAGTTTCTCTTTAAGTCTTTAGCCCACTTATTTATTGGGAAGTTGTTTCTTTGAGGATTTGTTGTTGGGGGATTTAATTTTTTGAGTTCCAAGTATGTTTTAGATATGAGACCCTTGTCCGTTGTATGGCTAGTGAAGATCTTCTCCCAATCCGTACGCTTTCTATTCATCTTGCTAGCTAGGTCCTTTGCCATGCAGAAGCTCTGCAATTTCTTGCAATCCCATTTGTCCAACCTTTCTTTGATTTATTGTGTTTCCCGGTCTCCATTAATAAAATTTCGGCCTGTGCCAAGGAGACCTAGGTTTTCTCATATTCCATCCTATAATGTTTACAGATTGTCTGCTTTGACTTCCAGGTGTTTCATCCATTTGGAGTTGATTCTGTTGTAGGGTGATATATAAGGATCTAGCATGAGTTTTCTACAAGTAGTTAACCAATTTAGCCAGCACCATTTACTGAAGAGGCTGTCTTTCTTCCATTCCATTTTTTAGGTCACTTATCGAAGATTAGATGGCTATGGGTCTGTAGGTTCATTTCTGGGATTTCAATTCTATTCCATTGGTCCTGAGGTCTGTGCCAGTATCAAGCTGTTTTGATTACTATGGCTTTATAGTAGAGTTTGAAATTTGGTATTGATATTCCTCCAGCAGTGTTCTTTCCATTGAGGAGCGTTTTTGCTATTTGGAGTCTTTTATTCTTCCATATGAATTTTTGGATTGCCTCTTCTATTTCCTTGAAGAATGAGGTTGGAATTTTGATAGGTATCCCATTGAATTTGTAGATACCCTTGGGAAGCATTGCGATTTTCATGATGTTAGTCTTTCCAATTCAGGAGCATGGGAGTTTTTGCCATTTTCTAAGTTCTGTTTTGATTTCCATTTTCAAGTTTTTAAAGTTTTCATCATAGAGGTCCTTCACATTTTTGGTTAAGTTAATTCCTAGGTATTTTATTTTTTTGTGGGGCTATTACGAATGGGAGTTTCTTTCCTAATTTCAGCCACACTTTTCTCATTGTTGGCATGCAGAAAAGCCATTGATTTTGGGGGGTTAACTTTATACCCTGCTATTTTGCCAAAGTTTTGAATCCGCTTGAGTAATTTTGGAGTGGAGTCTATGGGATTCTTTTCATACAAGATCATGTCATCTGCAAAGAGGGAGACTTTTATTTCTTCTTTCCCTATTTGGATATACTTTGTGTTTGCATTTTGTCTTATTGCTGTAGCTAGGCATTCTAAAACTAGATTGAAGAGAAGTGGAGAGAGTGGACTTCCTTCTCTTGTTCCTGAGTTAAGAGTAAATGGTTTTAATTTTTCACCATTAAGTATAATGCTGGCTGTAGGTTTGTCAAATACAGTCTTTATTGTATTGAGAAATGGTCCATGGATTCCTAATTTTTCCAAAACCTTCGTCATAAAGGGGTGTTGGATCTTGTCAAATGTTTTTTCTGCATCTATTGAGATAACCATGTGGTTCTTACCTTTGCTCCTGTTGATATGATAAATAATATTAATTGATTTGCTTATATTGAACCAGCTTTGCAACCCTGAAATCAATGCTGTTTGATCGAAATGTATAATTTTTTTGGATGAATTGTTGAAGTCGATTGGCCAACATTTTGTTGAGACATTTTGCATCAAGGTTCATCAAAGAAATCAGTCTATAGTTCTCTTTCTTTGATGAGTCCCTCTCTGGTTTTGGGATGAGGGTTATGATGGCTTCAAAGAATGTGTCCAATAGTGAACTTTCTCTTTAAATTTCATTGAAGAGTTGGAGGAATGTGAGCTCTGCTTTGAAGGCCTTGTAGAATTCCTCTATAAAACCATCTCATCCTGCACTTTGCTTAGCTGGGAGGTCTCTTATTGCTATTTCTATTTCAATGCTTGATATGGGCCTGTTAAGATGATTTAACTCATCTTGGTTTGTGTCGGTGTGTCAATATTTGCTAAGAAAAGTCCATTTCTGCCAAGTTCTCAAACTTATTAGCATAAAGTTTTGAGAAGTATTCCGTTTCCATTCTCATCTCTGAATTTATTTATTTAGGTGTGTTCTCTTCTTTTTCTGATAAGACTTACTAAGGATCTGTCAATTTTGTTAATGTTTTTGAAGAACCAACTCTTTGTTTTGTTGATTCTTTCTATAGTTTTAGTTTGGATTCTAATTCTTTAATTCTGATTTAATTTTAATTATTTCTTTCCATCTACTAGACTGGGGTTTATCTTGCTGCTCTTTTTCAAGGAAGTTCAGATGTCTCATTAAATTGTTGGTTTCAGATCTCTCCAAATTGTTGATGTAGGAACTCAGAGCTATAAACTAGCCTCTGAGTACTGCCTTTGCTGTGTCCTAGAGAAGCTGGTTATTTGTGTGCTCATTTTTGTTGAATAGCATGAACATTTGCATTTCCTTTCTAATCTCTTCCATGACCCACTTGTGATTCAGCAGAGTGTTGTTCAGCCCCCATGTGTTACCAGACTTTCTTTGGTAGTTTTTGGTGTTGAGTTCTAATTTTATTCCCTTGTGGTCAGAGATAATGCAAGGTATAACTTCAATGTTTCTGAATTTGTACCACTTTGTATTGGGGCCTAAAATGTGGTCTATTTTAGAAAATGTTCCTTGTGCTGCTGAGTGAAACGTGTATTCTGATGTTACTGGGTGAAATATTCGGTAGATATCTGTTAAATATAATTGATCTATGCAGCTGTTTAGATCTGCGGTTTTCTCTGTTGAGTTTTTGCCGAGTTGTTCTATCTAGTGGGGAGAGTGGTTTTTTAAAATCCCCAACAATTAATGTCTTTGGATCTATGTGGGATTTGAGGGAAAGTAGTGTTACTTGGATAAATTTGGGTGCTCCGTTGTTTGGCGAATAGATATTAAAATTGTAATATCCTCCTGAAGGAGGGATCCCTTAATTAGTATGTAGCGACCTTCTTTATCTCTTCTTACGAATTTTAATTTGAAGTCTATTTTATCTTATATTAGGATTGCAACTCCCGCCTGTTTATGGGGGCCGTTTGCTTGGTAGATTTTGTTCAAGCCTTTAATATTGAAAATGTGCTTGTTTTTACGGCCAAAATGTGACTCCTGAAGGCAGCAGTTAGAGAGATCTTGTTGATTAATCCAACTAGACAGTGAATGTTTCTTAATTGGAGAATTAAGTCCGTAAATGTTGAGAGATAGAACTGAGAGGTATTTGGGACTTCTTTTCATATTATGCACCTTTTTGGGGCTGTGAAAACTGGGTTCTTCATATGGTTCTTGGATTCTTAGTTTGGTTGCAGTTTCTTGGCCTTTATTGTGGTCTTGTGGGTTTTCTATGTGTAGGACATCTTTAAGAATCCTTTGTATGGCTGGTTTGGTGGAGATGTATTGTTTCAATTTTTCTTTGCTATGGAAGTTTTTTATTTGGCCTTCAGTTATGAAGGAGATTTTAGCTGGGTACAGTATTCTTGGTTGAGAGTTGTTTGTTTTTAGGGCATGGCATACATCATTCCAGGCCCTTCTTGCTTCGATGGTCTCTGCTGAAAATTCTGAGGTGAGTCTAATTGGTTTCCCTTTATAGGTGATTAATCTTTTCTCCTTGACAGCTTTCAGGATCTTTTCCTGGGTCTGAATTGATCCTCTGTGGATTATAATGTGATAGTGGGATGTCCTATTCTGGTCTGGTCTATTTGGCATTCTAAAAGCTTCTTTTATCTGAATAGGCCTATCTTTTTGCATGTTTGGGAAGACCTCTGCTAGGATCCTATTAAACAAATTTCCTAGTCCATTAACTTCTGTTTCTAGGTACTCCTCTACACCCATTATCCTTAGATTAGGCATTCGGATGGTGTCTTCCAAGTGTTGGATAGATCTCTCACATTTCTTAGATTTGTCTTGGATGGTTGTATGTTCTTTCTCTATCATATCTGGGCTGTGTTCAATCCCCGATATTCGATCTTCTTCATGGTCTAACCTACTGTTAAGACTTTCTACATTGTTATTTATTTCCTTTCCTTCTAATTGGTCAGCTTTGATGGCTTCAAATTCTTTGTTGAAGCTTTGTTGTAGATATTGTATGTACTTCTTTACTTCATTAATTTGGTGTTCAGTGTTTATTCTCAAATTACTTATTTGATTGGTTATGGTTTCCTTGGACTCCCATTCCTTCTGTTGGGATCCATTCCACATTCCCATTGTGGTCTCCCTGACTTCCCTCAGCTCTTTGTTAGTGGATCCAATGAATGCCTTTATTGATCTTTTGTATTCTCATCCTGCTGTATTACTCTTTGCTTAGCTTCCTCCCGTTCATGCCATTCCTGTAGTTCTCTTTGAGTGTTTTAAGCTTGTTCAGGCCATTCCTGCCTTTCTCTTTGAGTATTCTCAAGCTGCTCACGTAAATCCTGCATCAGTTTTTGAGTAGCTTCCTCACGCTCATGATATTACTGTATAAACCTTTGGATTGCCTCCTCTCTCTCTCTATCACGCTCATCCAGAGTCATTTGTAGGTTTTCAATCTTTTCCTGCATTAAACTTGTGTTTGCCTCCTCTCTCTCCCAATCACCCTCATTCAGAGTACTTTGTATGTTTTCAATTTTTTCATTTATCATGTTTGCTAGCAGTGTTTGTAGAGCTGTTTGGGAACTCTGCTCTGGATTATTCATTATCTGTTCTGTGCCATGATTATCATGAGTGGGAGTTGAGATACAAGGACTTGACATTCTTCTTGTGTTTTTCTGGAGTACTCTGCCCATTTGGGATGAAAATAACACCAGTTTTGTGCTAGAACACTAACTTAAGGCAAGCATCAACAAAAGTCTGTATTTGCACAGACAATAGTCTGCAGATACAATCTAGTTCAACAGATACATCTATTCAACATCAAAAAACTATGTATTAATGGGCTACAAACCGCAAAGAAGAATTTGTAAAACAAGAAATTATAAGGGTTAGGGAGAGATGTTGGTAAAAAATAGTAATAGAGATATGAGGGAAGGCACAGGGAGAGTTAACTTAACTTAGTACTAATGTCAAAGCAAGAAATATGTTGGATAGGATGAAAGTAGAGAGAGAGAGAAATAAAGAACAAAGAGAAAGGGAAAAAAGAGACCAGAAAAAATAGAAAAGTAAAGTTTAAAAATATTATACAGAATGAAAACAAACTATGCAGAGAAGAACGTGAATATAATGAGAGAAGGGGAGGGATAAAAAGGAGATGTGAAAATCTTAAAAATAAAAATACTTAAAATATTATATAGGTATAAAGAGGTAATACTGCTATTAAGTAATTTAAGTCTCAGAGGTTTTGAATTGAGTAATAAATTTGTGGATTAAATGTGTACACAATGGAGGATAGGTTTTAATAGTCAACTATTGGTTTATCTGAGGATGTGCAGAGTAACAATTAAGTCACCTAAAGAAGAATGAAAGAGAAGAAAAGGTGAAAAGGGTAAGAAAGAAAGAAAAAACATCAGAAGTTCAGTAGAGTAAACAAAAAACAAAAAGAAATTTTTTTAAAAAAAGAAAGCACAAAAACCCTGAAAGAAAGACGCACACACACATGAACCCCTAAAATAAAAATTATAAGAGGAAAAAAAGTTACTAGGAAACAATTTTTTTCAAAAAAGGTAAAAATTAAAAAAAAGTTTTAGAAAGAAAAAAAATTTTATAAAAGGTACAAAAATAGAATAAGAAGGAAAAACAAGTTTCTGATTTTTTGGGGAGGGGTGGGAAAAATCCTGTATCTCCCTTGTGTCCCTAACCAGCCTTGTTGGAGTCTCTGGTCTGCTTGTGGTCCTGTGGCTTGGTTGGTTTCTTAAGTCAATTTGTTTGAATAGGCAGAAAAATGCTCTGCTTTACCCAGGGTTTTGCGATCTTCCTCCCAGGTTAGTTCAATGGGAGGGACATCTGCTTTGAGAATCACAAAAGAGGAAGATGGCTTTTTCCTCTGGTTTGGAGATGCTGTGATGAGGCTAAGTTCTGTGCAGAATTGAGGCCTTTCAGCAAACAGTAGCTTTTCCCGGGGGCTAGTTTGTGAGAAACTGACAGAGCTCAGCAGGGAGCCATTCTCAGGGTTTATGTTTACTGAATTTCAATTGATTGTCAAAGCTGCTTATGGGAGGGGCAGCCTCTGGCTCTGATTACCCAGTGAAGAAAGCCATTCCTGGGGCTGGCGCCCGAGCTGGGTGACTTTTCCCTGGGTGGAGCTAAGTCTGGCAGGTCAGTTAGGTTCTTGTGACTTGCTAAATGACTACTTTTCTTCCAATGCCTGAGTTGGAGCTAGCAGCTCCGCCGAGCTATGTCAGTATCCAAGATGGAGATCTCTGGTACTGGGGTGCTGGAGGAGTGGCCTTCCTTCCTCCGTTCCCTGTGAAGGATTGAGGAGGTCAGGCTTTTACTCATGCCGAGTCTTGGTTCCTGGGTCATCTCTGGTCTGCGAACTGCAGGATGAAGATGTCCGCTCCTTTTTGGTTCTTGCTGGTGTTGAGTAGAATCTGCTCACCCACCGCATCTGGCTCATTTGTTCTGGACGAATGTGATTCAGGTATGGCGAGTTCGGCCACGAGATCTGTTTCCTTGCCTGGATTTCCCTCTCTGGGCTAACTCTCTGTCCTGTGAAGGACACTTGGTGTGATTCTTTGGCTTAGGACTGTTCACTGGAACTCTAAAACTGTTTTGTATGCGATAGCTTGCTTAGCCTCCAGCTTCTCCTCCACCCTATTCCTGGAACTCCCCTTCTGATTTTCTTTATTGAAGATAACATAAAAGGCAGCTTGAGTTTCTAAAAACAGTGTCTACGCTATATGGCTCCTTCATAGCTTCTTTCCCTCCTAGTGTGTTTTGAGAGCAACAGTTACTACAGTGCTTTTGTTTCTTAGGGCAATCTTTCTCTTCACACAATTCTTAAAGTAGACAATTATTGGAAGCTGCCATTGAATCTAAAAAAGTATGAAATAGCACACAGTGAGTGCTTGCCCTGAATTCCTGGACCTAACAAGTTCCCAATTCTGAAGACAAAGTGATTATGGGTGTGTACTAATAACTTCCACTGAATGGTGAACTTAGAACACTTTACCCAAGGCAGGTTCGGTCCAGGACAGTAGTTGCCACCAATAATCCTGGTTATTAGGATGGCTGAGATCTATGGACCAATGAACTTACAGACCATGCAAGACTGAAAATTCTAATATATTGAGTCCCAAAAGAAGAAACTGGGACAAGAAGAGAAAACTTATCATTGCTGGAAAAGGAGGAAGACTTAACTAGGAGACTGTTACTCTGAATACTGACATGGGTATAATTATAAAAAAGTTCTAAGTTGGAGCTCATCAGTAGAAACTATCATGTCAAACCTCACTAAAGCTAAAAGTAAAACTTACAAAAAAAAAAAAACTGTTTGGATTTCAGTACTAATATCTTTTTTAAGGATTCTGTTTGTGTGTGTGTGTGTGTGTGTGTGTGTGTGTGTGTGTGTATGTGTGTGTGTGAGTGAGTGAGTGTGTGTGTGATGTCTGAAAGTATCTATGGGAGAGCTTTGGTTCTTAAAACCATCATATTGACATTATCCTTTAGGTTTCCCATTCACGTCTGGTGGCATTCGAGCTCTAGTACATGATACACTCAATTCTTGCTTTCTTCTGGTTAACTAGAAATAAATATGTAATAGCTATGTCAACCTGGGTGGTTTCAAACTATGATCTTCAGGTCTGAGCCACTATGCAAGTTACTTAATATTTCAGACTCTCAGCTTCTTCCTGTGTGGAAAGTGAAAAAAATTACTCTGTGGCCTTCGAATCTGGTGGAAGTTATGACTGGGTGCAGAAAGTATAAGTGTTCAGAATGTGTGGACAGAGTCTGACACTCTCATAAAACTACTGATGTTTATATTGAAATGAATTCCAGGAATTGGATTTTTCTGTTCTTGTTTATCCATTTATGGGCATTGAGGGAGCCACAGAAATTCAAGAACAGGGAAACAAATGCAGCAGTTGTACTTTGTAGATTGTACTCCACAATGAGCTATATCTCTTGTGGATAGGGACAGGAGCGAAAATCAGAAAGAGAGCAATGGAAGTGATTGTCAAACAAGAACGAAGCATTACCGACTTACAAAATGGTGATCTGTATGTACACTACCTTAACAATAGCAATTTTAATAAACAGGGTTAAGGATTCTCTCCTCCAGTTTTTGTAGGGGGCCCTAAGACTCAGGCCCACCTATAGAGTTTTTGAAGGTCACATTATACAATAATTAGTATAGAGCCAGAATCACTTAAGAAATGTTATAAAAAGTATTTCATTCTTAGTACTGGTTTCTCTTTGAGTCAGGATTCTATATGTTGTTGGCAGAGCTAATATTTTAGTTTTGTTTTTGAGTACATCTCAGGTTTTGAAACCCTTCTTAAAACTGCGACAGAGGTCTGCTATATCTTGGCATCCTACCCTTAACTAAAATGGTAATCAACCTTTGAAATTAATGTACTTGAATATGAGTTTTATTTATTGGTGGTGGTGAACTCTGGGCATGGTTGCCATCCCTCAGCTCTTAAGCTCAAGAATAGTGCTCTATCACTTGAGCCACAGTACCACTTCTAGCTTTTTATCTTTAGGTGGTGCTGAGGAATCATACCCAGGGGCTCGTGCATTCAAGGTAAGCTGACTACCACTTATCCACCTTCTCAGGACCTATGAGTGATATTTTTGTGCACGGTCTATAAAGCAAATCTATTGAGCAAATGTATTCAATTGCCACTAGACATATTCAAAATTATGAATTATCTGATATTTTAATGAATAAAACTGTTATCATTGTTTGTCTCACCATGCTAAAAATATGAAAGAGGTATTTTAAACTAAAACTACAAAAGGAATTTTAAGATCTTGGTGCTAACAAATCTGTCCAGATGTTATTACATTAAACAGAAAATTCAAAATGGTTTTTCTTCATGAATACAGAGATCAAAGGTCTTTTAATACTTATTTTTAAATGCAAATTAAAGGGGAAAATCAGTCAGTAGGTAAGTTTTATGTTGAATGTTAATTTTTAAAGAGGAAAACAAGATCCTAGGTGGCAGACAAAAGACAAAGCAATATCAGAGCACTATATGCTCAATAATCAATAAGAATCTTTAATTGAAAAACTGATCTGGAATGTGCATATTAGGCAAAGGCAAGCAGTCAGAACCTGCCACAACAAAGTAATACCATAATGTATATCTCAGAAAAAGGAAACAAATTCATTATCCTTGTTTGCAATGATACACATAACCCCCCCTACACATACACACACACACACACACAATTGAATGTATGCAACAGCTCAATCTACTCACATCCATTCAACATTAATCAAAGATCTTCCTGTAATATTTGAAACATTAAAATTTTCAAGCCTTGTAAATAATTGATAACAAATGCATAAGCAAGCATTTTCTGAATAGCACTCTGCTATGGAAATGAGAGTTCGTGGTGGTTATAACTATTTAAAACATCTCTGAATCTCGAAAGAATAAAACAAGAGACAATCCGAATTTTGGGACTATATTTCTACCAGCTATTCTGCAAAGGATTAATAAGAAGTTACGAGATCCAATAATAAATATCAAATTAATACATTAATATGTGTAAGTGAAGTGAAAGACAGTGATCAGAAATCAATGCTGCCTCCAATTCTCAGCTGGCTACACACTGTGACATCTTTGATTCTGCTGCACCAGGCCCACAGTTGTCTTCTTCATAGCAGTGGCCCTGCTGGGGTTGGTGATGGGAGCTGTGTGAACAGGGGGGAGGCCACAGGGGAAGCCGAGCTGGGGCTGGGGCTGGGGGCAGTGGGGAGAGGATGGGAGGCCCTGGCAGAGGCAGTGAAGGGAGGAAGGAGGTAGTAGGCTAGCAGCTCAGGCAGCAGCAACCCCAAAGGCAGCTGAGTTCTGGGTAGTGTCTGTGAGATGCGGAATTTGGGGTGGATCTGCTGAGGCCTGTTTGCTTGATGAGGAGAGGAAGGAGTCTCAAGTCCCACCCAAACAATGAGAAATGAGACAACCAATGGCTAAAGAATTTCAAGAACACAGGCAGGGACTCATAGGTAAACTCTGGGCGCAAGGAAGGCAGCAGAGCTGGGGTTGTGATTGTCATGCATCTCTGGAAGCCATTGGAAGTGAGTGAGGGCCAGCTAGGCTATGGGCTAGGCCTTGCTCTCACATTGAAGCAGGCACCAGGAATTTCCAGCACAGCCTCAGCCTGCCCCATGGAGCTGGCTTGTTGTGGGTGCTGAAGACCGGGCAGGTGCTAGAAGGCTATGCGCAGCAGGGCAGAGGAAGCAAGTCTAGTAGGCACTGCTCCAGTGCAGCCCGGCCTAGGCCCACTGGGGAAGTTGTGCCTCTGGATCAGGACCAGGCTCTACTCCCCAAACAAGTAGAATATCTGGGGACCTGCAAGTGGCTGCCACGTGTGTGTTGTGAACTTCCTTAGCATGGCCAAGGAGTCTCCATGGAGAGACACATTTGCTCCTGTGCCTCTCCCATCTTCTGGATTCCTGCTCCCCCCTGCCTCCTGCCATGTCCAACTACAGGAGTCAACTTCTCCAAGCCGCTGAGAGGCCATCCCGGAAATGCTCAGAGGGTTTTCCAGGCTGGTTCACCATGCATGCAGGGCTCACAGGGTGCCATCCTCCAGGCAATGTGTACCCCATTTCAGCTTGGTCACCCCTGCCTAGGGGACTATGAACTGCATTCTTACACAGAAAACCAGGGGTACACAGGCCATCCTGTAGTCTAAGGCATCCTTTCCTTCCTCTTGCTCAGGTGTGGGGCAGCTATGGAGACAACTGCAAGATCATGTTTGATTATCTAAAAGGAAGAGGAAGAAAGCTTCATTGTCCCAGATACAGCTGCCCCTGGGGTTCTCTGTGTACAGTGGTCTTGTGCTGAGATAAGGATCCCCAAAGACCACCAAGGACCCAGTTCCGATGCGAGCACATGAGACTCATTTATTGCATGCTGGATCCTGGACTCATAACCATCTCCATTGCAGCGGATCAGAGTTGAGAGCCCCAATCTTTCAGTTAACAGGGTTTTTATTGGGTATAGGTTTGAGGTAAGGGGGTTCCTACCTTGGCAGTTACATGATTAGTTGACATTTAGTGACTGAATCTTCTAACAATCTTATTGGCTAACATGTGCAGGCTAAGCAGTAAGCAGCAAACTGTTAACTAGCTATCTTAAGAAACATTGCAACAATGAGAAGTACAAGTTGTCATGTCCAAAACGAGCTTTACAACGTTGGTGCAGGGGGGGGGGGGGCGGCCGGGGGTGGGGGAAGGAGAAGGATTGGGATTAGGGGGGGAGGGGGGAGGCTGGGAAGGGATGTGAAGGGTAAACAAAGGAGGAGGCTGCAATGCTTGGTAAGAAATGTACACATTATCCTGCCCATGTAACTGTAACTCCTCTGTACAGTATGTTCACAAATAAAATTAAATTAAATTTAAAAAAAAAAAGAAAAAAGAAACATCTGCAGCTTTAGGTACCTTCCTGTCATCCGCTGATGGCTATTGCTAGGGGAGTTACTGGCAGAACGTTATTGGGACATTTCAAAGTTTTTCCAGGAACTGGAGTTCTAAATTTCTGTAAAAGTCTTTACAATGGGTACTTTCAGTAAAGGTTTTCACAATACATACTTTCGGTAAAGGCCTTCAAAATGGAGTCTAAGTCCACAATTCCTGTACTTTGGCTAAGGTCTCTCACTAGGTGTGTGTGTGTGTGTGTGTGTGTGTGTGTGTGTGTGTATGTGTGTGTGTGTTTGGTTTGAGAGAGTCAGACACAGCTAATGTTTGGGGTAAAACACTTCTTCCCTTCAGCATTGAGTTTTGGTGTCTAGTGTTTGGCCCCCTCCCCAATTCTGAGTTCTAAAGTTGTGGTTCTAAATACTTTTATCCTTTAATCTTCTTGATATTCAGATTTCGAAGGTCTGTTTGTGAACTTCCACATTTGCTTCATGAAGGTGGTGCCTTTCTTCTAACTTCCTTCTAACTTCTAACCTTTTCTCTCTTTAAATGCAGTTTGTGCTGTTAGTGGTTTTACTTAGCCAAGACTGTTGTGGTCCAGGCTGTGACTATTAATTCTGAGATTAGTTTAAGCCAATATGATACTATCCTTTCAGTCTATCTAGTGAAAGAAGTTCAGCATATTTATTGACGTAATTTCCTGGTTGTAAATACAAAAAAAAGCATCCAGTGGTATAAATGTACAATCGGTTGTTTTTAGTAAATTTTGCACCAGTGTAATGAAAAAAATCTGTTTAGTAAGTGAGTATATGGAATGGGAAAAAAACAAATATTATAAAACATAAAAATTGATCAAATACTAAAAGAAAAAGAAAGACACTGATTGTGAATGAAGTACAAATGTAAGTGTTTAATAAATAAATGAAATATTTGAGATTCGTATCCACATAGAAAATACATAGGAAAATAAAGAAGAAAGTCACTGAGATCCCATCTTATACTCCAGAATAGCTATCACCACTCAAATAAATAAACTTCTGGAGAGGTTGAAATACATCAGGAACTGTATTTGGTTTTGTGGCATTGTAAACTACTGCAACCCATATGGAGATCCTAATGGAAGTTTACACAATACCAAAAAGACATATATGTTGATGACCTTTATCGCAACTGGATACATATTGAAGGAATATAAGTCAACATGAACATCCATGTTCATGGCAGCAATATTCATAGCAACCAAGCAACCATTTAATTCTTATTTAATTTCAATTGTTTCTTTCCGTCTACTGGATTTGGGTTTTCTTGCTGCTCTTTTTCAAGGAGGCTGAGATTCTCATTAAATTGTTGGTTTCAGATATCTCCAATTTGTTAATGTAGGTACTCAGAGGTATAAACTTGCCTCTGAATACTGCCTTTGCTGTGTCCCAGAGGACCTGGTAGTTTGGTTTTTTTTTTTTTTTCGTCGTGGGGCTTGAACTCTGGGCCTGGGCGCTGTCTCTCAGCTCTTCAGCTCAAGGCTAGCGCTCTACCACTTGAGCCTCAGTGCCACTTCCGAGCTGGTAGTTTTTGTGCTCATTTTTGTTGAATATCATGAACACTTGAATTTCATTTCTAATGTCTTCCATGGCTCACTGGTGGTTCAACAGTGTGTTTTTCAGCCTCCATGAGTTACAGGACTTTCTTTGGTGGCTTTTGGTGGTGAGTTCTAACTTTATTCCCTTGTGGTATGAGGGAATGCAAGGTATAACTTCAATGTTTCTGAATTTGGACAAGTTTGCTTTGTGACCTAAAATGTGGTCTATTTTGGAAAATGTTCCATGTGCTGCTGAGAAGAACATGTTTTCTGATGCTGCTGAGTGAAATATTCAGTAGATGTCTATTAAATCTAGTTGATCTATGCAGTTGTTTAGGTCTGTGGTTTCTCTGTTGAGTTTTTGCCCAGTTCATCTATGAAGTAGGGATAGTGGTGTGTTAAAATCCCCAACAATTAATGTCTTTGGATTAATATGGGATTTGAGAGAAAGTAGTGTTTCTTGGATAAATTTGGGTGCTTCGTTGTTTGGCGATTAGATATTTAGAATTGTAATATCCACCTGAATAAGATACCTGGTATGTAGCGACCATTTTTATCTGTTCTAATCAATTTTAATTTGAAGTCTATTTTATCTGATGTTAGGATTGCAACTCCTGCCTGTTTACGGGGGGCATTTGCTTGGTGGATTTTGTTCCAGCCTTTCACATTCAAACTAAGTTTGTTTTTTGGGGGAAGTTTTACTCCTGTAGGCAGCAGATAGAAAGATCTTGCTTTTTAATCCAACTAGACAGTCTATTTTGCTTAATTGGAGAGTTAAGGCCGTTAATGTTAAGAGATAGGACTGAGAGTTATTTGGGAGTTCCTGCCATTTTATCCATCTTCTTGGGGGCTGCGGTAATGGGGGTTCTTCTTATGGTTCTTGGATTCTCATTTTGGGTGTGGTTTCTTGGCCTTTATTGTGGTCTTGTTGGTTTTCTAAGTGTAGGACATCTTTAAGAATCCTTTGTAGGGCTGGTTTGGTGGAGATGTATTGTTTCAATTTTTCTTTGCTATGGAAGTTTTTTATTTGGCCTTCAGTTATGAAGGAGATTTTAGCAGGGTACAGTATTCTTGGTTGATAGTTGTTTGTTTTTAGGGCATGGCATGCATCATTCCAGGCCCTTCTTGCTTCGATGGTCTCTGCTGAGAAATCTGAGGTGAGTTTAATTGGTTTCCCTTTATAGGTGATTGATCTTTCCTCTTTGACAGCTTTAAGGATATTTTCCTTGGTTTGAATTGATCCTGTGCAGATTTTAATGTGATGGTGGGATGTCCTGTTCTGGTCTGGTCTATTTGGTGTTCTGAAAGCTTCTTGTATCTGAATGGGCCTATCTTTTTGCATGTTTGGGAAGTTTTCTGCTAGGATCCTGTGAAACAAATTTCCTAGACCATTAACTTCTGTCTCTACGTGTTCCTCTACACCCATTATCCTCAAATTAGGCCTTCTGATGGTGTCTTCCAAATGTTGAATAGATCTATCATATTTCTTGGTTTTGTCTTGGATGGTTGTATATTCTTTCTCTATAATATCTAGGCTGTATTCCATCCCCATAATTCAATCTTCTCACTGGTCGAACCTACTGCCAAGACTTTCTACTTTGTATTTTATTTCTTATTCTTCTAGTTGGTCGGCTTTGATGGCATCAAATTCTTTGTTGGAGATTTGTTTTAGATCTTGCATGAATTTCTTAAATTCCTTCATTTGGTGTTCAGTGTTTATTCTCAAATCACTTAGTTGATTGGTTATGGTTTACTTGGACTGCCATTCCTTCTCTTGGGTTCCATTCAGCATTCCATTTGTAGTCTCCCTGATTTCTTTCAGCTTTCCATTTATGGATTCCATGAATGCCTCCATTGATCTTTGTCTATTCTCATCCAGTTCTCTAAGTTTCTGTATTTCTCTTTAAATGGCTTCCTCATGTTCACAGAATTCCTGCAGTTCTCTTTGAGTGTACTGAGCCTGTTCACGCCATTCCTAACTTTCTCTTTGTCTGTTCTCAGCCAGCTCACACAATTCCTATCTATCTCTTTGACTGATCTCAACCTGCTTATGCAATTCCTTTATTTCTGTTTCAGTGTTCTAAATCTGCTCACAAAATTCCTCTATCAATTTTTGAGTAGCTTCCTCAGGCTCACGAGTCTCCTGTATTGATCTTTGGTTTACCTCCTCTCTCTACTTATCTTGCTCACACTGATACCTTTGCAAATTTTCACTCTTTTCATTTACCCTGTTTACCTGTAGTGTTTGTAGAGCTTTTTGGGAATATCCTCTGGATTATTCATTACCTTTTCTGTCCCCTGATTGTCATGAGTGGGAGCTGAGATCCTCGGACTTGCTATTTTTCTTGCGTTTTTCTGGCTTGTTCTGCCCATTTGGGATGAGTGTAACACCAGTTTTGTGCTCGAACACTATTTTAAGGTAAGCATCAACCAAAGTCTGTAGTTACACAGTCAAAAGTCTGCAGATACAATCTAGTTCAAGAGATAGAATCTATTCAACATCAAACAAATATGTCTTAGTGGCCTAAGAACAGTAAGGAGAATTTGGCAACCAGAAATTATTAGGTTTAGGGAGAATGTGGGGAAAAATAGGATTAGTGGGATGTGGGAAGGTGAGGGAGAGTGGAATTAACCAAGTCCTGATCTCAAATAGGGAAATGGATTGGACAGTATGAAAGCAGATAGAGAAAAAAAGAAAAAGAAAAAAGAATAAGAGGAAAAAAGAAGAAGAAAAAAGAGACAAAAATGGGAAAACAAAAATTTACAATTAAAATGTGAAACCCTTAAAAACTGCAAGTTTGAAGAACTAGTATTCAGAGAAGAATGGGGATGGGATGAGAGGAGGGGAGGGATCGAAAGGAGACAGGAAAAAGTAGAAAAATAAAAACCTTTAAAAATATTATATGGGTATAGAGAGGAAATACTGCTATTAAGGACTTTAAGTCTAAGGTTTTGAGTTGAGTAATAAATTTCTGGATTAAGTGTGTACACGTTGGGTGATAAGATCTAATAATCGGCAACAGGTATATCTGAAGATGAGCAGACCAGCAATTAAGTCACACAGAAACGAATGGAAGAGAAGAATTGAAAAGAATGAAAAAAGAAAAAGAGAAAAAATGATCAAAATATCAGTAGAGATTTTTAAAAAGCATACACACATATACACCTAAAATTAAAATTATATGAGGAAGAAAAAAATAATAGAAAACAAATTTTTTTTAAATTAGAATTTAAAAATTTTAAAAATATTTAAAAATAAGGTACAAAAACAGAAAGTTCTTTGTTTTTTGGGGGGTGGGGGAGATGGGAAGATTCTGTATCTGCCTTTTGTTCATAACCAGTCTCTTGGTGGAGTCTCTGGTCTGGTTGTGGTGTTTGGTTTTCCTGTGGCTTGATTGGTTACTTAAATCAGTTTGTTTGGGCAAGCAGAAAAATGCTCTGCTTTTCCCAGGATTTTGTGATCCTCCTCCCAGGCTAGTTCAATGGGATATAGATCTGCTTTGAGTATCACAAAAGAGGAAGATGGCTGTTACCGCTTGTTTGGAGATGCTGTGATGAGGCTAGGTTCTGTGTAGAGTTGAGGCCTTTCAGCAAACAGTAGCTTTTCCCTGAGGGGCTAGCTTCTGAGACACTCACAGAACCCAGACTGGAGCCAGTCTCAGGGTTTATGTTTACTGAATTTCAATTGATTGTCAAGGCTGCTATAGGGAGGGGCAGCCTCTGGCTCTGTTTATGCAGTAAAGAGAGCAACTCCTGGGACAGATTTTCCCCTGCCTGGGCTGGGTGACTGTTCCCTGTGTGGAGTTGAGCCTGGCAGGTCTGGGCAGGTTCCTGTGACCTGCTAAATGACTCTCTGTTTTTCTCTCAAGGCCTGAGTTGGCGCTAGCAGCTCAGCCGGGCATTTGTCAGTATCAAAGATGGAGATCTCCAGTAGTAGGGTGGGGAATGAGTGGCCTTCCCTCCTCTGCTCCCTGAGAAGGAGTGAGGACGCCAGGCTTCTACTAACACCGCCTGAGTGTTGGTTCCTTGGTCGTCTCTGGTCTGCGATCTGCAGGGTGAAAATATATGCTCCTTGTCAGTTCTTGCTGGTGTTGAGTAGAATCCGCTTACCTGCTGCATCTGGCTCTTTTGTCCCGGACTCTCAGTGCTGCAGGTATGGCATCTATGGCCGCCATTGTGTCGGCAGCATCCGGCAAGTACTCAGATCTGTCTCTTTGCCTGGATTTTCTTTCTCTGGCTACACTCTCTGTACCGTGATGGCACACTTGGTGTAATTCTGGCCTAGGACTGTTCACTGGAATACTAAAACTGCTTTCTATGCAAGAGCTGGTTTCACCTCCAGCTTCTCCTCCACCATCTTAGTTCTTCACATTCTTAGATATGTTTTAACATCGATGTATCCAATGACAAAGACACACTGCTTAAGTCACCATTTTGATGACTGAAAAGAAACCATGCTGCAGTCTCATTATATGGCAATGTTCTGGTTTTTAGGTTAAAAATTGATGGGGGAGAATGAACATTCTATATTCAATTTTATATTTTCCTAATTATTTTAATATACTTTCCAATATTATATATGGTTAAAACATTACTACTTATTTAGTTTTTGTATTTCTAAATTGGCCAGAGTAAAAATTCTATTCATTCACAATATTAAGACAATAGAGGGTCCATTATGATCAAGTGAGACATTTCAAACTTTTTATTTGTGGTCCTTAAAGGTTGTGCTGGGGATTCAAGTTGAGTGCTTCATGTGTCTTAATCTACCGTGTGCCTGAGCCTGATGTGACCTGTGGTTTTATTTTCACTCAACTGGAGTGAAGAAAAATTTCACTAGGAAGGAAAAATTACTTGGTTACTTTCTCCAATATCTCTCGCATACATAAAGTAATATAATACTATAGTGACAGAAAATGGAGTTCCTATTAGCAGTAATTGTTTATTTTTTGTAGTCCCACTCTTCACTAGGTCTTGCCCCTTTCCAATTCCCTCTTCCCATAAAACATGACTAGATCCACTGGAAAACCACTTCCAATCAGCCTCCTCCTTAAAAAGTCAAAACTTAACTAACATGCCACCTGGTAGTCCCACTATAAATTTTCAAAACCACATAGCCACAGGTCTTCTTCTGTCTTTTTAGTAGTTAATTTGAGATACAGATTTCATAGATTTTCCTGTCTGGACTTACTCTTCTTTTCCCCAGAAATCCTTGATTAGTGTTACTGTGCCTGCTACCACAAAGTGACAATTCATTAAACTGGGAGCAATATGGAAGTGCTTGTACAATATATAAAGTAACCAGTTCATTAATTTTGGAGAATCACATTAGATTGCCTTCAAACAAATTGTTTCTGATGAGTTTATCTGAAGCCCAAAGCATAATCAAAACCTACTAGCTACAATGTATGAAGTAGCATATATTTATTGTGTAGAATATGTACAATGAATTACATCCTGAATCAAAAGTCTTTCTTGGTTTGCTACTTAAAAACCAATCAGAAATAGAGTGTCATTTAAATGAAGTCCAGACTGGAGGCCTGTAGCGAGCAGGAGAGCATCTGCTCAGTGAGCACAAGGCATGGAGCCCAACCCCCAGGACCATAAAGGAAGAAATAGAAGAAAGTGAAAGTGTAGGAGAAAGAGGAAAGGAAAGGAAGAGGAAGGGGCAAGAGAAGAGGAAGGGCATAGCAGGAGGAAGAAGAAAAGGTACAGGGAGAAAGTAGCAGGAAGGAGAGAAGGAAGAGGGAAACAGGACCCTGGGGAAAAGAGCAGGAGAGGAGACAGGAAGAGGAAGATAAATGCAATATAACAACAATAATTCTTGGAAAACATTTTGCATAAGTGATCTGCAGGATTATTTTCTAATCAGAGAGAGAGATACCACAATGACAATATGGGTGATACCTGTTGCTCGGTCATTTTATTCTTTTTCTCCAGTGAGGAGATCAAAAGAAATCCTGAGTTTGGTATTTTACAGATACACTTCAGGATTTCTTTTTCATGAATCAAACATGGGAAAGAACTAGATGCAATCACCCTTAATTTAAAAAGGAATAGAAGCTATATTTATTTGTATTACTGTGTATGAAGAAATTCTGGAGATTTCTGGCTAATTCAGAGGGCCTCATGCCAAAATATAGGGCAAGAGGAAAGCAAAACTGTTTTTAAAGTGTAATAGGTTATAATTGATGCAAAGTTTTACTGCATGTCTTTCCTTTTTATTTCTTTTTGCCAGTTGTTCAGTGCTGCTGCAAGGCTGCCTTTTCAAGTCACCACATGAGGATGTGAGGGCGATCTGGCCGCGACATCTGTCACCCCATTGATCGCCAGGTTTGATTGGGCTGATCTGGCTGGGTAGGCAGGTATCCCTTTCCTCCCTCACAACGCCCTGTGCGTCCCTCCCGAAGCTGCGAGCTTGGTTGAAGAGGACGACCATCCCCGATAGAGGAGGACCTTTTCAGACCACAACAGAATAAACTTTGAATTAAACAGCTAAAGCAACAAAAGGTCAAACCCATGATGAGTGAACAACACACTGCTTTATGACCAGTGGGGCACTGAAGAGATTAGAATGGAAATCTGAAAGTTTCTGGAATTTAACAAAAATGAACACACAAAATATCAGCCCCTCTGGGACATATTAAATGCAGTTCTTAGTGGAAAATTTATAGCTTTGAATGCCTACATCAATCAATTGGGGAAATCTCAAATCAGTATTTTAATTATGTACCTCAAGCTCCTTGAAAAAAGGAACAAGGCCAAAGCCAAGTAGACAGAAACAAATATAAAAATTAAATCAAAAGACAAAGATCAACAAAACAGAGCTGGTTCTTTCAATAAATTAACAGACTTGACAGACCCTTACCAAAGCTGACTAAAAAGAGACCTTATGTAGATAGAAAGATAAGTAGAAAACACACAGATTGGGAGAAGATCTTCAGTTGATCTGCAACACACAATGGCCTCATATCCCAAATATTCTTAGAAGGACAAAAGTTAACCCTCCCCAAAAAACAAATCCTTAAAAAACTACAACCCTCATGATATAAGGGGGCTTAAGATTTAAAGAGAGACCTCTCTGAAGAAGAAATATGAATGACCAATGGACACATGAAGAAATATGGAACATTTCTGGCCATAAAAGAAGTGCAAATCAAAGCAACATTGAGATTCCACGTCACCCCAGTTAGAAGGACCATTATGAAGAAAATTAATAATAACAGATGCTGGGCTGGTGGGGAATGGGGCCAAAAAGGAACATTACTGGCCTGGTGGGGAATGTGGCCAAAAAGGAACATTACTGCACTATTGTTGAAAATGTAAACTTCTTCAAATACTCTGTAAAGAAGTACAGAGGTTCCTCAATAGAGTTCTCCTATCACCCAGCAATGATGGATCAAGAAAATGTCGTATATATTCACAACAAAACTCTGTGCTTCCATCAGATGAATGACATTGCTCCATTTGTAAGGAAATGGAATAATTTGGAAACATAACAAGTCAAACAAGCCAGACACAAAAAAGTCATAGGCTACATATTTTCACTCATTTGGAAAAACTAGAATATATCTAGGATATTCACAATAGCTCAATAGCAATATGCATATCACCATATAAAATGATGCTTATACAAATGAACTCCAAGAAATGGATACAAGATGATGGTACAGTGAACTGTTTTTAGTTGTTTCTATTTAGATTCACCCTTTGGTTTATTCCCTGTAGTCACTGTTTTTAATTTATGTACCTTTTGTCTTATATATGTTAATCTGATTTGGGGAAGGGAAGGGAAATCACAGAAATGGTGGGACAAAGATTAACCAAAGCAACAATGATATACACTAGACCTTATGTTACAAATGAACTTTACAACTTGTGGGAGTGGGATGTCAGGTTTTGGGGAAGCAGGCAAAAATGAGCAAGGGGTAACACTGTTAAAAATGTACTCATTACTTATGTACTTGTAACCCACCCCTCTGTATATCACCTTCATAATAAAAAATACCCAAAGCAATAAGAGAACTCATCCAAATAGAGAAAATTAAAGACAAAAATGAGACCAAACAACAGATATAAGCAAAATTGAGAATGATATAAGAGAGAACTTTGAAAACCTTATGCCAATCTCCTTGAGAATCCTGGAGAAATTGATGCTTTCCTATACTCGATCTGAACCAAGGAGTAACACATAAGAAGAAATGAAAATGAAATGTCAATAAACCACATCCTATTCAAGAAAAATCTAGGACTCAATGAATGTACCATGAAATTAAGGCCTGGAAAGAACTTACAATACACAGATCTAAGCCTTTAATGGAATAGAAAGGGAAATGGAATTATCAAACACATTCTATGAAGCTAGATTTATACTCTTCGCCAAATCACATAGGGACTCACCAAAAAAAGAAAACGATGAACCCAACTCTTTGACAAGCAATGATGCAGAACTTCTTAATAAAATTCTCACCAACCAATATCAGCACTAACAGAAAAGTTATATTGTATAATCAAATAGGATTCATCCTAAGATACAATTGGATTCAATATACTTGTCAATAAACATCATACAAACCATCAGCAGAAGAAGGGACAAGAAACACATGATTGTCTGTAGGGATGTAGAAATAGCTTTTAACAAGCTCCAATACAACTTTATGATTGAAAGGGCTGAGAAGCTAGAAATACATGGAACATTACTCAATATAATACATAGTATGTATATGGCAGAGATAATTAGCATTTAACTAATGGTGGAAGCATGAAGACATTAAAATCAGGAATGAGAAAAGGACGGGCACTTTCTCTACTACTCTTCAATATGGTAGTGGACTTTATAGCAAGAGCAATAGGCAAGAGAAAAACATAACTATTCTAATGATTTTTTTCCTTTCTTGTAATTGTTTCTAACATATTTATAAGATGATTTATTTGTTGCTTTGTATGTCCCTCCCCCATGGTATAACCCATGCTTTAACAGTATTTGATGTTGGTATAATTTGTGGAGGGGAAGGGAAAAAAGAAATCGTTTAACTAGGGATACAGGTGGACCCATTTCAAAATGAGATGTACAAGTCGTTATGTCAAAAAACGAAATTTACAACTTTGGTGGGGGGGTGGGGTGAGGTTTGGGTGGGGTGGGGGGAGTATGGGAAGGTATGGGAAGGGGAAACAAAGAGGAGGCAACAATGCTTGATAAGAAATGTGCATGTTATCTTGCCCATGAAATTGTAACTCTTCTGTACAGTATTCTCACAATAAAAATATAAATAAGTAAATAAAAAGCAAAACATAAAGGGGATCCAAATAGGGAAGAAGTAAACCTATCCCTTTTTACAGATGAAATGATACTGCATTTAAAGGACCCGATAACTTATTTCAACAATCTCCGATGAGTTAATTGCTTTCAGAAATATTCGTTTGTGCCAAGAAATACAGATATACTTTGATTTTAATTACAGTCGGATATTAGGACTCCCACAGAAACCTAAATCAGAGGATGCTAATTAATCTGATAAAATGCATAATAAAATTTTATAATTAATATAACATGAAGATTTAATATTAATAACATTAAAAATAATTGTATTCACATTATATAATGTATTGAAATCCTTTAGTTTCATCAATTTTTAGAATATAACTAAATGTAAATTGTTTGCAAATGTTATTTGATGATGTATAAAAAATGAGAAAAAGATTTGCATACATATTACTACAGATGCAAACAGATTCACCTGGTTATTTATGATCCTTCATTTGTTGGTTTCATTCATGCATGGAGAACATGCAAAGAAGTGAAAATTGCAAACTTGACTTTACTAAAGGATTAATTACATGGAGGTTATGTTGGGCTAAATAGATTTTATGAATTAAATTGTTTTGACCCATCCTTTCTCCCTCCCTTCCTTCCTTCCTTTCTTCTTTGCTTCCTCCTTCCTTCCCTCCATCCCTACCTCTCTCTCTCTTTCTCTCCTTTCTTTCTTTCTTCTTTCGTCCTATATTCCTCTCTTCCTTTTACTCAGAATATCTCTTATGGCTATAGAAAAATCCCAACTGTTGTACTCTAAGGTGTTATGAGTAATTATAAAAAATAACTAGATTAATATAAATTTTAATAACCTATGTTATATCTTAACACAAATTATACTAAAAATAACTTCTCAAATGTTCCAAGATATGTAAAAAATATTACTTTTCATGATATTGTTTATTTCTTCAAACTAAAATAAGCATTTAGACATAATATTGTGTGTGTGTGTGTGTGTGTGTGTGTGTGTGTTGTTCTTGTGATTTTAACTCAAGAACTATCTCTTAGTTGTTGTTGTTTTTTTCCTCAAGGATATTGCTCTATCATTTGAGTCACCATTCTATTTCTGGCTTTGTGTGTGTGTATGTTTGTGTGTGTGTGTGTTGTGATGTGTGTGTTTGATTAATTGAGATGTGTCTCAAACTTTCTTGGCAAGGCTGACTTTGAACCCCATCTTCCTGAGTAGCGAGAATTACAAGCTTGAGTCATCCATATTTAGCACAGATTTAATATATCTAAGAATAAAATAAATTGTATTATTTGAATTCTAGAGGTTCAATTTAACAAATTAACATTTAGATATTTATTGTTATTAAACCTGAACTTACATTGTAAAAAATATTTTTCATTTTTATGAAAAAATATGCACTCAAAGGATTAAATGACAGAATCTTTAAACAAATTGAAATATTCTAATATTCAAAAGCAAAAAAGGAATTGTTAATCAAATTTCTCATGTAAGCTAAAAACAAAAGGCTCTGTAAGGCTGAATGAAGCAATTTTTCATTAAATTAAATATTATATACTGCGGTCACATGAATTTATCTTCTTTTAAACCTAATCTTTTTTAGGTTTTGTAGATTCATACATTTTGTGAGTATATAAATATCTTTCTTACTAGTCATGTATTTCTGAGGTTTGATTACCAAGTCATTTCAGAGAAACACTGAATTTCATGTATTTTATGTCAACAGTGATTTTTAGAAATGGAATCAACCTCAGTATAAGATAACTAAATCAAGATATTTAATCACTTATCCAATTATTCCTATAGACTTGAAGATAACTAATTTTTGAATGGTAGGAAATTCATATTATACCTATTCTTTAAAGAATAATTCTGATAAATGATCGTGATAGTATTTATTTTTCCTTCAACTTGAAGTAAAGAACTTCACTATTGATGACAAATATTTGAATGGAAATGCCATAAAATTATGAAAAATTCAAGTCATTATGAGTTAGATGAAATAGTCATTTTTGAAGGTCACAAAATGAAATCTCTAGGAGCTTCCTTATCTATTAAATAAAATGTATTTGAGCTCAAAATATTTCCTTCATCTCTCCAGCAATGGTATAAGCAAACCACCTCTATGCCAAATAGCATCTCTCATATTTAGGAACAGAAGTTATCACAATTATATAGAAAGATCTACCCAGAACTTAAATCTGAAATAATAAAGGATTGGGATTAATAATTAGGTTTCACTATGTTGCCATAAAGAGGTGAAACCTTTCAAGTGGGCATAGTTATAGAGATTAGGTCACTGAGAACTTGTGATCAAAGAAGGTTTAAGATCAAAGCCCTTTCTTCCTCTTCCTTCGTTTACTTCTCTGTCTCCTTCTACTTTTCCTTCTTCCTCTCCTTCTTCCCCTCCTCCCCTTTCTCCCTATCCTACTCCTATTCTTCCTTTTCTTTACTTTCTCACTTCCATGAATACACGTACTCCATCACATGTTCCTGATATGGGGTACTGTACCACCACCAACCAAAAGCAATGAGGATAAGAAATGTAAATTGAAATGTATAAAATCAGAAACCAAGATTAATTTTTCCTCCTTTGAAGTTAATTTTATAAAGTATTTTGTAATATTAATAGGAGACTGACACAGCATGTTCTCATTTACTATAATGGATAAGATTTACTGGAAATAAATCTGGCCAACATTGTCCTAATGAAATAATTGATTAAATTAATATTATATTTGGACAAAGCTACTTTAAAATATCAGATATACTTCACTAAGAGGCAAAAAATGTGTTCAGAGGGAGAGAGTAGAGGCAAAGCTAGAGGCTAAACAAGCTCTCGCATAGAAAGCAGTTTTACTGTTCCAGTGAACAGTCCTAGGCTACAGAATCACACCAAGTGTCCCATCACAGTACAGAGAGTTTGGCAAGAGAAGGAAAATCCAGGCAAGGAGACAGATCAGAGCACTTGCTGGTAGCCACGGTTGTGGCGGCTGTGGCAGCAGTGGCAGTTGCCATAGCCGCCATACCTATAACACAGAGTCCATGACAAAGATGCCAGACACAGCGGGATAGCAGATTCTACTCAACACCAGTAAGAACTGACAAGGAGCAGATATCTTCATATTGCAGATCGCAAACCAGAGATGGCCCAGGAACAAAGACTCTGACATGACTAGAACGCTGACATCCTTACTCCTTCTCAGGAAGCTGAGGAGGTAACACCACCACCAGAGATCTCCAACTTTGATACTGACAAAGACCCATTTGAACAGCTATCTCCAACTCAGGCCTTGGAAGAAAACAAGACCCATTTCGGAGGTAACAGGAACCTGACCTGACTTGCCAGGATCAGTTCCACCCAAGAGAAGTCACCCAGCCCAGGCAAAGAAGCCCCGCCCTTGGAGGAGTGACTTTCTTCACTGGGTAAACAGAGCCAGAGGCTGCCCCTCCCTACAGCAGCTGAGACAATCAATTGAAATTCAGTAAACATAAATCTTGAGAATGGCTCCAGGCTGGGCTGTGTATCTCAGGAGCTAGCACCTCAGGGAAAAGCTACTGTTTGCTGAAAGGCCTCAACCCTACCCAGAACCTAGCCTCATTACAGCATCTCAAAATTAGAAGAAACAGCCATCTCCCTCTTTTGTGATACTCAAAGCAGATCTCCCTCCCAGTGAACTAGCCTGGGAGGAGGATCACAAAATTCTGGGTAATGGCGAGCAATTTTCTGCCTGCTCAAACAAACTGATTTAAGCAACTAATCAAGCCACAGGAAAAACAAACACCACAAGGAGACCAGAGACTCCACTAAGAGACTGGTTATGGACACAGGGGAAATAGAGTATCTTCACATTCTAGCCCCCCCCCAAAAAAAAATCAAAGAACTCTTTTTTGTACATTTCTTTAATTTTAATTTTTTAAATAATATTTTCTATTATTTTTTTTCTTCTCATCATTATTATTTTAGGTGTAAGTGTGTGTGTGCTTTTTTAAAAGATCTCTTCTGACCTTTTGGTCCTTATTTTTTAATTTTTTTCATTTTTTCTCTTTTTTGTGAGACTTAATTGCTATTCTGATCATCCCCAGATATTAACCCATCGTCGAATATTAGACCTTATGCCCCGTTGTGTACATACTAAATCCAGAAATTTATTACTCAGTTCACAACTTCTTAGGCTAAAATTCTTTAAGAGCAGTATTATGTCTCTTTATACCTATATAATTTTCAAGTAACTTCTTTTAAGAATTTTTATTTTTTAGTTTTTTATGTCTCCTTTCTACCCCTCCTTTCCTCTCATCCTATCCTTTTCTTCTCTCAATATCGTCTTTAAACACATAATTTTTAAGTGTTTCACTTTATAAATTTAAATTTTTGTATTTCCATTTTTTCTTTTTTTTTTCTTAATCACACTTCTATCATTCTGTCTCATCCATTTCCCTCTCTAAGATTAGGACTTCGTTAAATTCACTATCCTTTTACCTCTCCAAATCCCTCTAATCCTATTTTTGCCCACATTTCTCACTAAAATAAATAATTTGTGGTTTGCCAAATTCTTCTTTGCTGTTCTTAGCTCATTAAGCCATAGTTTTTTGATGTTGAATAGATTGTATCTGTTGAACTACATTGTATCTGCTGACTTTTGTCTGTGCAACTACAGAACTTTGATGATGCTTGCCTTAAAATTTTGTTCTAGCAAAAAATTGGTGTTACTTTCATACCAAATAGGCAGAACAAGCAGGAAAAACACAAGAAAAATGGCAAGTCCAGGTATCTGAATTCCCACTCATGAAAATCAGTTGACAGCATAGTTAATGAATAATCCAGAAGAGAGTTTCCAAAAATCTCCACAAACACTACTGGAAAACATGATGAATGAAAAGATTGAAAACCTGCAAAGGATTTAATGTGAGCGTGATAGGGAGAGAGAGGGAAACCAAAGATTAATACTGGAATCTCATGAGAATGAGGAAGCTACTCAAAGATTGATACAGGAATTGCATGAGCAGGTTGAGAACAGTCAAAAAGAAATACAGGAATTGTGTGAGCAGACTGAGAACAGTCAAAGAGAACTACAGGAATTGCATGAACATGAGGAAGCTAATCAAAGAGTAATACAGGACTTGGGAGAGCGGGATGACAATAGAAAAAGATCAACAGAGGCATTCATGGAATCCATAAACAGAATACTGAAAGAATTCAGGGAAACCACAAAGGGAATGCTGAATGGAGCCCAACAGAATGTGTGTTCAGGGAAACCATAACCAGTCAACTAATTGATTTGAGAATAAACACTGAGCCCCAAATTAAGGAGGTAAAGAAGTTCATACCAGATCTAAACCAAAACTCCAACAAAGAATTTGAAGCCATCAAAGCTGACCCATTAGAAGGAAAAGAAACAAAAAACAAAGTAGAAAGTCTCAACAGTAGGTTAGACCATGCAGAGGAGCAAATCTGAGGGATTGAGGACAGCCAGCTTATTACAGAGAAAGAATATAAACTATCCAAAGGAAAGCCAAGAAATATGATAGATATATTCAACATTTGGAAGACACTCTCAGAAGGCCTAATCTGAGGATAATGTGTGTAGAGGAGACCCTAGAGACAGATTTTTTTTTTTGGTCCGGTCGTGGGGCCTGAACTGTGGGCCTGGGGGATGTCCCTCAGCTCTTCAGCTCAAGGCTAGTGCTCTACCACTTGAGCCACAGTACCACTTTGGCTTTTTTTTATTTTTTCTTATATGGTGCTGAGGAATCAAACACAGGGCCTCATGCATGCAAGGCCAGAGCTCTACCACTGAGCTACCTTCCCTGCCCCCAGAGACAGAATTTAATGGTCTAGGAAATTTGGTTTACATGATCATAGCAAAGAACTTGCCAAACATGCAAAAAGATAGGCCCATTCAGATACAAGAAAGTTTTAGAACCCCAAATAAACCCAACTAGGACAGGATATCTCACTAGTACATTATAATCCACACAGGATCAATTCTAAGGAAAAAATCCTTAAAGCTGTCAAGTAGAATAGATCAACTACTTACAAAGGGAACCAATTAGCATCACCTCATATTTCTCAGCGGAGACAATTCAAGTAAGAAGAGCCTGGAATGACGTAGGCCATGTCCTAAAGACGAACAACTATCAATCAAGCATACTGTACCCAGCTAAGCTCTCCTTCATAACCGAAGGTCAAATAAAAACCTTCCATAGCAAAGAAAAACTGAAACAATATATCTCCAACAAACCAGCCCAATGAAAGATACTAAACGATGTCCTACACATAGAAAACCAACAAGACCACAATAAAGACCAAGAACCTGCACCCAAACTGACAATCCAAGAACTATAGGAAGAATCTAGTTGCTCCAGCACCCAAGGTGGATAACATTGCAGGAGCTCCCAAACACCTCTCAGTCCTAACACTCAACATTAACGGACTTAACTCTCCAATTAAGTGATAGACTGCCTAGTTGGATTAAAAAGCAAGATCCTTCTATCTGCTGCCTTCTGGAGTCACAACTTGCTTATACAAACAAACACATTTTGAAAGTGAAAGGCTGGAATAAATTCTACCAAGAAAATGGCCCCATAAAGAGGCTTGAGTGGCAATCCTAATATCAGATAAACTAGACTTCAAATTACAATTAGTGAGAAGACATAAAGAAGGTTGCTACATACTAATTAAGGGATCTCTCCTTCAGGAGGATATTACAATTCTAAATCTCTATTTGGCAAACAACGGATCACCCAGATTTATCCAAGAAACACTACTTTCCCTCAAAGCTCACATATATCCAAAGACATAAATTGTTGAAGAATTTAAGTCACCAATATACCCACAAGACAGATGAAGTCGGCAAAACTTAACAGAGAAACTGCAGATCTAAACAACTGCATGGATCAACTAGATTTGACAGAAATCTACGGAATATTTCCCCCAGCACCATCATAATACACGTTTTTCTCAGCTTCACATGGAACAGTTTCCAAAATAGACCCCATTTTAGGTCATGAAGCAAACTTGTCCAAATTCAGAAACATTGAAGTTTTAGCATGCATTCACTCAGACCACAAGGGAATAAAATTAGAACTCAACACCAAAGGCCACCAAAAATGTCCTGTAACATATGGAGGCTGAACAACATACTGTTGAATTACCAGTGTGTCATGGAAGAGATTAGAAAGTGAATTCAAATATTCATGATAATCAACAAAAATGAAAACACAAATTACCAGCACGTCTGGGACAGAGCAAAGACAGTACTCAGAGGCAAGTTTATAGCTCTGAGTTCCTACATCAAAAAATTGAAGAGATCTGAAACCAACAATTTTATGAGATATTTGAATCTCCTTGAAAAAGAACAACAAGGTAAACCCCAATCAAGTACATGGAAACAAATACTTAAAATTAAATAGGAATTAAACGAATTAGCAGTTTTAAAATGTCCGTAGAAAGAATCCACAAAACAAAGTGTTGGTTCTTCGAAAAAATTAAGTAAACTGAAAGACCGTTAGGAAATCTTATCAGAACAGGAAGAGAACACACCCCAAAAAATAAATTCAGATATGAGAATGGAAACATCACTACAGAAAGAAGAAGATTCAGAAAATTATAAGGGAATGCTTCTCAAACCTTTATATTAATAAGTTTGAGAACTTGGCATAAATGGACCTTTTCCTAGCAAATATGGACATGCCAAAAATAAACTAAAATGAGATAAACCATCTTAACAGGCCCATATCAAGGATTGAAATAGAAACATCAATAAGAGACCTCCCATCGAAGAAAAGCCCAGGACTAGATGGATTTACAGCGGAATTCTACAAGTCCTTCAAAGTAGAGCGCAAACCAATTATCCTCCAACTCTTCAATGAAATTGAAAGGGAAAATTCACTACAGAACTCATTCTATGAAGCCATAATAACCCTTATTCCAAAAACAGGTAGGGACTCATTAAATAAAGAGAACTATATACCCATTTCTCTGATGAATATTGACGCAAAACTTTTCCAAAAAATTTTGGTCAATGAACTTCAAAATTTCATCCAAAAAATCGTACATCACAATCTAACAGGTTTCATTTCAGGGATGCAAAGCTGGTTCAATATACACAATCAATTAATATAACTCATCACATCAACAAAGAGCAAGGATAAGAACCACATGATTATCTGAGCAGATGCAGAAAAAGCATTTGACATGATCCATCAAACCCTTTATGATGATGGGTCTGAAAAAATTAGGAATCCAGGAAACATTACTCAATACAATAAAAGCTGTATATGACAAACCTACAGCCAGCATATACTTATAATTAATGTTGGAAAAATAAAGCCATTTCCTCTTAACTCAGGAATGAGACAAGGATGTCCATTCTCTCCACTTCTCTTCAACTTAGTATAAGAATGCCTAGCTACCGCAATAAGACAAGATGGAAACACAAAGGGGTTCCAAATGGGGAAAGATGAAGTAAAACTCTTTGCAGATGACATGATTTTCTATTTAAAGAATCCCACGGCCTCCACTTCCAAATTACTGACGCTGATTCAAAACTTTGGCAAAGAAGCAGGGTATAAAATTAACCCTCAATAATCAATGGCTTATCTGTATGACAACACTGAGTAAAGCGTGGGTGAAATCAGGAAGGCAACTCCATTCAAAATAGCCACACAAAATATAAAATAAGTAGAAATTCATTTAATCAAAGAAGTGAAGAATGTTTATGACAAAAACATTAAAAATCTGAAAAAGGAAATCAAAACAGAACTTAGGAAGTGGAAAAACCTCCCATGCTACTGGATTGCAAGGATCAACATCTTGAAAATGGCAATACCTCCCAAGGCTATATACAAATTGAATGCGATACCTATCAAAATTTCAACCTTATTCTTCCACGAAATAGAAAAGGAAATACAAAAATTCATATGGAACAATAAAAGACCCCGAATAACTATAACGATCCTCAACAGAAAGATCACTGCAGGAGGAATAACAATACCAAATTTCAAACACTACTACAAAGCCATAGTAATCAAAACAGCTTGGTACTGACACAAGAACAGACTTCAGGACCAATGGAATAGATTTGAAAACTCAGAAATGAGCTCACAGACCTATAGCCACTTAATCCTCGGTAAGGGACCTAAAAAACTAGAATGGAAGAAAGAGCATCTTCAGTAAATGGTGCTGGCAAAATTGGTTAACTACTTGTAAAAAGCTAAAGCTAGACCCTTATATATCACCCTGCAGCAGAATCAACTACAAATGGTTCAAAGACCTCGGGGTCAAAGCAGAAACTCTGAAAATATTACAGGACAGAATAGGAGCTACCCTAGGACTCCTTGGCACAGGCCGAAATTTTATTAATAGATACCCAGAAACACAACAATTCAAATAAATGTTGGACAAATGGGATTGCATGAAATTGCAGAGCTTCTGCATGGCAAAGAACCTAGCTAGCAAGATCAAGAGAAAGACTACGGATTGGGAGAAGGTCTTCACTAGCCATACAATGGACAAGGGTCTCATATCTAAAATATACTTGGAACTCAAAAATTGAATTCCCCAACAACAAATCTTCAAAGAAACAACTGCCCAATAAATGAGGTAAAGTCTTTTTTTTCTTTTTTTAAAATTTGTTTTTATTATGAAAATACTCTTAAGAGGGGTTACAGTTACATGAACGAGGTAATGAGTACATTTCTTTTGTTTTTTGGTGATTATTTTCTTTCTTTCTTTTTTTTTTTTTTTGTTGTGAGAATACCGTACAGAGGATTTGCAATTACATGGGCAAGATAAGGGAACCTTTCTTATCAAGCATTGTTGCCTCCTGTTTGTTTCCCCTTCCCATCCATTCCCATAGTCCCCCTACCTCCCCCAACCCGATTTTTACCACGCCCCAACTCCCCCCAGCCAAAGTTGTAAAGTTTGGTTTTTGACATAACCACTAATGTCTCTCCCCCAAGGTATAACCCCTGCTTTCACTGTATTTGATGTTGGTATAATTTGTGGAGGGGAAGGACAAAAACTATCGAGCTAAAGTCTTAAAGAGAAACTTCTCTGAAGAGGAAAGAAGGATGGCCAATAGACATATGAAGAAATACTCAACCTCCCTAGCCATAAAAGAAATGCAAACAAAAACAACATTGAAATACCACCTCACCCAGTTAGAATGGCTATATCAAGAACTCTAATAAGAAAAGTTGCTGCAGGGGATGTGGAGAGAAGGGAACCTTGCTGCATTCTTGGTGGGAGTGTAAACTTGTTCAACCACTTTGGAAATTAGTATGGAGGTTCCTCAAAAGACTCCACATAGAGCTCACCTATGACCCAGCAATCCCACTTTTGGGCATTTACCCAAATGTTCACAAACAAAGCTATAAGCACAACCATGTTTATCACAGATTTATTTACCAAAGGTAATATATGGAACCAACCCAGATGCCCCTCAGTAGATGAATGGATCAAGAAAACGTGGTATATATAAAAAATGGAATTCTATGCCCCCATCAGAAAGAATGACATTGCCCCATTTGTTAGGAAGAGGAAAGACTTGGAAAAAATTAAATTAAGTGAAGTAAGCTGGGCCCAAAGAAATGTAAGTCCCATGGTTTCCCTTATTTGCAGTAACTAATTTATGTCTGAGACCAGCAGAAATGGTCAGTGAAGCTGATGTTAGGCTAAATGAACCTCAAGATAAGGATTCATTTTTTTTCTCTTTCTTGTGATTGTTCCTAACATACCTATAAGATGATTTCTTTGTTGCTTTGTATATCCATCCCCCTCGGTATATCCCCTGCTTTCACTGTATTTGATGTTGGTATAATTTGTGGAGGTGAGGGAAAACAGAGATTGTTTAAATAGGGATACAGATGGACCCATTGGAACAATGAGATGGACAAGATTTTATTTCAAAAACTGAAATGTACAACTTTGCTTGGGGGGATGAGCGGGAGATGGGAAGGGTTGGGAAGGGGAAACAAAGGAGGAGGCAACAATGCTTGATAAGAAATGTACTCATTACCTTGCCCATGTAATTGTAATCGCTATGTAAGGTACTTTCACAATTATAAAAAAAGAGACAAAAAAATCACCTGTATGGTTTCCTATGAAAAGAAAGCAGAATAAAATCTGTACCTCAAGGAAATTGACCCATAACTGGCAGTAATATCACTTTCATAAATGATGTAAGAAGACTAAAGAACAAATTTCAACTCAAACTGCCTGATATAAAATTTACTTTGTCCCTTGTAAACAACATTTCAATTCTATTTCTTGTTCCCAAAATGATTCGTATTTTATTCTCATCATATTTTTTAATTAACTTTAAGTAGTTGAATGGGAATTGCTGTTTGACAAAGCAGTTTATGAATAGTGAAAAGTGAGTATTTTTTCTTTTTTCACTCCTCAGGTTTGAACTTTGGGTCTGGGTGTTGTCCCTGAGCTCCTTTGGATGAACACTAGGACTCTATCACTTGAGGCACAGCAGCAATTTCAGATTTTTCTGATATTTAATTGGAGATAAGAATCCCACAGACTTTCCTGCCAGGGTTGGCTTCAAACCTCCATCCTGAGCCTCCTGAGTATCTAGGAAAACAAGCATGAGCCTCTAGTGCCCGGCTTAATACAATGCATCTTTTTTATTTTTGGCTAATCCTGGGGCTTGAACTCAGGGCCTTGGCAATGTCCTTGCAATTCTTTTCCTCATGCTAGCAATATACGACTTGTGTCATAGTGCCAATTCCAGCTTTTTTTGTTTATGTAGTACTCAGGAATCAGACCCAGGGCTTCATACATGCAAAGCAAACAGTCTACCACTAAGACATATTTCATGGATAATACAATGCACCTTGATGTTCATTATCCCTCATTCCTCTCAATCCTATTTCATCCCTCAATTTACATAATTTTGTAGAATATTCACTCGCTAGCAATGTCACACATAGTCACTCAGAGGATATGTTACAGATAATATTTGATTGATAGTCTTATTCATCAACATACTAAAATCATTTATTACAGAATTCTCTGATTTTAAATTCTAAATTATCACTCAGGTTCACCCACTACTATTCTAAAATTTTTCCTAAGGTTAATGTAAATGCAATCTGCAATTCTTTGATAAAGTACAATGATTCATAGAATGTCTAAAGTTGGACTATGAACATCATCTTCAGTTCTAGAACATTTTATCATCACTGCCTTCTCAAAATACTCCAATATTTAGTAGTAGTCACTTCCTGTCATCATTTGAAAATACCCTCCACTTGACCAACCATTACTTCATAATCTACCACTAGAGATGTGCAAATTTAAAAAGCTCATATAATTAGAAAATGTAGTCTACGGCTGGGAAGAATGCTCAGTGGTAGAGCGCTTGCCTTGCATGCATGAGGCCCTGGGTTCGATTCCTCAGCTCCACTAATGCTTTCCATGTCAAATTTTTAGAAACCTGTGCTGATGCAATGTCATGAATTTTTACATTTATGTTTTGTAGGTTTTCACATCTCACATTTAGTTTGATAATCATTTTTTTATGTTAAATTTTAGTATAAGGATGGAGGTAAGATAGGTGCCTGAGGCTCATAACTGTAATCCTAGATACTGAGGAGTGTGAGATCTGAGGATCACAGTTTAAAGCCATTCCGGGCAGAAAAGTCCATGAGTATCTTATATCCAATAAACCATTAGAAAACCAGATCTGGTGCTGTGGCTCAAGCGGTAGGGCACTCGCGTTGAGCTGAAGAGCACACGAACAGTGCCTAAGCCCAGAGTTCAAGTCCCATGAATGACAAAAAAAAAACAAAACAAAAAAGGATTGAGGTAGTAGTCTGAGATCATTCTTTAAATCTTGAGAGACAATAGTGCAAATACACCCATTTTAGATTCTATTTTTATTTCATAAAATCATAGGATAGATTTCAAAATCTATTGACCATAAAACTAAGATTTTTTTTGACAAATCTGTTACATTCTTCTATGTGTCTGCTCTTATAGTAGAACTATTTTGTCTTCACTACTAAACATGATAATAAGATTCAAAGCTAGTATGAAGGTTCAAGCTACACCATTTTACAAGATTGTTCTTATTGACCTGTATTCCTTGAATTTACATACGAGTTTATTGAGCAGGTGGACCAATATTCTACAGAGATATCTAGATGTTTGATAGTCACTCATATTTTGTACCTTGTACAAAACAAGACCCCAGATATTATATATAGAAAAATGTCTTTAGAGAATACTTGAAACAACTAAAATTAATTTAGGAATGAGTTAAGATTTAGATAATGCTGTAGCATAGTAAATCTGAATGATAACAACTTGAGCTGTACAACAGAAGAGAGTGAGAGGGGAAGGAATGATGGACCATGTAGGAGCTATATGTCATTGCTATTGTGTTTCAAAAAACAGAAAGACTTCAGAGAAGAGAAGGAGAAAAATAAAGTGTCCTGAGTCAAGTTTCTTTTTAATCCATCTAA
This sequence comes from Dipodomys spectabilis, assembly GCF_019054845.1. Taxonomy (NCBI): domain Eukaryota; kingdom Metazoa; phylum Chordata; class Mammalia; order Rodentia; family Heteromyidae; genus Dipodomys; species Dipodomys spectabilis. Next base: position 45,476 of record NW_024871248.1, on the reverse strand, counting down.
TAGTTTGGACCAAAAGTCAGTGAAAATGGGAAAAAATAAAATAGAATATGAAGCATTGTATATACCTGTTACAATTTTAAGAATTTGTAATAGGAATATGATAATTAATTCCCAAAGAAATAAGAGAAAGAAGAGTTAAACTCTAAAGGGAATAGGAATGAAGAGAGAAAAAATGCAAAGTAAAACCTTTATCAATAACAAACACAAGAGTTTAGAAGTGGAAAGGCAGTGGGAATATTCTAAGTAACAATAAAAATAGCTAGCGTGGATAGAATATGGATCACATTTTATCATTTATAATTTTGAAAAAACATACTAGGAATGAAAGTTTCAAAGTAATGATGTAAAACGCTATTTGGATTATAATTAGGAAGCATAGCTCAGTGGTAAAACATTGGCCTAGCATGTGTGAAGCAATGGTGTGATCTCCCAAACATTACAAAGTAAACACAAAGCACACACATACAAATACCACATAAACACACACATATACACCACATACACACATTTGGAATATTGATACAATTATAATAAACGGAGGAAATTATCACAAATAGTAAAAGTGTGTTAATATATGAAATCATGATATTGCACGTACTATTTACAAGTTTAGTAGAAATAAAATAGTCACAATATACTTGGATTTTAATAGATTAAATAAACTGAAAATTAATAAATGACATGAGAACCTTTGCAAATAAGTTATAAATAATAAACATTTTGAAACATGTATCCTTTAATTTTGACAAAAATTTGATGTTACTGGTATTTTAACTCAAGATTTAGAATACAATAGCTAGGTGCTCTATATAACACTAGCGATGGCTATATCTCTAATCATTTCACTCTGAATACTTTTATAATAAGGTCACAGCGTTTCATTGTCTCCCGAATTACAAATCCTATTTACACTTCTCACCATAGCTAGAAAATGGATGCCACAAATCACCATGCCGAGCTCAAACTTTTTTTAATTCAAGTAAAATTATTTCCAAAAAGTAAACAAGTAATGAAGCCTTTCTTAATAAAGTATGTGCTTCTTGAAAATACAGTAAGTATTTGTTACCTGGACAAATATGTTTGTAAGTGTAAGAAAATAAATTTATTTAAAATCATTAATCATATAAAAATTAAGAAAATTTTTAATTTTCACATATTAAATATTATAAAAGCAAAATATATGTGTCTGAATAATTTACATATGTAAATATCATGCAAAAATAAATTAACTAATCCTCTGAAAAAAAGAATTATCCTAAAGAAACAAAAGAAATATTTAAGCCCAAAATTTGAACTTTAGAAAATAAAATGATGTGTACACTTAATGAAGTGTAAACCCTCTGTATATCAATTTTATAATAAAAATGCATTAATAAAGAAAGCAAAAATACCCATGGATCAATAGCAACAGAAAAAGCATCAGTAGTTCTTGTTTTGAGTGTACAAAAAAAATCGATGGAAGAGATAACAATGTTCCTTCCCTAAGAAATGTACTCATTACCTGACCTTATTTATGTAACTGTAACCCCTGTGTACATTACCATTAAAATAAAATTAAATTGAAATTAAAAATAAACCAAATAATATACCAATTAAGAATTCTTAGAAGCCATTGGTTAAAAACTTTGTAAAAAACTGCCCTAAGTACCCAAGGAATATATTTTGATGAAACTATTTATATACTTCAACCTCAGCAGAGAAGCAAAAATTTCAAAAACTGTAACAAAGTAGAGTAATAAATCAGAATATATTACTATTAATAATACTCATAAGATTAATTTATAGTGGTAGTCAAATATGTAAGAAATGAGGCAATATGCCATACATTTGAACGTAATAAGTGAGAAAGAATTTTCTAGGTCTTTTTAAATTAGCATAAGTTTAATTGAAATACTATTCTGTCACATCATATGATAATCAGATGAAGCTGATATTAGAGCAAAGAACAGATTGTACTAAGTTCTTGAATGATCATGTATATACTTATTTTGATTGTGGGAAATTGTGGGTATTTCAACTTGGGGTATATTTTTCTAGCTAGGCTGGTGTCATATCAGTGGTTAATTTTAGGATAGGTGTTACCTTTCCACAAGAACATGCACCTGATCTGTCCTTTTAGCCTTCCCATCATCAATGGCATCAGAGAAGAACACCAACTTGTCTAGCCTGCTACCTTGACTGGCCTGGGTACTCAGTCCTTCCAATCTTAGTAACTAGATAGTGAAGGATGGTGGAAATGATCCAATGCACTCAGCTATAGAGTGAGAAGGAATTCCACTAACCTTTTGGCCTGGGTTCTGTTCTCAAGCCTCCTAAGTAGTTAAGAGTATCAATGGGAGCCCCTGGTGACAAGCAGTAACAGTATTTTTAAAGCAATTAGTCATATATATGACTTAGGCTTGTGATTACTTCAGGAAAAGAATAAAAGAGCAGTGAAGAATAGAGGACATTCAGAATTTTAACTAGGTAATCAGAGGCTGAATAAGCTTAGCTAGCTACTCGGGAGTATGAGGTCTGATGACCACTGTTCAAAGCCAGTCCAATTATGAAAGTACAAGCAATTATCTAAAAAAACAGACGTGGCTGGAGTGGAAGACCACTATCCTTGGGTACAGAAGCTTAGTAATAGTTCTTAGCCACTATCAAGCTTCAAGAATGATGAATGCATGCATGAGCACATGCACATGTGCATACTTGCATAGGCATGAACACACACACACACACACACACACACATACACACACACACACACACACACAAATGAGTATTTCAATGTGAAGTTCTTTATTCTTTTACCTTGCTGTATTTTATTTTCCTGTATTAGTTTACAAATTAACAAAATCAGCTAAGGACCTATTTACATAAAAATCATCATGTTTCTCTAAAATCTACTCTCTTTTTGGAAGTCTGCTTTTATTTGACCCAAAAGTAAATTATTCAGGAATTCAATTCATCACTCTGAATCTATAGTATTAGATGATTGTTTAGGTTCCTCCTAGTAATATGATTTTGTGAAATCCTGCATCAAGCAATATATTTCTTTCACTAAAAGGGAAGCCTCTGTCAAACAATTAATAATAGGTTTTTCTCCTCCTGGCATGCATCTGCAGTTATATTATCTTCATATACTTCATGATCTGTCTGTGATGCCAAAGACTGCCGTAAATGTAAAAACATCCTTCTCAGTGCTTAGCATTTGTATACCATTCATAGATATGATGGTGTTTAAATGTTACTGAAATTGCTTTGGAATAAATAATGTTCACACTGACTATCTTGAGAAAGAAGAATTGTTTTCTCAGCACTTTAGGTAAGAACTTGAAGGAAAGAAACAAAGGGAAAAGTGAGGAACAACTCAACACATAGATTCAAATGAAACAAAACAACCCAAGAAAACACAAATTAATTCAGTACTCAAGAACCTGCAGGAAATGAAAGATTTAAAAAAAATCAGCTATGGCAAGCTTATGAAAATCCTGACTACATGCAAGTGCACTGTTGTGAGAACAGTGGCTAAAGCCCATACTAGACAGAAAGATCAGTACATAATACCATGAACTTGTTATTCTAAATTCCAGGAAGATTAGCATAAAGTGGAATCAGGCCAAGATCATATACAAGTAGGAAGCCAGTTTCTATCTGAAAAAATAATCTGGATAATTTAGGGCTGGGCACAGGACAAAGTGGTAAGAACACCCAGTTAGTGGGCACAAGACACTGAATTCAAACTGTAATATTAGGTGTATTAAAGATAAAAGCTATGATTATAAATAATTGGAATAATTGTAACACTTGAGTATTTGAGTAGAGAAAAATCCATGAGAGAGATAGAATTAACCCACGTTCCAATGCTTTCTACTTTAGTGATAATGTTTATTGGTACTTCAGACAAAACAGAGTTACCTTGCAAATGAGCATGGATGTACATTTGGGTCATGGAAATATGCTCCTTTCACAGGTGTAAATTAAATTGATTGTTTTGGGTAGATTGTAGTTCTTGAACTAAGAGCCTTGGTGATGTCCGTGAGCTTTTTTGTCAAGGCTACCACTCTATTACTTTGAGCCACAGTTCCAATTCTGATTTTCTGTTGGTTGTTTGGAGATAAGAGGCTCATGGACTTTCCTGCCCAGGATGGCTTTAAACCATGTTCATCAGATCTCAGCCTCCTGAGTAACCAGGATTCCAGGCATGAGCTGTCGATGTATTTAATAATTTAGTAAATTGTATAGTTACAGAAGTTATAAATTATCATTGTAACCTGTGTTATATATGTGTATATATATATCAATACATACGGATAGAAATATATTAACATATTATTGTATCTACAGTAGATATATGAAATCATCCTTCATTATAAAATAAAATGGCAACAAAAGTTAATAGGAGGAAAACAAAGGGAATTGTTGCATGTTTCTTTTTGTTGAAATTAATATGGATCAGTTTGGGCAAACCATCTCTACTTTAACAAAAAGGATAACTGCTATTGATTCCAATCCACCTATTTGCCCATATTGTGGATCCTCACACATGAGTGTCAAAATCAAACCACACTTTTTGCCTTTGTATTTAACTCACCTGTTATAATTTAGGTGATAGATGAAGTAATCAAGTAAAGATTAAAATAATAATAAGCAAGTTTGTGAGTTAGAGTTGAAAAAGATTTTAAATACGATAATAGCTAATTAAAATGCATATTTCTTATTTTACTCTGTTGTTATGTCTCTCATTCCCACATTAGGAAAGTACATAGAAGGTTCTCACTAAATTATATGTACAATTATTAAAGATGTATTGAAAGAATATGGGCACAGTGTGGTTTTAGCTTATTGAGACCTGTATGGGGTAGTGTGTTTTTGAGGACTTGCAATACATTGTAATGAATATGAAGGGAGGGATGTGCTTATTCTTTAAAACTGGCTAGAGGATTGCTCCCAGAAAGATAGTGATCAATTCTTCTAAAAGGTTACAGCAAAATCACTTTCACAACCATGTTCATTACTGCACTATTCACCATAACCAAGTTTTGGAAACAGTCAAGATGTCCTTTGGCAGAGGGATGGTTGGAGAAAGTGTGTCATATATACAGAATTGGATTGCCCCTATCCATTATGAGGACTAATACATTATTTGCAAAGAAATGGATAGATCTAAAAATATGTTAAGTAAAAAAAGTCAGAGCCAGACACAAAAAGGACCCATGTTCTATCTCATATTTGGAAGCTACAACTTTATACAAGTTTACACAACAATAGTAACCAAATAATGCTATTTGCACAGGCGCATTTAAATGGTCTATTTTCTTATAAAATTGAACTTTTAATCCAACAAAATGAATACGAGGAAACTATCACTTGGAAGGTGTGAGGGGAAGTCAAAGGGAAGGAATAAAGAGAGTTATGGAGTAAGAGTGAAGACATTATATTTAAGGCAAATAATATGAAACTGGAAAAAATTAAAGTGTGGTGAGGTTTGGAAGGGCAGGGAAAAGTTATATAAAGATCCGTTATACTTAAAAAAGTCATTTATTGAATGGAAATTCCCATTTACAACTAATTAAGATAAGAAAACTATGATTAAAAACAATGGAGACATTTGATCTTAAACTGTATTCTCTTAAACCATGAGTCAATAACATAGTTACCTCCTCAGAAATTTTCTTTGCACTTATTTTCCTCATAGTGACAGAAAAGTGATCAATGAATATTAATACATCACATTGCACATATAAAATCAACGTAAAAATGTTAGAATTCATCACATCGTAAAATAACAGGTAGAATGTACCAAATGCTAATTGATTGATTTTCCAAGTACATTACCTATTGTATCTAATTTAATCCTCACAATAATTGCATAAAGTGGAACTACTTACATTTTTAATTCTCAGATGATGATATTGAAGTCTTCAGAGTTGTAATTACTACTACAACATTGCACACATTGTAAGTGTTAGACTGAGGTTCATCTCCCACTGTATCAATAAACCACATTCTAGTTTATGACTAAAATACCAGCACTTAGTCTACAAATAATAGGAAAATTTCCCAGAATTATTGTGTACACTCATAATATTTCTCTTTAACATTGTTCGAAAATAGGGAATTGTAATATGAAAACTCAAAGTTCATAATCAATGCATACCTCTCTGGTGAAAAGAACTGCTAAAGTATAAGATTCTTGATTTCTAGCTCAAAATAATAGAAATCATATTTTATCCCTTCACTCAACACTGCACTGCCTGGATCCTATCTTTGTTTAACACAGTCTTACTGAAAGAATGACCTCCCCATTTCCTGATGGAAACAGACTGCATGTCTTATGGACCAATCATTTCCACATTGTAACTCAACTAAATTGTTCATCATTCGAAGTATTTTGATTGCTTTTTATACCCAATATTTTGACAGAAAGGTACTATTTAAAATGCTGTTAAAGCAAGACTGATATAAAAATCAACTTTGACCCTAGATAAATATTTTACCTTTCCTATATCCAACAATGCACTCTGACCTCTCATTAATGTTAGGAATGAGAGGTTAAAAATCATAGACACCAAGACCAAAGCATGAATTAAAGACTTTCCAAATTCTGAATACAATTGGTTTAAAAAGACGTGAAGGGCTCGGAAGGTGGCTTAGTGGTAAGGCGTTTGCCTTGCATGCATGAGGCCCTGGGTTCGTTTCCTCAGCACCACACAAGCAAAAAGAAATAATCCGGAAGTGACGCTGTGGCTCAAGTGGTCGAGCGCTAGCCTTGAGCTGAAGAGCTGAGGGACAGCGCCCAGATTTTTTTCAAAATTTCTTATGATACTGAAGATTCAATTATAAACTATTAACACTTGAAAATAACTCATTTTCTTGGGAGTAGAACACAAAACACAAGATTAATCCTAATCATTATGAAAGACCTTTATTTATAATAAAAATTCACTCTTATAACTACAAAGATTCTAAAAATAACTGAAGCAAAGTGACACAAAAAATAATTTAACTGCATCATATACATTCAAAGGACTGTGCTAATAGAAAACAAAATTATACTTATAAGTATGTTACCCAATTCATTACATTCTTTTCTTCTATTTATTTTAGTTTCGAAAAAACTGACTTTTCATAAAATGATGCAAAAAAAAGCCCATAGGCCCACTTACATTTTCAGATTTTAACAATATTTGTTTCAGAAATGTCTTTAGCTGTATAGTCAATGAACTAAAATAATACTAATATTTACGGGGTTTTCAGAAATTGCAAAACTTGCTCTGGGATGTTAAATTGGAAAAGATATTCAAAAAGCCTTATTTGTTAAAGTTGTGATAGTTACTCCCACAAAAAATCTACTAATGAAGAACCTTTGTATGTACAAAACAACTACAAATGCATCCGCAATCTGGAGGTGACACATGCTTTTTGTTTGTTTGTTTGTTTTTGAAATATATATCTAACAAGCATAGCCACAATACTGATTTTCAGTCAATCTGATGGGATATTCAAACCTAAAAAATATGGAGTTTATTATCTTAGTGTGAATAGATACGATCTTACAAAGAAAGTTATTTTCAACAGAAATCCGGAAAGAGTATATCCACCTTAAGTTTCACAGAATAACCAGTGAGTAATAACTATTTGGTCAAGTCGGTCAAAATCACTCCATGAGTATATCTTAAAAGTTTAACCAATTTAAGAGGTCAAACACATATTTTGTACTGATCATATTATAGCAATAACTTACTACCTAATTATATGTGTATCTTCTTACCTAACATATACTAAGAGCTGAAAGTGATCTCTTTTATCGAACTTAATGGTGTAAATGCTTTGATAATGATATTGTTATCATTTGACAAATAAAATGTACAGAAGGGTGGTTCCACTGAAATGACAGAATGGAACACTGATAAATAAAAACATAACAACACAGCTCTTTTCAGCCTCACCCTGTCCACATTGGCAAGCAACATTGCAGCAGCACAAAGCACAAAAGCTCTGCCATTTCCCAAGCCAGAACCACATAGACAGAACCACTCAGAAGTGGTGCTGTGCTTCAAGTGGTAGAGCACTTGCCTTGATTTGAAGAGCTCATGGATGGTGCCCGAGCCCAGAGTTCAGGCCCCACAACTAATTGAAAAAAAAAAAAAAAAGAATCTAAATCCTTGATAAATCTAGGAACAGATCTGACTGAAATCAGTTGAATCACACGTTTCCTGCACAATGAAGGAATAGGTCCAGGCTAAGGAAAGCAGCTAGAGAATGCAGGCTGATTGTATCTGTGACAAAACTTTGTGGAAAATAGTAACGAGGATTACTTACTCGTGATCCACTTGCACTGGAAGCATGATGCTGAACTGTTGATTGGTGATTCTGAACTATTGCTATGATCATTACATTCTCCAAGAGGAAAAAATGAAACAATTGATATCAAAGGACTACTAACACATTTTGACTTGTCATTAAGCATCTTCAATCATCAAAATCAACAGAAGACAATAGACAGGCTTATTTTTTAATGAAAAACAAGTGTCTTAAAAAAAAACAAGAAATTGCAAGATGGTGGAGGAGAAGATAGAGGCTAAACAAACTCTCGAATAGGAAGCAGTTTTAGAGTTCCAGTGAACAGTCCTAAGCCAGAGAATCACACCAAGAATGCCTTCATAGGACAGAGAGTAAGGCCAGAGAGGGAAAATCCAGGCAAGGAGAAAGCTCTGAGCACTTGCCAGCAGCCGTTGCCGCGGAAGCAGCAGTGGCGGCGGCCGCATCAGTCACCATACCTGAATCACAGAGAGTCCAGGACGAAGGAGCCAGACGGGGCGGGATAGCAGATTCTACTCAACACCAGCAAGGGCCCAACAAGGAGCAGACATCTTCATCCTGCAGTTTGCAGACCAGAGACCACCCAGGAACCAAGACTAGGCATGAGTAGAAGCCTGACATCCTCACTCTCCAACTCAGGCCTTGGAAGAAATCTAGAGTCATTTAGCAGGTCACAAGAGCCTAACTGATCTACCAGACTCAGCTCCACCCAGGAAAAAGCACCCAGCTCGGGCACCAGCCCCAGGAGTGGCTTTCTTCACTGGGTAATCAGAGCCAGAGGCTGACCCTCCCTTTAGCAGCCTTGAAAATCAGTAAACAGAAACTCTGAGAAAGGCTCCAGGCTGAGCTCTGTAAGTTTCTCACAAACCAGCCCCCGGGAAAAACTACTGTTTGCTGAAAAGCCTCAACTCTACCCAGAACCTAGCCTAATCACAGCATCTCCAAAATTGAGGGAAAAGCCATATCCCTCTTTTGTGATACTCAAAGAAGATCTGCCTCCCGTTGAACTAACCTGGGAAGAGGATCGCAAAAACCTGGGTAAAGCAGAGCATTTTTCTGCCTGTTCAAACAAACTGACTTAAGAAACCAACCAAGCCACAGGAACACAAGCAGAACAGAGACTCCAACAAGAGGCTCGTTCAGGTCACAAGGGAGATATAGGATTTTTCCCACCCATCCCAAAAAAATCAAAAAAGTTTTTTTTTTTTTGTATCTTTTATTAAAAAATTTTTTTCTAAAATTTTTTTTAATCTTTAATTGTTAACTTTTTTGGAAAAACAGTAGTTTTCTAGTAACTTTTTTCCTCTTAGAATTTTATTTTAGGAGAAAATGTGTGTGTGCGTTTTTCTTTCTTTTTTTTCCGTTTTTTGTTTACCTCTACTGAACTTCTGATTTTTTTTTCTCTCTTTCTTATACTTTTCACCTTTTCTTCTCTTTCGTTCTTCTTTATGTGACTTAGTTTTTGTTCTGTTCATCCTCAGATAAACGTAATCGATTATTAGACCTTATCCCCTATGGTGTACACACTTAATCCACAAACTTTTTACTCAATTCAAAACCTCTTAGACTTACATTCCTTAATAGCAGTACTACCACTTTATACCTATACAATATTTTAAGTATTTTTATTTTAAAATTTTTCACATCTCCTTTATAGCTCTCCCCTTCTCTCACTATATTCACATTCTTCTCTGAATAATTTGTCTTCGAAACTGCATAATATTTTTAATTTTTACTTTTCTATTTTTTCTGGTCTCTTTTTGTTCCCTTTCTCTGTTTTCTTTTTTTTCTCTCTCTGTTTTCATCCTATCCAAACTATTTCCTGCTTTGAGATTAGGACTTAGTTAACTCTCCCTGTGCCTTCCCACATCACTCTATTCCTATTTTTTACCCACATCTCTTCCAAAACCTGATAATTTCTGCTTCACCAAATTCTTTGTGGTTCTTAGCGCATTAATATATAGTTGTTTGATGTTGAATAGATGTATCTGTTGAACTAGATTGTATCTGCAGATTATTGACTGTGCAAATACAGACGTTGGTTGATGCTTGCCTTAAGACAGTGTTCTAGCAGGAAATTGGTGTTATTTTCATCCCAAATAGGCATAGTAAGTCGGAAAAACACAAGAAAAATGGCATGTTCGGGTATCTCAACTCCCACTCATGATAATCAGGGGACAGAACAGGTAATGAATAATCCAGAGGAGAGTTCTCAAATAGCTCTACAAACACTGCTGGCAAACATGATAAATGAAAAGATTGAAAACATACAAAGGACTCTGTATGAGTGTGATAGGGAGAGATAGGAGGCAATCCAAAGGTTTATACAGGAATATCATGAGCGTGAGGAAGCTACTCATAAACCTGATATAGGATTTTCATGAGCAGCTTGAGAATACTCAAAGAGAAAGGCAGGAATGGCGTGAACAGGCTGAGAACACTCAAAGAAAACTACAGGAATGGCATGAATGGGAGGAAGCTAAGCAAAGAGTAATACAGGAATTGATAGAGCAGCATGAGAATACACAAAGATCACTAAAGGAATTCATGGGATCCATTAACAAAGAGCTGAAGAAAGTCAGATAGACCACAAAAGGAATGCTGACTGGAACCCAACAGAGGAATGGGAGTCCAAGGAAACCATAAACAATCAATTAAGGGATTTGAGAATAAACACTGAAAACCAAATTAAGGAAGTAAAGAAGTACATACAAGATATAAAACAAAGCTTCAACAAAGAATTTGAAGCCAAAAAGTTGACCAATTAGAAGGAAAAGAAATAAAAAAAACACAGTAGAAACCCTTGACAGCAGGTTAAACCATGCAGAAGGTTGAATCTCGGGGATTGAAGACAGCCTTGATATTATAGAAAAAGAACATACAACCATCCAAGACAAGTCCAAGATATATGATAGATCTATCCAACCATCAGAAGGCCTAATCTAAGGATAATGGGTGTAGAGGAGCACTAGAAACAGAAGTTAATGGTCTAGGAAATTTGTGTAACAGGATCCTAGCAGAGAACTTCCCAAACATGCAAAAAGATAGGCCTATTCAGATACAAGAAACATTCAGAACTCCAAATAGACCAGATCAGAATAGGACATCCCACCGTCTCATTATAATCCACACAGTATCAATTCAGACCAAGGAAAAGCTCCTTAAAGCTTTCAAGGAGAAAAGATTAATCAGCTATAAAGGGAAGCCAAGTAGAATCAACTCAAATTTCTCAGCAGAGACAATCAAAGCAAGAAGAGCCTGGAATGATATATGCAATGCCCTAAAAACAAACAACTATCAACCAAGAATACTGTACCCAGCTAAGGCCAAATAAAAAACTCCCATAGCAAAGAAAAATTGAAACAATACATCTTCACCAAGCCAGCCCTACTAAAGGTTCTTAAAGATGTCCTACACATAGAAAACCAACAAGACCACAATAAAGGCCAATAAACAGAACCCAAACTGAGAATCCAAGAACCATAGAAAGCACCCAGTTTTCTCATCCTGCAAGAAGGTGGGTAACATGGCAGGAACTCCCAAATATCTCTCAGTCCTATATCTCAACATTAACGGACTTAACTCTCCAATTAAGCGACATTTAATGTCACCTTGGATTAAAAAAAAAGATCCTTCTATCTCCTGCCTTCAGGAGTCACCTCCTGCCCGTAAAAACAAACACATTTTCAAGATTAAAGGCTGGAACAAAATCTACCAAGCAAACGGGCCCTATAAACAGGCAGGAGTTGAAATCCTAATATCAGATAAAATAGACTTCAAATTAAAATTTCTGAGAAGAGATAAAGAAGGTCGCTACATGCTAATTAAAGGATTTCTCCTTCAGGAGGATATTACAATTCTAAATATCTATTCGCCAAACAATAAAGTACCCAAATTTATCCAAGAAACACTACTTTCCCTCAAATCCCACATTGATCCAAAGACATTAATTTTTGGGGATTTTAACACACAACTCTCCCCAATAGACAGATCAACTCGGCAAAAACTCAACAAAGAAACCGCAGATCTAAATAACTGCATAGATCAACTAGATTTAACAGATCTCTACCGAATATTTCACTCAGCATCATAAAAATACACATTTTTCTCAGCAGCACATGGAACATTTTCTAAAATAGACCACATTTTAGGTCCCAAAGCAAACTTGTCCAAATTCAGAAACATTGAAGTGATACCTTGCATTCTCTCTGACCACAAGGGAATAAAATTAGAACTCAACACCAAAAGCCACCAAAGAAAATCCGGTAACAAATGAAGGCTGAACAACACATTGCTGAATCACGACTGGGTCAAGGAAGAGATTAGAAAAGAAATTCAAATGTTCATGCTATTCAACAAAAATGAGCACACATATTACCAGGTCCTCTGGGACACAGCTAAGGCAGTACTCAGAGGCGAGTTTATAGCTCTGAGTTCCTACATCAACAATTTGGAGAGATCTGAAACCAACAATTTATTGAGACATCTGAACCTCCTTGAAAAAGAGCATCAAGATAAACCCCAATCCAGTAGACAGAAAGAAATAATTAAAATTAAATTAGAATTAAATTAATTAGAATTCAAAAATACTTTAGAAAGAATCAACAAATCTAAGAGTTGTTTCTTCGAACAAATAAACAAAATTGACAGACTTTTAGCAAATCTTATCAGAAAAAGAAGAGAACCCACCCAAATAAATTAACTCAGATATGAGAATGGAAACATCACCACAAAAACAACCAAGATTCAGAAAATTATAAGGGAATACTTCTCAAATCTTTATGATAATAAGTTTGGGAACTTGGCAGAAATGGACCTTTTCCTAGCAAATATTGACATGCGAAAACTAAACCAAGATGAGTTATACCATGTTAACAGGCTCATATCAAGCATTGAAATAGAAACAGCAATAAGAAACCTCCCAGCTAAGAAAAGTGCAGGGCCAGACGGTTTTACAGCAGAATTCTACAAGGCCTTCAAAGCAGAGCTCACACCAATACTCCTCCAACACTTCAATGAAATTGAAAGAGAAAGTTCACTACCGAACACATTCTATGAAGCCATCATAACCCTCATCCCCAAACCAGGCAGGGACTCAGCAAAAAAAGAGAAATATAGACCCATTTCTTTGATGAACATTGATGCAAAATTTCTCAACAAAATTTTGGCCAATCGACTTCAACAATTCATCCAAAAAATCATACACCATGTTCAAACAGGATTCAATTCAGGGATGCAAAGTTTGTTCAATATACGCAAATCAATTAATATTATTTACCACATCAACAGGAGCAAGAATATGAACCACATGGTTATCACAATAGATGCAGAAAAAGCATTCGACAAGATCCAACACCCGTTTAAGATGAAGGTTTAGGAAAAATTAGGAATCCATGGAACATTCCTCAATACAATAAAGGCTGTATATGACAAACCTACAGCCAGAATTATACTTAATGGTGAAAAACTGAAGCCATTTCCTCTTAACTCAGGAACAAGACAAGGATGTCCACTCTCTCCACTTCTCTTCAACCTAGTATTAGAATATCTAGCTACAGAAATAAGAAAAGTTGCAGACATAAAGGGGATCCAAATTGGGAAAGAAGAAATAAACCTCTCCCTCTTTGCAGATGATATGATCTTGTATTTAAAAAATCCCACAGACTCCATTCCCAAATTACTCAAGCTGATTCAAAACTTTGGCAAAGTAGCAGGGTATAAAATTAAGGCCCGAAAATCAATGGCTTTTCTGTATGCCAACAATGAGAAAAGTGGGGCTGAAATTAGGAAAGCAACTCCATTTGTAATAGCCCCAGAAAAAATAAAACACCTAGGAATTAACTTAACCAAAGAAGTGAAGTACCTCTATGAAGAAAACTTTAAAAACTTGAAAAAGGAAATCAAAACAGAACTTAGAAAATGGCAAAAACTCCCATGCTCCTGGATTGGAAAGATTAACATCGTGAAAATGGCAATAATTCCCAAGGTTATCTACAAATTCAATGCGATACCTATCAAAATTCCAACCTCATTCTTCAATGAAATAGAAGAGGCAATCCAAAAATTCATATGGAACAATAAAAGACCCCGAATAGCAAAAACAATCCGCAACAGAAGGAACAGTGCTGGAGGAATATCAATACCAAATTTCAAACTCTACTCTAAAGCCATAGTAATCAAAACAGCTTGGTACTGGCACAAGAACAGACCTCAGGGCCAATGGAATAGAATTGAAAACTCAGAAATTAACGTACAGACCTATAGCCATCTAATCTTTCAAAAGGGAGGTAAAAAATTAGAATGGAAGAAAGACAGCCTCTTCAGTAAATGGTGCTGGCAAAATTGGTTAACTACTTGTAGAAAACTAAATTTAGATCCTAATCTATCACCCTGCACCAGAATGAACTCCAAATGGATCAAAGACCTTGGAGTCAAAGCAGACTCTCTGAAAACATTACAGGATTGAATAGTAGAAAACCTAGGTCTCTTTGGCGCAAGCGGACATTTTCTTAATAGAGACCCAGAAACACAAGAAATCAAAGAAAGATTGAACAAATGGGATTGCATGAAGTTGCAGAGCCTCTGCATGGCAAAGGAAATAGCTAGCAAGATGAATAGAAAGCCTACGGATTGGGAGAAGATCTTCAGTAGCTATACTACGGACAAGGTTCTCATATCTAAAATGTACGTGGAACTCAAAAAATTAAATCCCCCAACAACAAATCCTCAAAGAAACAACTGTCCAATAAATAAGTGGGCTAAAGACTTGAAGAGAAACTTATCTGAAGAAGAAAGAAGGATGGCCAATAGACACATGAAGAAATGCTCAACATCCATAGCCATAAAAGAAATGCAAATCAAAACACCATTGAGATCCCTCCTCACACCGGTTAGAATGGCAAAAATCAAGAACTCTAACAACAACAGATGCTGGAGGGGATGTGGACAGAAGGGAACCTTACTTCATTGTAGTTGTGAATGTAAACTTGTTCAACCACTTTGGAAAGCAGTATGGAGGTTCCTCAAAAGACTTCACATAGAGCTCCCCTATGACCCAGCAATCACACTTTTGGCATTTACCCAAATGTTTTCAAGCAAAACCACACTAAAGCTACCAGCACAACTATGTTTATTGCAGCATTATTTACCATAGCTAAATTATGGAACCAACCCAGATGCCCCTCAATAGATGAATGGATCAAGAAAATGTGTTATATATAAACAATGGAATTCTATGATTCCATCAGAAATAATAACATTGCCTCATTTGTTAGGAAATGGAAAGACTTGGAAAAATTATATTGAGTGAAGTAATCCAAGCCCAAAGAAACATAGGTCCCATGGTTTCCCTTATTTGCAATATCTAGTATATATATGAGTCAGGCAGAATAGGTCAGATAAGGCGAAGTTAGGAAAATGAACCCTAAGATATGTATTTAAATGTTTTCTATTTCTTTCATGCATTTGTTTCTAACTTATTTATAAGATTATTTCTTTGTTGCTTTGTATGTCCCTCCCCCATAGTATAACCCCTGCTTTCACTGTATTTGATGTCGGCATAATTTGTGGAGAGGGAGGGGAAAAACAAGTCGTTTAAATAAGGATACAAGTGGACCCGTTGCCACAATGAGAAGTTCACGTTGTCACCTTGAAACGAACTTTACAACTTTTGTGTGTGTGGGGGGGAGGATTGGGTGGGTGGAGTAGGGGAGGCTGGGAAGGGATGGGAAAGGTAAACAAAGGAGGAGGCTACAATGCTTGATAAGAAATGTACTCACTATATTGCCCATGTAATTGTAAACCCTCTGTACCGTATTTTCACAATAAAAAAAAAAACATGGTATTTAAGTAGTCATGCAAAGGACTTCTATTTCACTACTGCTTTATACATTTTTTTCTAATGTTGAGTACCAATAAATAATGGATATATTAGAAAGCTCTTAAAGCTCATATATTGAATAGTAAGTTCTCTTACAGTATATCATTGTATTTCCCAAATCATTTACGTAGAAGGCATTGATTCCTATTTTCTCATTCCTAGAATAAGCTACATATGAAGACACCACTGGTCCTCATTTTCAGTCTGTGCATTTGAGTACAGAGGAAAGTCTTTCCTCTGCTCTCTATCAATTCCCTACTCTCCAGTTAGAATAATTTAAAATGGTAAAAATGAAGAAAGAGAAAATAAATCATGGTGAAAAAACATGCAGAAAATTCACCAGATTTTTCTGACCAGTTCAACCAACGTGAAGTATTGGGGAAATACATGGACAACTCATTCCCACTGGTACTCAAAGTCTCTAGTTAGGCAATTCTGATGAAGACAAGGAACAAGATGCAAACGTGAGGAATGGTAGCAATTGCAAGAAAATAATGAAGAAGAATGCATGCAAATTTCTTCTTTGGGCTTACTGCAGTGGGGAGACTACTTTTCAAAAAGGCCACTCATATGAATACCAGGGATGAGGATACGTATACCCCTCTTCATCGGGAAGCCTAGAGTGGACATGTAGCCATTGTCCATGAGTTGGTAGCTCAAGGCAGATATTCATGCAATAACTGTGAATGTCTTGGCACCCCTGCATAGTACTTATATGTGGATTAATACCAGAATGGATTCTTTCTCACTTCATCATGATGCAGATACCAATCCGCAAACTAAAGGCCTCTTGACCCCCTTGCATCTTGCTGCTGGGAATAGAAATAGCAGATATGCTGTATCTCCTTCTGGTGAACCATTATTTCAAACCGGGTCTGAAGAACAACTTGGAAGAAACTGCATTTGATATTGCCAAAAGGATAAGTATGTATCACTACCTCTTTGAAGTTGTAGAAGGCTGTACAAATTATTCTCCTACGTAGTAATGGTTTGGTTAAGTTTCTTAAATTTCAAAAGTGCCATTCCATCCTTTGTGTCCATACAAAATATTTTCATAATAAAAAGCAACAGCAATATCTTAATTTAAAAATTCATCGATTCCATGGTATTCTTCCACGTGAATTGCCTCACTTTGATGTCAAAATGTATTCAAGAGTTGTTTTATGCATCTATAATGATTTCTGCAGAGTTTGTGTTTTTTTTTTTAATTTTAACTTATCTGTTGAAATGAATAGTATAGAAACTAAAGTTATTCCTGGTGCTTGTCTGAAAAAAAGTATATCGAGTTCCGGGAAGATGGCGGAGGAGAAGCTGGAATCTGAACAAGCTCTTGCATAGAAAACAGTTTCAGAGTTCCAGTGAACAGTCCCAAGCCAGAGAATCACACCAAGTGTGCCATCACAGGACAGAGAGTTAGTCAAGAGAGGGGAAGCCAAGCAGACACATCTGAGCAGCTGCCGCTGCGGCGGCAGGGTCGCAGCGGCGACCACCGCCACGGAGGCATACCTGAGACGCAGTCCAGGACGAAGGAGCCAGACGCAGCGGTGGAGCGGATTCTACTCAACACGAGCAAGAACCGACAAGGAGCGGACAACTTCATTCTGCACTTTGCAGACCAGAGACGACCCGAGATCCATGACTCCGCGTGAGTAGAAGCCCCACTTCCTCACTCCTCTGGGAGCAGAGGAGGGAAGGCCACCCCTCCCCCCCCAGCACCGGTGATCTCCATCTTGGATACCGACAAAGCTCGGAGGAGCGGCTAGCTCCAGCTCAGGCCTTGGAATAGAGCTAGTCATTTGGCAGGTCACAGGAACTTGGCGGCGAGGTGACCTCACAGACTCAGTTCCATCCAGGGAGGGGTCGCCCAGCTCAGGCACCAGCCATTGGAGTGGCTCTCCTCGCTGGGTGGCCAGAGCCAGAGGCTGCCCCTCCCTCTAGCAGCCACCACAATCAATTGAAAAACAGAAACCCTGAGAATGGCTCCAGGCTGGGTGCTGTGAGTTTTTTTTCACAAAATAGCCCCAGGGAAAAGCTACTGTTCGTTGAAAGGCCTCAACTCTACCCAGAACCTAGACTCATCACTGCATCCCCCTCTTTTGTGATTCTCAAAGCAGATCACCCTCCCAGTAAACTAACCTGGGAGGGGGATCTCAAAATCTTGGGTAAAGCAGAGCATTTTTCTGCCTGTTCCAACAAACTGACTTAAGAAACCAATCAAGCCACAGGACCTCAAGCTGACCAGAGACTCCAACCAGACTCTGGTTACAGACAAAAGGGAGATACAGGACTCTTCCAACCCCTCCCAAAAAAAAAAAAAAAATCAAAGAACTTTTTTTTCTTCTTCTTCTTTTCTTTTTTTCTTTTTCTTGTTTTGTTTTTTTTTTCATTTTTTGTTACCTTATATATATATAAAAAATTTTTTTTGCTTTTCTAAAACTTTTATTAATCTTTAATTTTTGCCTCTTCTGAAAAAATAATTGTTTTCCATTAACTTGTTTTTTTTTTTTCTTCTCCTCTTATAATTTTTATTTTAGGAATACGTGAATGTGTGTTTTCTTTTCTTTTCTTGTCTTCTTTCTCTTTTTCTTTCATTCTTAATTATCTTTTTTTTTTTTCTAGCTCTACTGAACTTCTGATCTTTTCTTCTCACTTTCCTATCCTTTCCATCTTTTCCTCTTTGTTCATCTTTATGTGATTTAACTCTCGTCCTGCACATCCTCAGATAAACCCGTAGTTAACCAGTAGACCCTATCCCCCATTGTGTACACACTTAATCCACAAACTTATTACTCAATTCAAAACCTCTGAGACTTAAATTCACTAATAGCAGTACTTTATACCTATACAATATTTTAAGCATTTTTTTAAAGTTTTTCTCATCTCCTCTATGTCCCTCCCTTTCTCTCAACATATTCATATTCCTCTATAAATAGATGGTCTTTTAATCTCTAAAATAACATTAATTTCTACATTTCTATTTTTTTTCTGGTCTCTTTTCATTCCCCTTTCCCTTTCTTCTTTTTCTCTCTCTCTCTACTTACATCCTACCAAACCTATTTCCTGCATTGTGATTAGGACATAGTTAACTCTCCCTGTGCCTCCCCACACCAATCTATTCCTATTTTTTACCCACATCTCTTCCTAACAGTAATAATTTCTGGCTTTCCAAATTCTTCTCTGCGGTTCGAAGTCCTTTAACATATAGTTGTTTGATGTCAATAGATGTATCTGTTGAACTAGATTGTATCTGTAGACTATTGACTGTACAAATGCAAACTTTGGTTGATGGTTGCCTTAAGATAGTGTTCTAGCACAAAACTGGTGCTATCTTCATCTCAAATGGGCAGAGTAAGCCGGAAAAACACAAGAAAAATGGCAAATTCGGGTATCTCAATTCCCAATCCTGATAATCAGGGGTTAGAACAGATAATGAATAATCCAGAGGAGAGTTCCCAAACAGCTCTACAAACACTGGTGGCAAACATGATAAATGAAAAGTTTGACAACGTACAAAGGACTCTGTATGAGCGTGATAGGGAGAGAGAGGAGGCATCCCAGAAGTTTATACAGGAATATCATAAGCGTGAGGAAGCTACTCAAAAACTGATACAGGATTTGCGTGAACAACTTGAGAATACTCAAAGAGAAAGGGAGGAATGGCGTGAGCAGGCTGAGAACACTCAAAGAGATCTGCAGGAATCCCATGAACGGGAGGAAGCTAATCAAAGAGTAATACAGGAATTGAGAGACCAGGTAGAGAACACACAAAGATCACTAAAGGCATTCATGGAATCCATTAACAAAGAGCTGAAGGAAGTCAGGGAGACCACAAAGGGAATGCTGAATGGAACCCAACAGAAGGAATGGGAGCCCAAAGAAACCATAACCAATCAACTAAGTGATTTGAGGACAAACACTGAACACCAAATTAAGGAAGTAAAGAAATTCATACAAGACGTAAAACAGAGCTTCAACAAAGAACTTGAAGCCATCAAAGCTGACCAACTAGAAGGAAAAGAGATAAAAAAAAAAGTAGAGAGTCTTGACAGCAGGTTAGACCATGCAGAAGATCGAATCTCAGGGATTGAAGATAGCCTAGATATTATAGAGAAAGAACATACAGCCATACAAGACAAGTCCAAGAAATATGATAGATCTATCCAACACCTGGAAGACACCATCAGAAGGCCTAATCTAAGGATAATGGGTGTAGAGGAACACCTAGAAACAGAAGTTAATGGTCTAGGAAATCTGTTTAACAGGATCCTAGCAGAGAACTTCCCAAACATGCAAAAAGATAGGCCTGTCCAGATACAAGAAGCCTTTAGAACCCCAAATAGACCAGACCAGAATAGGACATCCCACCGTCACATTATAATCCACACAGGATCAACTCAGAACAAGGAAAAGATCCTTAAAGCTGTCAGGGAGAAAAGGGTAATCACTTATAAAGGGAAACCAATTAGAATCACCTCAGATTTCTCAGCAGAGACAATCAAAGCAAGAAGAGCCTGGAATGATGTATGCCATGCCCTAAAAACAAACAACTATCAACCAAGGGCTAAACTCTCCTTCATAACTGAAGGCCAAATAAAAACCTTCCATAGCAAAGAAAAATTGAAACAATACATCTCTACCAAACCAGCCCTACAAAAGATTCTTAAAGATGTCCTACACATAGAAAACCAACAAGACCACAATAAAGGCCAAGAAACTGCACCCAAACTGAGAATCCAAGAACCATAGGAAGAACCCAGTTTTCGCAGCCCCCAGGAAGGTAGATAACATGGCAGGAACTCCCAAATACCTCTCAGTCCTATCTCTTAATGTTAACGGACTGAACTCTCCAATTAAGCGACATAGACTGTCTAGTTGGATTAAAAAACAAGACCCTTCTATCTGCTGCCTGCAGGAGTCACATCTTGCCCATAGAAACAAACACATTTTCAATGTTAAAGGCTGGAACAAAATCTACCAAGCAAACGGACCGCATAAACAGGCGGGAGTTGCAATCCTAATATCAGATAAAATAGACTTCAAATTAAAATTCATGAAAAGAGATAAAGAAGGTCGCTACATACTAATTAAAGGATCCCTCCTTCAGGAGGATATTACAATTCTAAATATCTATTCGCCAAACAATGGAGCACCCAAATTTATCAAAGAAACACTACTTTCCCTCAAATCCCATATAGATCCAAAGACATTAATCATTGGGGATTTTAACACACCACTCTCCCCACTAGATAGATCAACTCGGCAAAAACTCAACAGAGAAACCGCAGATCTAAACAGCTGCATAGATCAACTAGACTTAACAGACATTTACCAAACATTTCACCCAGCAGCATCAGAATACACGTTTTCCTCAGCAGCACATGGAACGTTTTCTAAAATAGACCACATTTTAGGCCACAAAGCAAACTTGTCTAAATTCAGAAACATTGAAGTTATACCTTGCATTCTCTCTGACCACAAGGGAATAAAGTTAGAACTCAACATCAAAAGCTACCAAAGAAAGTCCGGTATCACATGGAGGCTGAACAACACACTGCTGAATCATGAGTGGGTCATGGAAGAGATTAGAAAGGAAATTCAAATGTTCATGCTATTCAACAAAAATGAACACACAAAATACCAGCTCCTCTGGGACACAGCAAAGGCAGTACTCAGAGGCAAGTTTATACCTCTGAGCTCCTACATCAACAAATTGGAGAGATCTGAAACTAACAATTTAATGACACATCTAAACCTCCTTGAAAAAGAGCAGCAAGATAAACCCCAATCCAGTAGACGGAAAGAAATAATCAAAATTAAATCAGAATTAAATGAATTAGAATCCAAAAAAACTATAGAAAGAATCAACAAAACAAAGAGTTGGTTCTTCGAAAAACTTAACAAAATTGACAGACCCTTAGCAAATCTTATCAGAAAAAGAAGAGAACACACCCAAATTAATAAACTCAGAGATGAGAATGGAAACATCACCACGGAAACAAGCAAGATTCAGAACATTATAAGAGAATACTTCTCAAAACTTTATGCTAATAAGTTTGAGAACTTGAGAGAAATGGACCTCTTCCTAGCAAATATTGACATGCCAAAACTAAACCAAGATGAGTTAAACTATCTTAACAGGCCCA
The DNA here is from genome assembly GCF_019054845.1 of Dipodomys spectabilis. Lineage (NCBI taxonomy): Eukaryota > Metazoa > Chordata > Mammalia > Rodentia > Heteromyidae > Dipodomys > Dipodomys spectabilis. The sequence continues at coordinate 23,144 of NW_024871248.1, read as the reverse complement.
TATCAAGCATTGAAATAGAAACAGCAATAAGAGACCTCCCAGCTAAGAAAAGTCCAGGACCAGATGGTTTTACAGCGGAATTTTACAAGGCCTTCAAAGCAGAGCTCACACCAATTCTCCTCCAACTCTTCAATGAAATTGAAAGAGAAAGCTCACTACCGAACACATTCTATGAAGCCATCATAACCCTCATCCCAAAACCAGGCAGGGACTCATCAAAGAAAGAGAACTATAGACCCATTTCTTTGATGAACATTGATGCGAAACTTCTCAACAAAATTTTGGCCAATCGACTTCAACAATTCATCCAAAAAATCATACACCACGATCAAACAGGATTCATTTCAGGGATGCAAAGCTGGTTCAATATACGCAAATCAATTAATATTATTCATCACATCAACAGGAGCAAGAATAAGAACCACATGGTTATCTCAATAGACGCAGAAAAAGCATTCGACAAGATCCAACACCCCTTTATGATGAAGGTTTTTGAAAAATTAGGAATCCATGGAACATTCCTCAATACAATAAAGGCTGTATATGACAAACCTACAGCCAGCATTATACTCAATGGTGAAAAACTAAAGCCATTTCCCCTTAACTCAGGAACAAGACAAGGATGCCCACTCTCTCCACTTCTCTTCAATCTAGTATTAGAATGCCTAGCTACAGCAATAAGACAAGATGCAGACATAAAGGGGATCCAAATAGGGAAAGAAGAAATAAAACTCTCCCTCTTTGCAGATGACATGATCTTGTATTTAAAGAATCCCATAGACTCCACTCCCAAATTACTCAAGCTGATTCAAAACTTTGGCAAAGTAGGAGGGTATAAAATTAACCCCCAAAAATCAATGGCTTTTCTGTATGCCAACAATGAGAAAAGTGTGGCTGAAATTAGGAAAGCAACTCCATTTGTAATAGCCCCACAAAAAATAAAATACCTAGGAATTAACTTAACTAAAGAAGTGAAGGACCTCTATGATGAAAACTTTAAAATCTTGAATAAGGAAATCAACACAGAACTTAAAAAATGGCAAAACCTCCCATGCTCCTGGATTGGAAAGATTAACATCGTGAAAATGGCAATACTTCCCAAAGCTCTCTACAAATTCAACGCAATACCTATCAAAATTCCACCCTCATTCTTCAAGGAAATAGAAGAGGCAATCCAAAAATTCATATGGAACAATAAAAGACCCCGAATAGCAAAAACGCTCCCCAACGTAAACAACACTGCTGGAGGAATATCAATACCAAATTTCAAACTCTACTATAAAGCCATAGTAATCAAAACAGCTTGGTATTGGCATAAGAACAGACCTCAGGACCAATGGAATAGAATTGAAAACCCAGAAATGAACCTACAGACCTATAGCCATCTAATCTTCGATAAGGGAGCTAAAACAATAGAATGGAAGACAGACAGCCTCTTCAGCAAATGGTGCTGGCAAAACTGGTTAACTACATGTAGAAAACTAAAGCTAGATCCTTATATATCACCCTGCACCAGAATCAACTCCAAATGGATCAAAGACCTTGAACTCAAAGCAGACACTCTGAAAACATTACAGGATGGAATAGGAGAAACCCTGGGTCTCCTTGGCTGAGGCCGAAATTTTCTGAATAGAGACCCGGAAACACAACAAATCAAAGAAAGGCTGGACAAATGGGATTGTATAAGGTTGCAGAGCTTCTGCAGGGCAAATGACATAGCTAGCAAGATCAATAGAAAGCCCACGGACTGGGAGAAGATCTTTACTAGCCATACAACGGACAAGGGTCTCATATCTAAAATATACTTGGAACTCAAAAAATTAAATTCCCCAACAACAAATCCTCAAAGAAACAACTGCCCAATAAGTAAGTGGGCGAAAGACTTAAAGAGAAGCTTCTCTGAAGAAGAAAGAAGGATGGCAAATAGACACATGAAGAAATGTTCAACATCCCTAGCCATAAAAGAAATGCAAATCAAAACAACATTGAGATATCACCTCACTCCAGTTAGAACAGCAAAAATCAAGAACTCTAACAACAACAGATGCTGGAGGGGATGTGGACAGAAAGGATCCTTACTTCATTGTTGGTGGGAATGTAAACTTGTTCAACCACTTTGGAAAGCAGTATGGAGGTTCCTCAAAAGACTACACATAGAGCTCCCCAACGACCCAGCAATCCCACTTTTGGGCATTTACCCAAATGATCACAAACAAGGCCACACTAAAGCTACCAGCACAACTATGTTTATTGCAGCATTATTTACCATAGCTAAGACATGGAACCAACCCAGATGCCCCTCCATACATGAATGGATCAAGAAGATGTGGTATATATACACAATGGAATTCTATGCCTCCATCAGAAAAAATGACATTTCCCCATTTGTTAGGAAATGGAAAGGCTTGGAAAAGATTATATTAAGTGAAGTAAGCCAGGCCCAAAGAAACATAGGTCCCATGGTTTCCCTTATTTGCAATATCTAGTATAGGTATGAGTCAAGCAGAAAAAGTCAGATAATGTGATGTTAGGAAAACAAAACCTCAAATATGTATTTTAATGTTTTTGTTTCTTTCATGCATGGGTTTCTAACGCATTTATAAGATTATTTCTTTGTTGCTTTGTATGTCCCTCCCCCACAGTGTAACCCCCGCTTTCACTATATTTGATGTCAGTATAACATGTGGAGGAGATGGGGACAAACAAGTCGTTTAAGGATTCAGGTGGACCTGTTGCAACAATGAGAAGTACAAAATGTCATGTCAAAACCAGCTTTACACTGTCGGTGTGGGGGGGGGAAGCTGGGGGTATGATTGGTTGGGAGGGAGGGGGGAGGCTGGGAAGGGAGGTGAAGGGTAAACAAAGGAGGAGGCTGCAATGCTTGGTAAGAAATGTATGCATTATCCTGCCCATGTAATTGTAACCCCTCTGTACAGTATGTTCTCAAATAAAATAAAATAAAATTTAAAAAAAAAAAATAAAAGAAAAAAAGTATATCTAGGTTTGTATAAAGTCCATAATCTATTTCATTATCTTCTAGATATAATACTTTAAAGTCTACATTTTTATAATATATAGGTTCATTAATAAATGTGTCCTTTCAGATTACATTTCATATAGAAAAAGTTAAGATTCCTTTTTTCCTAGGTCCTTATAGTATTTTATTTCTTTGGGTGAAGATGACAATGTTATCTAATTTCAAGTTTTGTAAAGGTTATGCTATGTAAGGGCCTTTCTAAAGTGAAGATTTAATACACTGATGTCAAACTAACCTTTAATTCTATGAATTACATGTATTGTTACACTTGTATTTTTGTAATCAACTCTTTAATAACTGTTTTTCATTTCTTGCATTTGAAGAATGAAAAATATGGAATATTTCACGAATTTTTGTATCATCCTTCTGCAAGTGCCATGTTAATCTCTGTATTGTTGTCATTTGGGTAGACCTGCTGCTGAAGCATGTAGTATCCTCTAAATTTAAGTAGTTCATGATGCAATTTTATACAGGCATATATCCTTGGTTGCCTATTTGTAACAAGGAACCATTATTGTTCCTAAAATGCTATTGATCTTATTTCTCTAAATTTCTGTGTTTAGTGGGAAAAACTTACATTGTTTGGTGGATTACTCACATTTGCAATTTTTGTCAATGACTACACTGTCATTTTCATTTTAAATTTGATCATATTTTGAAGCCTTTATAGCTAAGTCCAAAGGTGATGGCTTTTCAAGTACTTACTTATCAACTGAGTTAGCTTTGTGGAGCTAATGGATTCAAAGTAAGCCTTGCTTAAGAGCTACTTCTAAACTTCTGCAGCTTAAAATTTCGCAACGAAGTCTCACTGGCACAAATGTCTTCCAGACCCTTTACCCTTCTTCCATGTAGGAACAAACCAACCAGAATATTTACTCTGACAGCATAGATTGTCTTACTGGAACAAAACTAATCTTAGTTACAAGGGTTCAGAGAGAGATTACCAGTTTAGACCGAATTGTTCAGAATAGAAGGTATTTTATCAAAATATAATTGTTTATTATACCTATCATTTCAAAAGTAGCTAAAGCCAAGAAGATGAAAAAATTGTTCATATGCATGTTTACATAATATCCTGGTCTGTCTACCATCCAATCAGGTAGTATCCCCGGGTCTGAGGATACAAGGTCCCAGTTATCTGCAGCATCAGAAAGCAAGGTCAAGACTTCTGACCTTGGCCCATGCAACATGCTAACGAAAAGTAATTGAAGACCCATCTCAATTTCTAATTTCCTATAATATTTCAGCGCCCCAATTCCTTGTAGGAATTAGTAGTAAGCAATTGTGAAATGTAAGGCAACTTAAAATGAAAGATGAGATCACAAAATATGAGAGAAAGTACTGTAGTTCAAACTTTCAATTTACAGATGACCAGCCCATATGAGTAAACAAAATCACAAATGTCACAAATTATTTTTATACCCCTCTCCTAATGATAAATGAAAGATTTCAGTCCAGCATAAGTAGGCCAAAAATAATTCCTGGAATGATAGATCCATAATTGTTCTACCAAGGCTAGGAAAACTTGACTTCGAGGTCAAATATAATTTAGAAAACCATTAATTGAGAAGATCCTTAGTGCTTCAAAACACTGGTACTTCAGTAAAACTTAGTTCTGTAGTATAAAAATGTTATCATTCTCAAACCAATGATAACCTACATTTAATATTCTGAAGGTATATTCCTTTTCAAATAAATTTTAAAAATCTTATTCACCAAAATAACACTTGACAAGTAGATAATAGTGACATTAAAAGTTTTTCAAGTGTAGGAATCAAGTTACCATAGAGATGATTTATTTACCAAGCATAAATGCCAAGTAAGTTCAATCATTCATTAAAGTGTAGAAATAGTATCTCCCACCATTTGCGTTGTTCAGTAGGTGCCTTCCAGAAATCTGTTAAATAGATCAGCCTTCCATTATTCAAACCCAAATATTAGCTAATAAAGTAAATTTCATCACATAAGAAGGTAAAGTTTAAAGTCACTAATAGTTGCCTTATCATGTGTTGCCTTATCATATGTTTTCCCTATCTGTCTAGCATAGCAAGGAATATGACTTTAAGTTTTGCATATGGGTACTCATCATAGATGTGACAAACATAAAATCTGTCTTCTATTTCTATCATATTCCTCTACAGTAGTAAATATTAGTTTTCTTCTTTTTCCAAAACTTATAGCTAGTAGAAAATATCATCCCATGTAAAATAAAATAATCACACACTATTGTACAAAGCCATTTATAAAAACTGGTAGTTACGTATAAATTCTAAGCGATTTTTAAACTTCCTTGTTGACTAAAGATTAATCTTCCAAAAAGATGAGAATAAAATCAGGTCTAGGTTCTTCAGGTCTCCAGTCTCGCAAATTGTTATTGCAGTTCAAGTGTATGCAGGATTGAAACTCCATGGAAAGTATATAAACCTTTCAAATTATTAACAGACAGTTTAACAGAATGACTATCAGGAAGTTGAAACCAGAAAGAAATAATAGTAAAGACATAAAATGAATGAAAAATGGAAAAGAGGCAAGTACAGCTAGAATACTCAATGTACACAAGTAATAAAGGAAGTGGTAAATCTGAAATAAATCTTGGAGAAAGGGTTGGTTCAGACTGATAGAAGGAGTGACTCTGATCCAGGAGCATTTGACAATTAGATAGACATATTTAATTGTAACACACTTGCACAACCTTTTGAAATTCAGTTAAAAACACAACTACAAACAAAAACACACAAAAATCACCACCAAACAGCAATCTCTAAAGTGTGTGTATATGATCTCACAAAATTTTAAGCAGTTAATGAAAGGCAGTCTTTGGAAAAGCAAACAAAGATGTTCAAAGAATACAGTTTGTGGTAGGGGAGAATTTTGAACAGATATAAATAGATTGTTAAAGGTTATAAATCATCTACATGTACTGGAAATATTTTCTTCTGTGTGTATTGTTTGTCTGAACTGGTTACTCCAGTCCTCAGCCACACTTGATAGCTTGTGAAAATAGAATGGAAGAAACAATATCAGGAACCCATTACACCACTGGAGAGAAAACAATCCTCTATGGTTTCTCTCATCTCTCTTCACTACTCTTTTCTCATACTTTTAATAAAATCAAGTCATTTTGAATTATATCTTTCCTTCTTTTTCAGAGAATTATGTTTGGTAATTAAATGTCAATTCACAAATTTTGATGTCTTTTTTTTTAAGAACTTTGAATTTAAATTCCACTGCAACCTTGTTTCACACAGTGAGAGTACATTTCCTAGGTAAGGAAAATTCTCAAGGGAAGCTAAAGGATTTACTGCAAGGTTTGTGAGGTTTGTTTGTTTAGTGTGAAAATGAGCCATATTCGCCCACATTGCTCCCTCTCAGCTAAGTCTCCATGGATTTCTTTGCATGAAAGCCTATTTTCCCAGGCAATTTTAAATTTTCTTGATAGGCTAAGTTGTTAAAAAGTTTGAACAATTAAAATTTACCTGTCATTAAATTTAAAACTCTTTTGAAATTCCTTTATGAGAATCGCGAATTCAACAATCCTAATTCCACCTTTACCATCAAAAACAGTTAACATATGTTTCCATGATATAGTGTCCATAAAACTATTATTTTTTAGTGGCTTTGTTATGCGTATATATGACCATATAAGCTGATGCTGAGCAACATGAACTCCAAGATATGGAGAGATATTTATTTGCGGTTGTTGTTTTTGATGTACTATGTGATTTCTATTTTCTTTGAGATTTTCCCCTATGGTTTATCCCCTGGGGTGTTTGATTTTGGTGCCCTGTGTATTGTGTATACATTTACATTAATTAGGGAAGCGAACAGGAACAACAAAATGGCGAGACAAAGGACAAAGGGCAAACCAATGCAATAGCAATACTCACAAGACAATAAGTTGGAAATGTACATTACAACTTGTGAGGGATATTGGGATGAAGGAAAAATTGTGAGAAAGATTAAAGAGGGGATAACAAGTTTGAAAATTTATATATTCACTACCTTACAATGGCTGTAACCCCACTGCACATCATTTTCACATTAAAATTAAATTTAAAATATAAGCTGATGAAATAAAATTTCACTGTTTTGGTATTGTAAATATTATTCTTTATGTAGTAAATTTTAAAAATCGGTATTATTTGGCATCTAATTTGAATTATTTACCTCTTCTTTATCAGAGGTTGATCAACTTGAATGATATCCAACTAGACAATTTTTTCACAATATACATGCCAATATTTTGAAAATAGAATAAATTTAGTACTTTCTTATACTAAAACAGAAAACAGTTTAATTCTATGGAAACCCATAACTTTTAAAAGTAAATAAGTTGTCAAGAGGACAGAATGTATGTGTTCTTCAAAATTCCTATGATTAATAACTACTCATTTTCAAATTCTGAACATTCTGTACCTGAGAGATTCAAAATATACCTGTTTGCATGTTATGTAATTCTGCAATAGATACATTTTCCAATGGGGTGTTACAGACTGAGAAGTGAACAGAAAAAAGCCACATTCTGGTATAGGATAAAACTATGAAGCATGTTATAATTAATTCTTCAAGAGTAGCAGTTGTTTCTCAGATTAAGCTATTATTTCTATGACCATCAATCACAAGATTTATGCCATAAAGTCATCCTAGACCAACAGTTTCCAACTTTTAGGGTGCACCTCAAATTTCCCTTAATCCACATCAAGAATAGCTAATCTCCATTGTGAAAATACACTGCACCTCTGCTAATGTGATGCCTTCCGTGTTCTGGAAATAACATCGCAATTAACTGTGTTGCATCATTTTTCCTCTACTGGTATTCTTGCGAATATTATTTATATTTATACTTTTTAAACTATCATACATAATGAGGATGCTAAGGTTGGAAGATTACAGTTCAAAGCCCACTGAACTTGGTCCTGAGAGGAGACTTGAGCTGGGGCAGCTTCTTTACAGGTTTTGTTTTTGTTTTAGGGATTATAGAAAAAAAAATCCTTGGCTCCAAGCAGCCCAGTTCTTGGAATGAAAAGAATGTCTCTGGGTCCCCCTCCCCTTAACAACTTAACCCACCTTTGTTCTGTTAAGGAATGACCAATTAAACAGACAGCCATGGATTTGATCCCTTTAATAATGATTACTTGACTCTCTTACTATCTCTGGTCCCTATCTATGTAACAGTTTTAAACGTTTTGAAGAACGTTCACTTGAGGACTTTCTAACATTAAAAATTATCACTTGATTCTAGTCTTACACAGGACATATTTTCTATTGTTTTCTAACTTTTCTACATATTCTGATATTTGCTTCATTTGTGTATTTGTGTGTGCAAATATAAGTGCCTCTATGTATGTGTATGTCTGTATGTATGTATGCAAAAGCCTCAAGCTCTTATTCAGTAATCTTGCTCATGACTGGTATTACAATACTTGAGCAATTCTTCCAATCCAACTTTTGGCTGGTTAATTATAGATAGTTTCTCAAAGACTGTTCTGCTCAGGCTGGATGAAAACTGAACTTCCCAGACTTCTTTACATTCTTAAGTTTTATTTCTCCAGTAGTAACAACTTACAAACATTTTGTGAGTGTAAAGGCTAAGCTGTAGCATAGATTTTTAACTCAAGAATTCATATAAAGATAGATGAACATGCACATTACATATGCTGAGTGTACACTGTGAGAAATGTGATCTTAAGCTGGGTGGTGGTGAGATCTTCGGATAGTTTTCAAACCAGCTCGGGCAGGAAAGTCCCAGAGACTCTTTTTCCAATTAACTACAAGAAAACTGAAAGTGGCACTGTGGCTCAAGTGATAGAGCATTAGCCTTGAGCTGAATACCAGAGGGACAGCTCCCAGGCCCAGAGTTCAAGTGCCAAGACCACCACCAAAAATAAAATATATAAGTAAAGGAAAGAAAAAAATGTGGTCTTATCCAACAGTTCATGATTAGTATAATCCCTGCTCTCTCAGGATGGATTTTTTTTCCAGTTAAGTTCATGCTCTTATATCTGATTTGCATTGGAAACTTAATTATGCTTTCATTCTACTCTCTACAACGTTGCATGATGAGCAAGCGTGATTTAGAAGGGGAGTGGCCTCATACTTCGTGTTCTATGTAGGAGTAATGCTTTCTCTGTATCACTCTCATAAATCTACATACTGGACTTGGCTTTATTGTTTCAATGTTGTCTTATTTGTAGAATCTTCTATAGTGTATTGAACCCTTACACTTAAACACAAAATTTCTCTTTCTCCTATTATTGCTATTGTTTCCTTACTGTTAACTCATGTACACTTGGAAAATAATGTGCAGCACATACACTCAAAAAAAAATGATCTGAGAAACTTCTTCCCATTTAAAATTCGCCTTAATTTATAGAGAATTTCAAAAGTTTGAACTCAATATACTCATGGATAATGTATTTATAAGCAATATAATTTCATATTTTCTCTTAATTAAGTTGTCTCTGAAACACCTGTTACCTCAGGTCAGGGTGTCCTTGTGTTATTTCGGTGAAGCAAGAAAACATTCATTATACCTCAGGTAGCACCATAGATTGTTCCTGAAAGTAACTGTTACTGGATGTGGAAACTGATCCCAGGAGAGGAATGGAACATAGAGGATTGACAAAGTTCAAGTTAACTTGTGCTTTCCTTTTGACTGTACAAGAAAAAAACCCAAGGCTTGAAGGGAACTCTGTCCCTGCCTTTTTCATGTGTGTTTTTACTCATATATAACTTTTCTGTAAACTTCTAGTTGAGAGTATTACAAAGAGAAATAATGTGTCATTTGAAGGCTAGCATAGAACAAAAGGAAATAACGTTGATTTAAATATGTTCTACTGCAGGGACTGGGAAGGTGGCTCAGTGGTAGAGCGCTTGCCTTGCATGCATGAGGCCCAGTTTCGATTCCTCAGCAACACATAAGCAAAAAGTAAGCCAGAAGTGGTGCTGTAGCTCAAGTTGTAGAGTTGAAGAGCTGAGGGACAGCGCCCAGGCCTAGAGTTCAGGACAACAACTGTTCTCCCCCCCCCAATAAAAAAACATCGTACTGCAAAAAAATAAAGACATGGAGGTTTTAAAGTGTCTTATGGATGGATATTTCAACCCTGAGATGATTCTCTTGTTGCAGGAGTCAGTTATCAATTCTTTTTGTTTGGTCCTAAATTCTCCAGAGCAATAAGGATTCCAAAAAAGCATCCAGTGAGTATCATCAACAAATAGCCTCTTCTCAGACCAGTACTCCCTTAAAGAGGGTCCCAATGAAATATCTGGGGTTTTTTTGCTTGTTTTTTTAGTTTGTGTTGGTTATGGGGCTTGAACTCATAGGCTGGATCCTGTCCCTGAACATTTTTCTTTCCTGCACACCTGCCCAAAGCTAGTACTCTACTGCTTGAACCAAAACTCCACTTGTGGCTTTTTTGCTGTGTAATTACAGATAAGATTTTGACAGACTCTCCTGCCAGGGTTGGCTTCGAACTAAGATAGTAAGAAAGCCAAGTGACATCAATTGTATAGATGTCTCTTTTCCAACAAGAAATATTAGATGAAGTTTATTGTAAAGCTAATATCTGACATTTTTTTCTTTTTCTTTTATTGTGAGAATACCGTACATAGGAGTTACAATTACTCAGGCAAAATAACGAGTACATTTCTTATTAAGCATTGTTGCCTCTTCTTTGTTTCCCCTTCCCTTCCCTTCCCATCCCTTCCCATACTCTCCCTCTCCCCCACCCCATTCTCCTCCCACACCAAAGTTGTAAAGTTCGTTTTTCCACATAACGACTTGTACATCTCATTGTTGCAATGGGTCCACCTGTAACCCTAGTTAAACGATTTGGTTTTAGAGAATATGTCCAGCAAAGAATCCATAACATAACTCTGCAAAAGTAAGTGCACTGAATCATTTTGGAATTAATTTTGTTTTCTTGGGAAGATTATTTATCTTGTCATTCCTTTTGGGGAAACTTAAAGTCATATTTCAGTTTTTTGTTGGTTGCAGGGTTTGAGCTCTGATCCTGGGCACTGTCCCTCAGGTCTTCAGTTCAAGTTGAGCGCACTACCACTTTAGCTACAGCACCACTTCCGATTTTTTGGTGGTTAATTGAAGATTAGGGTCTCATGGACTTTCCTGGCAAGGCTGGGTTTGAACCACAATCCTCTGTTCTCAACCTCCTGAGTAACTATGATTACAGGTGTAAACCACCAGCACCCATTTCATATTTGCATTTATGTGAACTGAATGACACTGTGTACACAAAGAATGGAAATTTTAACCAAATGATGATATTGCAGCTTTTCAGAAAAATTGAGGTAGCAGTAAATATGTCCTCCTTTTCCATTTTGTTACATTAATGAGTCATGAGCTATGGGACCCTTACATTAGCATCTTGTGACATCTGTATAGGTGTATTTATGATCAGGAAATGTTCATAGAGAAATATAGAAAGACTGAGATTTTTAGAAAACAAAGGAGATAAGGTGTGAAAGAACAGCATAGAAGGAGATACATTTACCACACAGAGATTAAGAACTAGCCTAAGAGATTTAGAATGCTAAAGGCAATGAGGAAAAGCCTAGTTGACAACTAGTTCTTCAATTACCAAAAATGGTTCTCTAGACCAGTTTCTGGTATACATTTTTTACTGTCGTTTATTCCTTCCATCTGGAGTTATTCCTTATTTTCTTTCACAACTATTAATTAGCCTCTGCCTTTTTGGTGCCAAAACTGACCAAAAAGATTTCAAAATCACACTTAGACTACTTTTCCCTTTGTGATTAACAGTGATGACACAAAATCCTGGAATCCTGAATTTCCAGAATTAATCTTCAGCCGACATCTAAGCACATTCCTGTCATTAATTGCTGTGACTTAATGAACAAAACTTTTTTCAACACAGTATCCTAACATAAATATAGTACATGAACTAGGGACTATTTTCAGGTGTCAGTATGGAAGGAGCTATTATATATTTCAAGTATGCATTCTTTATTTTCCATTTAATAATTTTTTTTGCCAGTCCAGGGGCTTAAACTCAAGGGTAAGTAATTATTCCTGAGCTATTTTTTTTCTTAAGGCTAGCACTCTACCACTTGAGGCACAGATTCCTTCCAGTGTTTTTCATTTTTATGTGTTACTGAGGAATTGAACCCAGGGTTTCATGCGTGCTAGGCAATCACTCTACCATGAAGCCACATTCCCAGAACCCTAAATGACTTTCTTAAGAAGACATTACGTTTTCATTCCATAACTATGTATCATAAGTTTAGCCAGGTGCTAGAAAATGATGTACAAAGGAATACAATACAATAAGTCCAGTAGGCTGAATGGAAAATGTATTTCACGGTCTAGCCAGGGCACAGTGGGGCTTACCTCAGGGAGCTGTTTCAAGTCTGAGCGAAATAGCTCCTGACCCACAACCCACCTCCAGGATGAGAGGGTCATCTTGGATTCCAGCCACATGGTGATGCTGTGCCCCCTTCTCCAGCACCCATTCAACCAGGTCTTGTGAAAGAGAGAGAGAAAAGTCAGAATTACAATTAAGTTGGGTGCCGGTGGCTCAGAACTCTAATCCTAACTACACAGGAGGTTGATATATGAGGATCATGGTTCATATCCAGCCCCGGCAGGAACGTCTATGAGACTCTTATTTCCAAAGAACCACCAGAAAACCAGAAGTGGTGCTGTTGGCTCAAGTGGCAGAGCACTAGCCTTTTTCTGAGGAGCTCAGGAAGAGCGCCCATGCCTAGGCTTCAAGCCACACAACTGACAAGAAGTGGACTACCTACCACAAGAAGTGGATTGAATAGCACCCATTGTCCTTGGGAGCATGATAGTGAAGTCATGCCGAACTTCCTGTGAAGTTGCAGTCATAAGAAGTTCCCCTGGCTTCTCTGTGCCTTGGCTTCCCCAGCTGCAAAACTCAATACAGTGAAGCATCCCCTTCCTCATGTGGATAGGGTAATGATGAAAGAGAGAAATGTTTTGTTTCATAATCCTCACCTGTTGCACAATTAATAACTGGCCCCACCTGAACCCTTTCCGGGTATCTTCCTATCATTTGCTCACAGAATTGCTGAGAACCTTCTCTGAAGGCCACTCCCTCTGTGCCAAGCCATGCTCCAGGGATCCCTCTGTATAAATCCCTTGTTTCCTCAAAACTATTCTATGAGGAGAATGAGGTCTGATTTTTGCGGCCCTACCCAGAGCTTCACCTCTGGTCAAGAATCGGATGCTGTGGACTAAAAGTTTGGGATAATCCATCTAAATCGATAACTGAACATGGCGCTACATGTCTACCATCCCAACTACAGAGGACCAGATAGGAGGACCTCGATCCAGTCCAGCCAGAGCATATATTGAGTCTCTGTTTCAGAAATGCCCAACACAGAAAGGTGGCTCCTCAGAGCCAGGGAGAGGAAACCAGAAGGTTTGCATGGTGACCCCAGAGGGGTGTCTGACCCCAGGTAGTGGTGATTTGGGGGCAGCCACTCACCTGTGCTGCTGGGAGAAGCTGCTGGTGGCTGCTCCAGGTGGGTCAAGCAGCAATGGCATTGGCATTGCAAACACATGGGCCAAGAGCAGAGAACCAGGGCCAGGGACCAGGTCAGGGCTTTAAGCGGGCTGGCAGTGCACCATTGGCTGAGGTTTGAAATCCTACACCTTGAGAAGGGGAGGAGGAAGCCAGGGTGTGGGCAGGCATCTCAATTTCCTACTATACTCCAAAGTTGCTTGAGTCTTCCTCAACACTCAGCCACCTCTCCCTTCCTCAACTACTGGTAGTTTTGTAAACTAACAGAGGGAATCCTGGGTGCTACTGGGCAGCATGGAATGTGGGCCTGGCCACCATTCTTGTATCCCATTGGTCAGAAAGAGCCATGAAAGAATGGGGGTGTGGCAGAAAGCAGCATGGGCGGAGACGAGAAGACAGCAGCTCCCGCAGCCCTTTACCCAGGGACCAATGTCCAATTGAGTTGGAGACAAGAGGGTGATCTGCTTTAGCTGGATGGCTGCACAGATTGTTGTGTCTGTCTGTGTGTTGCCAGACCTGGACCTTGAACACGGAATCTGGGCACAGTCTGTGAGCTGCTTTTGCTCAAGGCTTGCCCTCCACACTGGAACCCAGGGCTTCTGGCTTTGTTGACACTGAAGTTTGACAGGCGACTCAAGGACATTCCTGCCTAGGATCAGTTTGACCATGATCCTCCCATCACAGCCTTGTAAGTATCAAGGAGGACTGTTGAGAGCCACTGCTGCCTGCCTAATCATTGGTCTTGCTGATATTCTTGGACAGACTGGTGAGTACCCAATCCCCAGGTTGAAGTGGTGGGAGCTGGAGCTCACAGTTGGACTCTTGGTCCTGCCATCTCCAAATGGCAGGAGATCCTAAGGAACTCATTCCTATCCATATGAATACCAATGGAATGTGATGTATGTCATGATGGAATGGGCAGTTCTTGAATGATTCTAGGATAAAATTATACACAATTATATTATAAGACACTGATTTTAGTTTTAGTTAATTCTTTAGTAAGCATTTAAAAATCACATTCATAAAATGGAGGCATAATGAAATATCTAAGAATTGGGCCTCACATACTGCAAAGGTGCCATTTTTCTGCCAGGACTGGGATTGGAACTCATGGTCTTGGTAAGTCTGTTGCACTGTGTGGGAATGGGAAGCTGGCCTCCTTGAAGTCAAGAAATTCAGGTCTGCTCCTTGGGCCTGAAATAGATCCCCACCACTAGAAAACTTCCTATTCATGTACAATTCACATATATGATTTATATATATATATATATATATATATACATACGTTGACTCCATATTGCATTCAGTGTAGTTATTTTATTTTTTTTTGTTTTATTCATGTATTGACCTGTTATTTTATTGACTATTATGGAACATAAAACTTTGATTACATTGATTACACAGGATATATGTCTGCATATGTATTCCACTTCATACCTGACACCCAGGACTTTCACAGAAAAGGAAAACATGTGTCACCATCATCTTCTTACTCCACGATTCATTTTTGGGAGTGCTGGCATCTGAACTCAAGGCATACAAGCCTACAAGGCCTAATTCATGAATGGGTGTTAGCATGCCATCCTGGGGCAAATTGAGCTGACAGGCTGTTCCCAGGACCTCAGATCAAGCACCAAGGGTTACCAAAATAAGAAAATATTGACATGCAGATGGAAGTATACTAATAAATATATATATCTTTATAGCGTGTCAGAGATGCCTTTACATTATTCATTTATATAGACTACATTCTTACCAATTCCTGGGTATTAATACTCCATCCATGTAATTAATGTAATGTAATTAATTAATTGTATTCATCCTTAAATTATTAATGAAATCAGTGTTCTGATATTATTGTGTTCCTTTAAGTAATAATATTCTTTCAAAGCTTAATAAATATTAAATAAAATCAATCAGCCTCCTGAAATGAAGCTGTCTAATTTTATAGGAGCATCATTTATGATCAATTCATTCAACCGTGACTTTGACAACATTCCATTGTTAATTTTATGGATGGCAACCATTTTCTTAGTATCTCCTGAAATTGGTTGGTGTCAGGATGAGGATTCGAAATCAGGGCCTATGTTGCCACGTAACAATGAAAGGTGAATTACCCTTTGCATCAGTGTCATTCAGACCCATGAGGGTCACCATGCAAAGGAAGAAAACAGAAAAAGGCCATATTTTTTTTGTGCATTGCTTTCCCTACAAGGCCTGGGGGTCTAGGATCCCAGGAGGAGCCGTAGATCTAGTGGTTGCACCCCAGGGTAGGGTGATCGAAGCTGAGGCAGAGTTGCCACGACCTGAGTTCAAGCGCCTTATTGAGAAAAATAAAATATAAACATTTAGCTCCCTGGCTTGCAATTCACGCTGCTTATTCTTCCAGGCTTTGGATTTGAACTCAGGATCTGGGTAAATCTGGAGCAATGTGGATGAAGGGGAAGATCACCATACTTGAAGATAAAAAACTCATGCCTGTTCACTAGTCCTGAATTCAAGCCCCAGTCCTGGAAACATACTATTTAGGTACATTGTAAAAATAGGATTTATACTTACCTATAGATATTCAGTCCATACATGTTTGGTGTGGTTGTTCTTGTATTTTTTGTTTTATTCATTTATTTATCATTGATTGTACTGTGATAAAACCCCTTTCATTTATTACATTGATGACATCTGATCACAGAGCATCTAGATTTATAGAAATGTTCTCCATCATACCAGGATTCTCAGGGTCACCCAGGATATTCAGAGAAAAGGAAAACAAGTTTCACACTTGGCTTCTTACTCCACGATCCACTTGTTGGTAGTGCTGGGATCTTAACTCAGGGTTTAGTAGGACCAATTGGCCAATAAGTCAAGGTGATCACACTATCCTGTGAGCAACTAATGACCTACGCCATTCCCTGGATCTGACATTGATCTCTAGGGTGGTCCACTATATTCATAAGTTCATAATTTAAACATATGATCTATATTGACATACATGTGTGTACAGCATCTTGTGTTCAGTGAACTTCTTCTCTTTATTTTGTATCTACTTCATGGACGTATTGTGTATTTTACTAAGTATTGTGACAGGATGACATTGATGACAGCCTTTTCCCATGGTTATAGGGTTGCCTATGAATTCCCCTTCCTAGTTGATACTCAGAACTTTCACAGGAGAGGAAAACGTGTGCAACAACTGGCTTCTGACATCAGGATGAATCTTTTGTTAGTGCTGGGATTTGAACTCAGGTTTGTATAGCTCTGTTGCACTGAGGGAGAAGGGGAAGCTCACCATCCTTGAAGACTAGAATGTCAGGCCTGGTCCAGGGCCTGATTTGAAACCCCAGCACTCGACAAAATAGCAAGCCCACTTTTTTTAAACATAGGATCTCTCTTTACCTACAGGTGTGGTATGCATCTTACATTCAGTGTAGTTATTCTTTTTATTATTTGACTTATTCATGGATGAATTGTGTATTTTATTGAGTATGGTGACAGATATAACTGTGCTGACATGGATGACAATGTATTCCCATGGCTATAGAGTTGCTTATATAGCATTTTCCATCCTCAATGAGACCCAGGACATTCACGGAACAGGAAAACATGTGCAACCCTAGGCTTTTCACATCAGAATGAATCTTTTGGCATGCTGGAATTTGAACTCAAGGCCTAGCAGGCCCAATTGGTGAATGGGTCATGGTGAGCACATGACCCTGTAAGCCACTAAGGAGGTAGGCTGTTCACGGGACCTAAGATGGAGTCCTGGTGGGGGCCAATATTGTCATAAATTCATAATTAAACAAAGGATCTATATTTCCAAACATGGGTGGGCAACATCTTGCGTTTGATGTAGTCATTCTCTCTTTATTTTGTGTCTTATTCATTGATGTATTGTGTATTTTCCTGAGTATAGGTTGACAGATATAACTGTGGTGAACTGGATGACAACCTATTCCCATAAGTATAGAGTTGCTTATACCTTCTCTATCATAGCTGAGACCCAGAATTTGCACAGCACATGAAAACAGGTACAACAACTGGCTTCTCACATCAGGGTGAATTTTTGGCAGTGCTGGGATTCGAACTCAAGGCCTAGGAGGCCCAACTGCCCAATGGGTCCACTTGATGACAGCAGACTGTGAGACAGGAAGAAGCTGGGCTGTTCCCAGGAACTGAGATCGAGCCCCAGGGAGACCAAAATAGTCCTCAATGTATCATTGAAATATGGGATGTAAATTCACATCCGTGTGTGTACTGCATCATATATTAATTGTAGTTATTGTCTTTATTTTGTATGCTATTCATGGATATATTGTGTATTTTCTTGAGTATATGATGACAGGTATAACTCGGCTGACATGTATAACAACTTATTCCCCTGACCACAGGGTGGCCCATGCATTCTCCATCCTAGCTGAGACCCAGGATTTGCACAGGAAAGGAAAACAGGGGCAACTATTTGCTTGTGACATCAAGATGAATCTTTTGGCTGGTCTGGTATCTGAACGCGGGGCCTAGCAGGCCTAATAGGTGAATGGGTCCACATGAGCACACCAGCCTGTGAGCCATGAAGAAGCTAGGCATTCCCAGTACAAAGTAATAATCTTATAAATATGTGAGAAACAATTGCAAGAAAGAAAAAAACCATTTAAATACTTATCTTGTGGTTAATTTCACCTATTATATTGATCTGGTTTAATCAATTCTCTGCCTTCACTACCAGATTATTTGAAGAATACATAAGATAATTGCACTGAGAAGTGATTTAGAGAATTAATTCATATGGTTTACTTTTAATTTTTGAGGTAAGTACTTGGATTCAAATTCAGAGCCTTGCATTTGCCAGGCAGGCATCTGACCACTTGAACCATGCCACATCCAGAAATTTTTGCTTTGATTGTTTTTGAGAAAGAATCTTGTATTTGTTTATTCCGAGGCTACATGGATAGTGAACTTCCTAGTTTTATGATTTTGAACATAGGTAGGATGACAGCCACACATTGGCACACCCAGCTTTTATTGATTGAGATGGAGGTCTCTTGTATGTTTTCCAGGTTGACCTTGAACTGCAACTATCGACATTTCCATTTTCAGAGTAGCTAGGATTATAGGTATAACCACCTCATTTGGCTTATTATATATGTTTACGAAAATTCTGAGAGTATGAGAAAATCCTCTAGAGTTACTAACCATATCCTGATTCTAGGTGATACACTAATGATTATTCTGTCAAAAACTTTTTGACATTATTCTGACAAATTTTTTTTTTTTTGGGTCCGGTCGTGGGGCCTGAACTCTGGGCCTGGGCGCTGTCCTTCAGCTCTTCAGTTCAAGGCTAGCGCTCTACCACTTGAGCCACAGCGCCATTTCTGGCTTTTTTCTTTTTGCTTATGTGGTGCTGAGGAATCGAACCCAGGGCCTTGAGCATGCAAGGCAAGCGCTCTACAACTGAGCCACCTTCCCAGCCCCTCTGACAAACTTTTTAAAAAATTTTTTTGCAAAATACCATACAGAGGGGTTACAATTACATGGGCAAGGTAATGAGTACATTTCTTATCAAGCATTGTTGCCTCCTCCTGTTTCCCCTTCTCATCCCTTCCCATCTCCCCTCTCCACCCCTGCAACACCCTGTCCCTCGCAAAAGTTAAGTTCCTCATTGGACATAATGATTTGTATAGCTCATTGTTGCAATGGGTCCAATGTATCCCTATTTAAAGGTTGGTTTTTGCCCATTGCCTCAACAAATTATACCAACATCAAATAAAATGGAAGGATGGGGTTATACCATGGGGGAGGGACATATAAAGCAACAAAGAAATAATATTATAAATATGTTAGAAACAATTGCAAGAAAGAAAAAAAAACATTTCAATACTTATCTTGGGGTTCATTACACCTAACATGAACTTAACTTACCTTTTCTGCTTGTCTCAAAAATATACTAGTTATTGCAAATAAAGGAAACCATGGGAAGTATATTTTTGGACCTGGCTTAATTCACTTAATTTTTTCCAAGTCTTTCTACTTCCTAACAAATGGGGCAATGTCATTCTTTCTGATAGAGGTATAGAATTCCATTGTGTGTATCTACCACATTTTTTAGATCCATTCATCTAATGAGGGGCATCTGGGTTGGTTCCATATCTTACCTATGGTAAATAATGTTGCAATAAACATAGTTGAGCTGGTAGCTTTAGTATGGCCTTGTTTGTGATCATTTGGGTAAATGCCCAAAAGTGAGATTGCTGGGAAATAGGGGAGCTCTATGTGGAGTCTTTTGAGGAAACTCCATACTACTTTCCAAAGTGGTTGAACAAGTTTACACGCCCACCAACAATGCAGTAAGATTCCTTTCGGTCCCCATCTCTTCCAGTATCTGTTGTTATGAGTTCTTGATTATAGCCATTCTAACTGGGCTGAGGTTGTACCTCAATGTTGGGTTGATTTGAATTTCTTTTATAGCTAGAGAGGTTGAACTTTTTCATATGTCGCCATCCTTCTTTCCTCTTCAGAGAAGTTTCCCTTTAAGTTTTAGCCCACTTATTTATTGGTCATTTGTTTCTCTGAGGATTTGTTGTTGGGGTATTTAATTTTTTGAGTTCCAGGTATATTTTAGATATGAGACCCTTGTCTGTTCTATGGCTAGTGAAGGTCTTCTCCAAATCAGTGGGCTTTCTATCGATCTTGCTAGCTATGTTCTTTGCCTTGCAGAAGCTCTGCAATTTCATGCAATCCCATTTGTCCAACCTTTCTTTGATTTGTTGTGTTTCTGGGTCTCTATTAAGAAAATTTCGGCCTGTGCCAAGGAGTTCTAAGTTTTCTCCTATTCCATCCTATAATGTTTTCAGAGTGTCTGCTTTGACTCCGAGGTCTTTGAAACATTTGGAGTGGTTTCTGGTGCAGGGTGATATCTGAGGATCTAGCTTTAGTTTTCTACAATTGATTAACCAATTTTGCCAGCACCATTTACTGAAGAGGCTGTTTTTCTTCCATTCTAATTATTTAGGTTCCTCATCGAAGATTAGATGGCTATATATCTGTAGGTTCAATTCTATTCCATTGGACCTGAGGTCTGTTCTTGTGCCATTACCAAGTTGTTTTGATTACTAGCACAGTTTGCAATTTTGTATTGATATTCCTCCACTTTTCTTTCTGTTAATGATCTTTTATGCTATTCAGGGTCTTTTATTGTTCCCTATGAATTTTTGGATTGTCTCTTCTATTCCTTGAAGAATGAATTAGGGATATTGTTAGGTATTGCATTGAATTTGTAGATATGGTCCTGTTAAAATGTTTTAACTCGTCTTGTTTTAGTTTCGGCATGTCGATATTTGCTATGAAAAGGTCCATTTCTGCCAAGTTCTCAAACTCATTAGCATAATTTTGATAAGTATTCCCTTTTACTTTTCTTAATCTTGGTTATTGCTCTGGTGATGTTTCCATTTTAATCTCTGAGTTTATTTATTTGGGTGAGTTTTCTTCTTTTTCTGATAAGATTTGCTAAGGGTCTGACAATTTTGTTAATTTTTTCTAAGAACTAACTCTTTGTTTTGTTGATTCTCTCTATGGTTTTCTTGGATCCTAATTCATTTAATTCTGAATTAATTTTAATTATTTCTTTCCATCTCATGGATTAGGGTTTATCTTGCTGCTCTTTATCAAGAAGGTTCAGATGTCTCATTGAATTGTTGGTTTTAGATCTCTCCAATTAGTTGATGTAGGTACTCAAAGCTATAAACTCGCCTCTGCCTACTGCCTTTGCTCTGTCCCAGAAGAGCTGGTAATTTGTGTGCTCATTTTTGTTGAATACCGTGAACATTTGAATTTCCTTTCTAATCTCTTCCCTGAATCACTGGTGATTCAACAGTGTGTTGTTCAGCCTCCATATGTTACATGACTTTCTTTGGTGGTTTTTGGTGTTGAGATCTAATTTTATTCCCGTGTGATGTGAGCAAATGTAAGGTATAACTTCAATGTTTCTGAATTTGGACAAGAATGTTTTGTGACCTGAAATGTGGTCTATTTTGGAAAATGTTCTATGTTCTGCAGAGAAAAACGTGTATTCTGATGCTGCTGGGTGAAATATTCAATAGATGTCTGTTAAATCTAGTTGATATATGCTGTTGTTTAGATCAGCGGTTTTAGACTTGAGCTGAAAAGCTGAGGAACAGTGCCCAGGCCCAGAGTTCAGGCGCCACAACCGACCAAAAAAATCCCTCTGCCACATCTGCCTTGCTTGCTTTGACTTCCCTCATGTTGGCATACTAGGAGGCCAGCATAAGATGAAGCTCCAGAAACCTTTTGGATAGAAAAAGAAACCACTGCATGGGAAGTGAGGGGTGTTTTAGAACAGATTGGGAGCTGAACACACGCAGGAGGGCTCATGGCTTCAGCCTCAGCTGTCTTTTGAATCATTGCCCAGTTTCCAGCTATAAGTTTTTGCTCCAAAATCAATGTGGCAAAGTCTGCAATTCTTATTGACTCATCCCCATACACAGACCTAGTTAGGCATCCAGAATGACTTAAAATATACATTTCCTAAATCAGAGAAATCTGTACCAGAGTAAATGGGCAGAAAGAACTTCACTTAATCAGGTTCAATTCATTTTTATTTGCTTATAGTTTAACTCAGAGAACAATATCAAACTAACCAAGCTTTCACAAAATCAAAATATCCAAGCAACTACATTTTACAGGAAGTAAATATTCACAGCACCAATCAGAATTTTTGAAGAGGTGGTGCTCTCAGAAAATAAGGAATTAGGGTTCAGGACACATGTCAGACACATTTCACAACAGCATCAAAATTAAATTCATTACCACAGGTGGCAAAAGTTGCTTACTCTCAGCATGTAAGTACATGCCATTTTTTCTGGTCCTTACTAAAAATGATGAAGAGTTTGATTTCCCTTCTCAATTTCAATCTTCAAATTCACATTTTCTTCTAAGGAAGTCATTTATCTCACACACCTGACAATACAGAATATGTCTTCAAACCAGTGTCTTCTGGTCATCTGGGAGCAAAATAGGAAGAATGAAACAGACTACAGGAAGCTTGATTGTTCAGGAACAAATCATGTTTGTACTTCAGCTTTTTCTTTTTAATTGTGAAAATACCGTACAGAGAGGTTACAGTTACCTTAGCAAGGTAATTAGTACATTTCTTATCAAGCATTGTTGCCATGGAAAGACTTGATGGCACAACTAAGCTAATTTGGGTTTGTTTGTTCTTTCCAGCACCCAGGTGGGAATATGGTTAGTTGGGAGGGGAGAAATGTCTTAGAGTTTCAGAAAAAGGCAAAAGAATTGTGCATGGTTTTTCTTCTCAGAAAAGAACCTTTAAATAAGGTACATTATTCTCTTCACAAAAAAACTATACAATAGTCCCTTTCACTGTAATTTCCCCTTCTGTAGTTAGTTACATGTGCTGAACCGTGCTCTGAAAAAATTACACGGAAAAAACAGCTCATATTTTGAAAGAAACCACATTCACATAATACCTTTTTTTGTTTTTTTGGGGGGGGGTTCTTTTGGGGGTAAAGTTTCACTGTATATCTCTTTGATTACTTTCCTGCCTAGGCTTC